>NC_090739.1:16453025-16481593 GCF_036898095.1 Palaemon carinicauda
CTTCAAGCGGGCATGTTGAAGCGTCAGACAACCTTCACCGCCCACTACCTGCAAGACGTAACCCACATCAACAAGGATACATTTTTCATTGGTCCTGTGGTGGCTGTACAACAAGTAGTCTAAACACCTCAAGCTCCTTGCTGGACAAGTAACAGAGTGTTGAGGATAGAGGTTACCCAGGTTAGTTTGGGTGAATGAATGACTGGCTCCTTTCTTCCTTTCACCTTCTCCCCCCCCCTTTGGAAAACAGCACCACAATCCTCAGCACAGTTGACTTCACCTGTCTGCAGGTAAGACTCATTTCCCTTGTGCATCCTGATTATAGGAATAATACTTTGTTGCATCCCCAATATCTCTTTGAGGGAGGGTATTGGGTAAAGTCTAAGAACTCTCGTATCTTTGTAATCGAGCTCCTACGTTAAAGACAAGCCACATTGCCAGTTTCACGAACACACATGCTTCTGCAGGCCGCTACTAAGGCATAACACTTGATTTCAGCACTTGATATTAGCGAGGGTAGGGTTCCTACTACAATCAATCACATATAGAGGTAGAGAGAACCCCGGGTCATAACCAAGGCCAGTTGGTGAGGACTTCCTCCCTCCTAAGAGTAGGTCACCACTATAAATTGCGGAGGGTTTGTATTTGCGCAGGAACAAATGTCATATTTGTAAGCAATTTGTATTTTTCCTAGCATACAAACCTGAAGCTATTTATACAAATTGGCCCGCCACCCTGTAACCCAAGAAGTCCTGCTATAAAACAAAGTGGTTACTCTGCCCAGGCGTACCCCCACCTGCTAACTAGAGGTTGGGATAGTTATCCCTCACTAAAATTATCATGGCTCGTGTTTCAGCTTCGCCGAAAGTAATACCCCTATAGATAGCTCCAGGTTTGTTTGCTTGGAAAAATACAAATTACTTACAAATTTGTCATATTTCATTTTACATTGATGTCTTTTGGTATAGCATTTTCTTTTTACAGGAGTTGACTTAACGTTTGACCAAGGGTAGACTAGTCATTACCATGGGTGATAGAACTCTCCCCCCTCAGGTAGAGGGTCATCCCCAGGTTAGTTTGGTTGTTCATTGTCAAAACTAAGAATAAATGGTTCAGTATAAAGTCCCACAAAATCAAATGATTTGCAGGTTTCAAATATATTTATGTAAATTATTGATACTGTAGCCATTGACATAAAATTTTTGAGCCAAGATTAGCCTTTTTTAACAGGATTCCATTGATAAATTATAATTATGGTAATCAAACAGTTGAGTATGCAAAGATAAAATGTGGGGTGTGTGTGTGCACAGCAAATGTTATATACATACTGTATACATTATATACATACAATACATAATTACCCTTTATAGAAAATATAAATGAAAAGCTGCTGTAGAATAAAGAAAGAATGTTATAAAAAGTTTCTGTTCATTATTAAAAATTTGTTCCCACATTTCTTGCAAACCCTTGTCCTATAATTAGGGATTTTACTTCAAGATGGGCTGGAGTTGGTTGTTGAAATGGAGGGTCTGGTGCAAGAAGCCTTGCCCCTCTTTCCAGTTGGCTATTACTCACTTTTGCTTTTACTGCTGTGGCATACGAATGTACTTCAGCTCTTACCAAAACAGGATTCTTTCTCTAACAATGTGGTAGTTGAATAAAGGAATGGAAAAAAAAAACCGGTGTGTTTGCCGGTGAAGGGTGGATGCTGTAATCTCTTCATGGTGAAGCCAGCTGTAGATCCGCACTGCCTCTGTGCTTGTGCTGAGTGTTGATCGTAGCCGCCAGTGCAGTGGCAGGCGTATTCCCTGAAAGGGAAGAAGTGTGAGAGGAATTTGTTGGAGTTGGATGCGACATGCCCAAGAGGACACTGGCGAAGGCTTCCAACACCGCTGTCTCCTCAGGGAGTGTGTCTGCTGCTGGTGACCCTGGATCAGTCCCCTGGAAGTACGCCATATGGGTCAGGAGTGCGTGGATTAACATCGGCATTCTTTTCAGGCTTTGTTGCTGAGCTGGGAACTCCGAGTTTTTGACCCTCACCTTCAAAGGCTGAAGGATCTTTTGTGACGGTGAAGGCTGTTGACGATGAGTTTGACCTAAGGAAGGCTTCCTTAGGTCTTGTATTACTCTTTTGAGGGAGGTGGTAGCAAAGGCGGCTACTTCTCGTCGCCCCCCTGTGCAAGTTTGTGATCTTGTGGCGAAGGGCGTGGTCGTTTCCCTGATTTCAGGGAATCCAGTGGTTGGTAAGTTGGGTTGCCCTTGGCCCTGGTGGTTAGGTACCGAGGTTGTGGGCCGTGGCCTCCTTGGCCCTTCAAAGGTACTGTAATGGAAAAGGTACAGATAAAGGTAAGAAAAGTGTTCCCCCTTGTCCCTGTGTGACTACAATCCCTTACCCAGTGCCAGTGTTCCCCTCTTCCTCCTTTATGTGTTACCCTTACTCTCTTACTCTTTTGCCAGGGAGTCTGGAGTCTGTTCCACCTCTCTGTGTCAATGGTTATACCTCTGACTCCTCTCCTTGTGGTGTCGTGGGGCCTTGTGTGTGTGCATTCCCCTTTGCCTGAGATGGTGTGCCTCAGTATTGTGGCTCCTGTTAGAGCAACCCGTGTGGTTTCTTCCCCCAGGAAAGTGTCATTGTAGGCAGTTGCTGAGACCTCGGCTGCTCTGCTTGCAATCATGCATGTGTGTTTTTCTTCTTCATCCTCATTCTTCTCCTTCTTGTTGTTGTCGTCTTTGCCCTCTGACTCTTATTCCAACTCCTTTTCTCATCTGAAGGAGAGGAAGAGGTCAAAGAAGTCCATGAAGGCTAGTCGTAGTTGCAAGGATAAGGCTCCCTGTGACATCACTTCTGTTTTGAGAGGGGTGGACGGTATTTGAGTGGTCCGGGCCGGGTGCACGGGACTGGAGCTGGGGACGAGGCCGGGGCAGGAGCTGGGGTCGGAACAGTGTCCTGGTCCTGGTTTCTTTGGTGGCACTGGCTACTCTGGTAGTTGACTGGGACAGATGTGTACAATCCCATACACAATCTGTTCCGAGGTTGATGGAGGAGCTGCGGTGACCTCTATCTCCCTTCCTTCCTGAACATGGGACAACTCCCTCTTTTGTAGAGAGGATGGTACCATTTGACATTGTACGTAAGCCCATTCGCGCTGTAGTAGATGAAGAATGCGGGGCAGTAAGCCTTGCTCCCAGTGTCTACAGGCACTGGGTCATGGCGGCACCAGGGGCACAGTACAGTCGGCCCTCATTTATTTTGGGCTCTTGTTTCACGGCTTCAGTTTTTTGTGCATAAGAACAATGCAATACTTATCAAATAAAAATTTTCAATCGCGATAAAATTCACAAAACGCGATAATTTCAAATAGGCTGCGCTCCTTTACACTGGGAGTGCTCCGTGCCACTACCTATCTCTCCACCCAGCTGGTCCTAGCTCTCTCTCTCTACAGTATATATCTATTTACTTTAGTAAAAAATAACAGCTATATTTAAAATGCACTGGATTTTTATTAAACTGATGTTTCACTTAACTGTATCCAATAATATTGCATGTAATATTCACATTTTAGTATCATATATAGCAAATAATAATCTTATGCATTGTTTACATTCAATTCAGCATATAACCAAAGGATATTTCATATTTACTAAAAGAAATAATTATTTCTTGATCTACCATTTTCCAATTATCATACTAATTTCAATAGTTTTATTTGAAATACTTCTCTCATATTCTATTTATTTGCACTATTGTGTTAAATCGCTTAACGTTAACCGGAGTTTCATTCATTCAGCCGATGAACGATATTTTAGTTAATAGCTCTGTGGTGCTTGATTAGAAAGCTTAAAAAATTATTTATTACGTCTCTGTCAGAGAGTTCTTCCATCCATATACCCAGGCACTTCCCCAATTTTGGGGGGTAGCCGACATCAACAAAGAAACAAAAAGAAAAAAAAAAGGGGACCTCTACTCTCTACGTTCCTCTAGCCTAACCAGGGACTTAGCCGAGTTCAGCTGGTACTGCTAGGGTGCCACAGCCCAACCTCCCAAATTTTCCACCACAGATGAAGCTTCATACTGCTGAATCCCCTACTGCTGCTACCTCCGCGGTCATCTAAGGCACCGGAGGAAGCAGCAGGGCCTACCGGAACTGCGTCACAATCGCTCGCCATTCATTCCTATTTCTAGCACGCTCTCTTGCCTCTCTCACATCTATCCTCCTATCACCCAGAGCTTTCTTTACACCATCCATCCACCCAAACCTTGGCCTTCCTCTTGTACTTCTCCCATCAACTCTTGCATTCATCACCTTCTTAAGCAGACAGCCATTTTCCATTCTCTCAACATGGCCAAACCACCTCATCACATTCATATCCACTCTAGCCGCTAACTCATTTCTTACACCCGTTCTCACCCTCACCACTTCGTTCCTAACCCTATCTACTCGAGAAACACCAGCCATACTCCTTAGACACTTCATCTCAAACACATTCAATTTCTGTCTCTCCGTCACTTTCATTCCCCACAACTCCGATCCATACATCACAGTTGGTACAATCACTTTCTCATATAGAACTCTCTTTACATTCATGCCCAACCCTCTATTTTTTACTACTCCCTTAACTGCCCCCAACACTTTGCAACCTTCATTCACTCTCTGACGTACATCTGCTTCCACTCCACCATTTGCTGCGACAACAGACCCCAAGTACTTAAACTGATCCACCTCCTCAAGTAACTCTCCATTCAACATGACATTCAACCTTGCACCACCTTCCCTTCTCGTACATCTCATAACCTTACTCTTACCCACATTAACTCTCAACTTCCTTCTCTCACACACCCTTCCAAATTCTGTCACTAGTCGGTCAAGCTTCTCTTCTGTGTCTGCTACCAGTATAGTATCATCCGCAAACAACAACTGATTTACCTCCCATTCATGATCATTCTCGCCTACCAGTTTTAATCCTCGTCCAAGCACTCGAGCATTCACCTCTCTCACCACTCCATCAACATACAAGTTAAACAACCACGGCGACATCACACATCCCTGTCTCAGCCCCACTCTCACCGGAAACCAATCGCTCACTTCATTTCCTATTCTAACACATGCTTTACTACCTTTGTAGAAACTTTTCACGGCTTGCAACAACCTTCCACCAACTCCATATAACCTCATCACATTCCACATTGCTTCTCTATCAACTCTATCATATGCTTTCTCCAGATCCATAAACGCAACATACACCTCCTTACCTTTTGGTAAATATTTCTCGCATATCTGCCTAACTGTAAAAATCTGATTCATACAACCCCTACCTCTTCTAAAACCACCCTGCACTTCCAAGATTGCAAGAGTTCTTAGATCTTGTCTAACTTATTCTTGAACTCGGTTATCGTGTTATTGTTGACTACAGTATATCCGCTGGAAGTCTATTCCAAGTTTGTTCCAACACGGAGTACTTACCTCGAACTACTTTCTTAGGAGTATCTGGGATCTCCTCCCAACCGACCAGAGTTTTGTGTAGTTTACCCTAGTCCCGTTTTCTATGAGGGGTAACCTCAGGTGGAGTGATACACGCCCTGAGGCTAACCCCGGGTCAGAGAGCATGCTTGCTCAGGTCTCGATCTCCAGTAAGTTCTCTGGTCGTGTCGCGATAACATCTCGACGCTCTCTCCTTACCCAGTGCGACCCTTTGTGTCCCCGACCCCCTTTGTGTCTCACGCGGTCCCTACGTGGACCCATTGTGTTCATTCTATACCCTTTCCTACCCTTCTCCTCTGTGTTCGTCGTGTAGGGGCAGCTTATGTTCTCCTACAGCCACGTGTCCAGAGTGCGAGTCCTGGAACGAGGTACAGTGGGTGCGCTTCGGCACCAAGAAGAAGAAGGCGTCCAAGAGGTCACATAGGAAGCTGAGCCTCTCCTCGCCGCTTACTTTTCCCGATGCCTCGTCGGATAGAGCTTCTCAGCCACCTTCCCCTACCCAGAGTAGGGGACGAGGTAAGTCAGTTGTGGGGAAGAGGCCCATTGATCTTCCCCAGGAGTCTGAGTGGGTGCGGTATAGCACCAAGAAGAAGTAGACGACGAAGAGGTCGCCTAAGAAGCCGAGCGTCCCTTCCTCCCTTGCTTCGCCGGGCGTCTCGTCTGACTGAGCTTCCCTACCACCCTCCCCTTCCCAGAGTAGGGGACGAGGTAAGTCCGTTGCGGGGAAGAGGCCCGCGGCCCTTCCCCAAGAGTCTGATCTTCAGGATAGTGGGGTTGTGTTGTCGTTCCAGGCGAGTGAGGGGCCTGAGGGAGGGGCGGGAGTGTGTACGGGAGACGGAGTCCTGGTGCAAGCAGGCCACGTCTCCTCTGATGACCCCATGTGGGGGAAAAATGTCCCTAATTCTTCTCCAGCCTCTTTGGCGTGTTTTTCAGTCACTTCTGCAGCTGAGGGCGCCGCCGAGAAGGAACTTTGACCGCCGTTGGACCTCATTGCGTGGGTTCCCCCCAAGACGCATTTCAGGTCGCTGCTGAGGATGGAAGAGGGCTTCGGGACCTGGTCCCCCACGGAAGAGCGTCCACGCGGGACGACTCGGACCCTTCGGTGCAGCCCTACAAATCTTTGGGCTCCTCTTTCGAGTCTTACTCTTTCTCTTCAGTGGAGGAGCTTTCCTGCTCTTCGGAGGACGAGGCGTTGAGAAATCTCAGGAGACGAAGGGAGAAGTCCCACAAGGAGTTGTCGCGCTCTCGCTCCCCCTCGAGGTCGCACCACGAGAGTCGGCGCCCAAGATCCCCCAAGAGCAGTGAGTGGGTGATGGTTCCCCACGACAGGCTGCTGGAGCTAGCTGCAGCGTCGGGCCCTTCAAGTTGGCGTCCGACGACGAGCTCCCCGGATAGATACTCCTCCGGCAGCAGCGGCACCCGACGGAGGAACTCATCATGGCAGGTTCCAATCGACAGGCGTAAGACCGCAAAGGTTCCGGCTCCATCCACCCAGCGGAGAGAGTCGCCCCTTCGATCTGGCAGCCGAGTCCTGACCTCCAAAGGCCACCTAGCTCGTCATGAGCGCAGCCCTCGGCTTTCCTCGACGGGCAGGCCCGCAGATACGAGAACCTCCGGAAGAGATGTTGGACCCAGGACGGAGGCCCCCGTACCGACGGCAATGCCCGTCCTTCGACGTGAACCCCCGCGAGAACGTCGGTCCAGGAGTCCCGCACGTGCGAGGTCCTCCGTCAGAGTACCCCCGTCACATGTGTCAGCGCGCCCGTCGGAGGTTCTCCCAGAAGGAGGCACAGAAGAAGTCGTCCCCCTAGGAAGGAATGGGTGCGTGTCGCCATCCCACGCAGACACCTCTTGGGAGCTTCAGCAGTTCCGGGTACCTCTGGCTGGCTCCCAAGGGCTAGTTCTCCCGCTCCGAAGTACGCCCCCTACAGCAGGCTCTGGCAGACCGGCAAAGGATGCCTTCACCCCCCGTCGTAGGTGCTCCTTCTCAGTCGATCATCTACGGAAGTCATCGCACCAGGTCTCGGTCGACAGGCATAAGCCCGCGAAGGTTCCGACTTCTCCCGCCCAGTGGAGAGAGTCGCCCCTTCGGACTGGCGGCCTTGTCCCGGCCTCCGGTTCTTCGATGGCCCGGCCTGAACGAAGGAACCAACCAGCCAGCACGGGGAAGCCCGCGGCTCCATGGATCTCCGCAGGAGCTCCATCCGTCCAGCGGAGGCAGTCGCTGGCTCGACCCGGCAGCATGGCATCCATACCCGGTACCACGACAGCTCCATTCAGGCTTCGTGGTCAACCATTGGTATACCAGGGTACTCACACCCCGCGGATTCCCCGGGAGGGGGTAGACCCATGACGGATACCTCCGTCCCGGTGGCTCCATCCGTGATGGAGCTAGCCGCTCCATCGTCCCGGTCAGCCCCATCCAAGCATTGGAGGCAGCCGCTGACATGGCAGGGTACTGAAACCCCACGGATTTCCCCGGGAGGGGGTTGTCCCATGACGGCTACCCCCGTTCCTGATGGCTCCATCCGTGACGAAGGCAAAGTGGTTTTCCCCCTAGCGGGTCGAACAGGGCTATTGCCCCTCCAGTGCCTGCCTCAGTGGCCGCTGGAGAGCGCCCCCCCCCCCCACACCTTTGCCCAGTGCAGCTCCGTCCGCCCGTCGGATGTAGAAGTTGGCACACGTAAACTTTCCCTTGCCTTGCCCCTCGTAGAGGAGCTTCGACTCCACAGTTAGCCTTCAGAACCTCCTACTCGCCAGAGAGGGCGTTCAGGCCGCGGCTCTCGAAGGAGATAGGAGGGGAGGCCCCCTACTCCTGCCGATGCCTCGGGTGGGGGGATGCCTCAAACGATCTTGGCAAGCATGGTGGGACCACGGAACGGATCCGTGGACCATAGCAGTACTAAAGGAGGGGTACAGGCTGCCCTTCCTAGCGGACCCCCACCTCCGATCCCAGATCAACAGGCGGAGTGGTTGGCACCCAAAGACCCCTAGAGAGTAGCAGCATTGCAGGAAGAAGGCTCGGCAATGCTGGCGAAAGGGGCAGTAGAACCAGTCAAGAAACCGGGTCCAGGGTTCTACAGCAGGCTTTTCCTGGTGGAGAAGGCAACAGGGGTCTGGAGACCGATCATAGACCTTTCAGCCCTCAACAAATTCATGTGCAACACCGACTTCAAGATGGACACTCCGAAGTCGGTCCTAGCGGCCTTGAAGGAGGAGGACTTCATGAGGTCCATAGGCCTCAAAGACGTCTACTTCCAAGTCCCTGTCCATCCCTCCAGCAGGAAGTTCCTAAGGGTAAAATGGAGTACCCAAACGTTGCAGTTCAAAACCCTATGCTTCGGACTGTCGACAGCCCTCAGGGCTTCACGAAGGTCTTCGCAACAGTTTCATGCTGGGCGCACGAACAGGGCGTCTGCCAGATTTGGTACCTAGATGACTGGTTGTTGCTTTCAGCCTCAGAGGAAGTACTGAGGGAGCAAGGCGCGAAGATCCTGCAGTTCTGCAACGTCTTGAGTATCATCATCAACCTGGAGAAGTCTCGGCTGATACCCTCCACCAGGATGACCTACCTAGGGTTGGTCCTAGACTCCCGGATGGCGAGGGCCTTCCCCTCCGCGGAGAGACTGGACAACCTGAAACAGATACTCTGGCCCTTCGTGTCGGACCAGCCCAGGAGAGCCAAGGACTGGCAAAGACTGATAGGACTCCCCGCACAAGATAGTCCTGGTGTCCCCGGAGACGAAGGAAGTCCTGGAGTGGTGGCACCTCAGAACGAATACCCTAAAGGGAATGCCCTTTGCAACCGACCCTCCGGAGATGCTCCTGTTCAGGGACGCATCCAAGGAGGGCTGGGGTGCCCATCTTCTCGACAAAACGACAAAAGGTAAATGGGAAGTCGAGGAGACGAACCTGCACATAAACGTGCTGGAGCTGAGGACCGTACAAAGGGCGTGCCTAGAGTTCGTCCATCTACCCCGGGGAAGCACCGTGGCTCCGGTGTGCGGCAACGCCACGGTGGGGGCCTACGTGAAAAAGCAAGGAGGACTGAAGTCGAAGGAATGGTGCAGTCTCACGGTGGAGTTCCTAGAATGGGCCGAAGTGGAACAAATTAATTTTTCAGCCAGGTTCTCTCCGGGGAAGAGGAACGTCCTGGCCGACGGCCTCAGCAGGATAAGTCAAGTGGTAGGGCCCGAGTGGTCCCTACACCCAGAAGTGGTCAAACCCCTCTTCCTGAAGTGGGGCTCGCCGGTGATAGACCTTTTCGCCAGCGTTCGAGGACATCTTCCAACACCCTTGGGACAACCTCGACGTTAACGACTTCCCACCCTTCGGGATGCTCAGACAGGTCCTCACAGGGTGGGACAGACGGCCAACCTGTGGGTGACTTTGGTAGCGCCCTGGTGGCCAGAGAGAGAGAGTGGTTCGCGGATCTAAAGGAACTGGCACGCCTTCCACCTGGCCCATTTCCAGACAGACCAGACCTTCTCCGGCAGCCTCACTTCCAGAGGTTCCACGAAAACCCTCAGTCCCTCCGCCTTCACGCGTGGAGGTTATCGAGCGTTAACTGAAAAAGGAAGGATTTCCGTCGAGGACGGCATCTAGGATGTCAGGGTACCTGAGGCGTTCGTCAGTCAAGGTGTACCAGGCGTAGTGGGCTACTTTTTCTAAGGGGTGCTCCTCGAAGAACATCAGGCCGTTAGGGGCCTCCATTCACAAGATAGCAGACTTCCTGGTCTATCTCAGGGACGAAGTGGGCACGCCCATCCCAAGTCTTCCTCCTGAAGGACATAGACCTAGGTGCCTCCAGATATATCTCGACGCTCATCAAGAGCCTCGAGCAGTCGTGTTCCCCCCAAGCAGCTAGGGTGCCCCAGGGGGATGTGGCTAGGGTACTGAAGATGCTTTCGGAACCACCCTTCGAGCGTCTAAAAGACATTCTAGACAAGGAGCTCACCGTCAAGGAAGTCTTTCGTTTAGCTCTGGCATCAGCAAAGAGTAGGTGAGATTCATGGCCTGTTGTACGAGATCTCACACTCGAAGGGCTGGCGAGAAGCTACCTTCAGATTCTTACCCTCCTTCGTAGCCAAGACTCAGAATCCAGCTGTTTGGGACCCCAAAGTTGAAGGGTTCTTAGTGCCAGCTATCCCTCGCTCGGACAACCCGAGGGACTTGCTGCTGTGCCCTGTCAGGGCAGGATAGCAGTATTTAGAGAGGACAGCTAGACTTCGTCCCGAGATCAAGAGTCTCTTCATTTTCCTCGGGACTGTGAAGAAGCCAGTCTCCAAGAACACTATCTCCTTCTGGCTAAGGCAAGTGATCGTCAGGCCCTACAGTAGTGCAGGGGTCCCCCTTCCAAGAAAGCCCAGACCCCACGACATTAGGGGTCTAAATACTTCATTGGCGTTTGAGAAAAACATGGCAGTGGGCCAAATCCTGAGGGCAGGTACTTGGTCTAGCCAGTCGACCTTTACGGCTCACTACTTGAAGGACTACTCGAGAAAGTCCCTGGACGGGGTCTCGCTCGGTCCCGTCATTTCCGCGCTCCAAACGGTTTAAGGTGTAGCTCCAGTGGTAACTACGGGTAGTAAGTCCAAGCGACACAGGTTCCTTCCTGAGCCCCCTTGTTCTTCCTTCCCCTATTCCCTTACCGGAAATGACTCAGGTAGCCCCCTGAACCCTGAAACTGCCATGGGATACACTATCATTGGAAGGACATGTCTCCTAGGATTCTTGCAGAAGTGAGTTACTTAGACACTAAGATGGTTTTTTGCGTAGTTTTCCCTATTTTCTTGTGTTTTCCTTGAGGTCAGCAGAACCTAGTCTCCTACCTAGGTTCCTCTTCTATACTCGTCACGGTCTCTAGGTCCTGAAGGACACTCCCACCTCCTAAGGTATAAGTCTCCTAAGAAAGTAGTTCGAGGTAAGTACTCCGTGTTGGAACAAATCACAGATTTTAAGTAATTTGTATTTTTCCTTACAGTACTTACCTCGAATTACTTTTAGGTAATGGCCCACCCATCCTACCCCGAGTGCCTTACTGGACTTCATAGATACCTAAGCTATCAAGAACTTACTGGAGATCGAGACCTGAGCAAGCATGCTCTTTGACCCGGGGTTAGCCTCAGGGCGTGTATCACTCCACCTGAGGTTACCCCCCATAGAAAACGGGACTAGGGTAAACTACACAAAACTCTGGTCAGTTGGGAGGAGATCCCAGATACTCCTAAGAAAGTAGTTCGAGGTAAGTACTGTTAGGAAAAATACAAATTACTTAAAATTTGTGATATTTACTATTTTGTATGTAAAGAAATGACCACATCGAATTGTGGTGTATCTTTTAATTTCAGTATGTATCCGTTACCTCTGGACAGATTTGTGCTAAGCATGAATAGATTGTTATAATCTATATTTGTTATTCCTCTAAGAATTTTGAATGCCTCTATTAACTGTCCCCTTAGTCGTTGAGTTTGTAGATCAAATAAGTTCAAACGTTCCATCCTCCGTCTATATCCAAATTGCCTTTGTATTGGAGCTAATTTGGTGACCCTAGATTGTACTGCTTCCAGTCTAACTACAGTATATCTTTCTGAATACTTGGATCCCAGAATTGGACTCTGTATTCTAGGTGGGGTCTTATTATTGATGAGTACAGCTGTAGTTCAGTGTCTTTGCTTCTGTATTTGAAGTGTCTCTTTATGTAGCCTATTAGTTTCTGTGCTTTCTTTTCAGCTTCTGAGCTCTGTTTGGTGAACTTCAAATTCTTGCTGATAATAATACCGAGATCTTCCTCCTTGTCCGCACTTTCTATTTCATTACCCAGCAGTGAGTAATCTGACTGTGGGTTACTATAACCTATGTGCATGACTTTACATTTCCCACAGTTGAAAGACATTTGGCATTTTCTGGACCATTCTCCTAGCTTTACTAGATCCTCTCTTAAGGCTCCTACGTTTTCTGAGTTTGCATAATTTGTGCCTAATTTAGTAACGTTGGCAAATTTGGCTATTCTACTAGTAAATCCTAAATCCATGTCGATAAGGGGCCCGGCCGGAATGCCAATATATGGCGGTATAGGAAGAAAAACACAAAATCCTGAAAAACATCACTGAGCTTCGTATGGCAATGGAGAATGCGTATACGAAATATTTTGTCAAAATTCCCCTTACTTTCATAGTTACAGGGTAATTAGTAAAAGTAACTCAATAAACCATAAACATTGTTCCCTGCAAGAAAATGCAGTATTTCTTCTGTTATAGTAAATTTTGATAATTATTACATTTTAATGTAAAAGAAATTTTGAACAATGGCATCTGTATAGATGCCACGAATCACAGACAATGTGTTACATGGTAAATTACACCTTTCCCCTTTCAGTCCTACCACATACCTCATAGAGAGTACATGTCTAAGTTTGACCTCTGACATTCACTCATTTTTAAGTTTGTTTTTCTTGTTTTCGGCAAGAATTTTATCATTTCAAAGAGGAAAAGACAATTTCAACATCTGATATTGTCTTTGTAAAAATACAAAGAAAAACTTTGAACGCCCGTATCTCAAAACTATACTTATTGACCTTCAAAATCAATCTTCTCCCTTAGTTTTAGAGATATAGTATTGAAATTTGACATATAACTTATAAATACATTATAAAACAATGAAATGAAGCCTTTTTTTCAATTTTGTTTTTTTTTCATATTTTTTTCTTAATTTTTTCCCCTGATTTTTAGGGTTTTTTACCATAATGAAAAAATTCATATTTATCAAAAAAAAGTTACTGTAAAAAAAAAGAACCTCTTCATATTATTGGAGGTCTATATCAGGTCTATGTAGGGTAGTAATCCCAGATCTTAGTAATATTTATCAAGGAAGGAGAAAGAATTTGACAGGATAAATCGCCCAGGCGTCACAAAGCCGAAGGTCAGAGGCAAAAATCCTTTGTAGTTTGTCGATGTCCTAAGTCACCTTATTAAGTGGTATGAATGTCAAAGTCCTGTCATTGAAAAACGGCATTAGCCGGCCAGCTCCCTTAATGTAGGTCGGTAATAGCAATGGGGTAAGCACGAATCCTTGAGGTACTCCGCTTGTAACAGCTGCCCACTCTGAAGCTTCTCCATTGATTACAACTCTCTGTTTCCTGTTTGTTAGCCAATCTTCGATCTATTCACCTGGCTCGTCAGTGATGCCTAGTGCTCTAATTTTTTATGTGGAACTTATGAAAATCTGGGTATATGATGTCTATTTCCCAGCTTTTGTCGTAAATGCTAAACAGTGTGGAAAAATTCCCAAAGATTTGGAGAGAGAGAGAGAGAGAGAGAGAGAGAGAGAGAGAGAGAGAGAGAGAGAGAGAGAGAGAGAGAGAGAGAGAGAGAGAGAGAGAGAGAGCGAGCCTGCCTTACCTTATTGCCTTATTTTTTGTTTGGGTTCCCCCAGGTCCCTCAGTGTGAGGCACCTCGTATATCCACCAGAGAGTTGCTAATGCATCTTCCGGTGTATTTTGCATCTTCCAGTCTTGGATGGTCTGGGATGCATCTTAGGTATTTATCGAGCTTATTCTTAAACACATCTACGCTCACTCCTGATATGTTTCTTAGATGAGCTGGCAGCACATTAAATAGTCGCTGCATTATCGATGCTGGTGCGTAGTGGATTAATGTCCTGTGCGCCTTTCTCAGTTTACCTGGAATGCTTTTTGGCACTATTAATCTACCTCGGCTTGCTCTTTCTGATATTTTAAGCTCCATGATGTTTTCAGCAATCCCTTCTATTTGCTTCCATGCTTGTATTATCATGTAGCGTTCTCTTCTCCTTTCTAGACTGTATAGTTTTAAAAATTGCAGTCTTTCCCAGTAGTCAAGGTCCTTAACTTCTTCTATTCTAGCAGTATAGGACCTTTGTACACTCTCTATTTGCGCAATATCCTTTTGGTAGTGTGGGTACCATATCACATTGCAGTACTCGAGTGTACTACGCACATAAGTTTTGTAAAGCATAATCATGTGTTCAGCTTTCCTTGTTTTAAAGTGTCTGAATAACATTCCCATTTTTGCTTTACATTTAGCCAACAGTGTTGCTATTTGGTCGTTGCATAACATATTCCTATTTAAAATTACACCAAGGTCTTTAATTGCTTCCTTGTTTGTGATTGTCTCATTATTAGGTCCCTTGTATGCATACACCATTCCTTCTCTGTTTCCATTATTTATTGATTCAAATTTATCGGAGTTAAATACCATCCTATTTATCTCCGCCCATTCATATATTTTGTTTAGATCTCTTTGAGAGAGAGAGAGAGAGAGAGAGAGAGAGAGAGAGAGAGAGAGAGAGAGAGAGAGAGAGAGAGAGAGAGAGCGCATGTGTGTTTGTTTATGTGTAAACAATACTCTTTCAAATATATATATATATATATATATATATATATATATATATATATATATATATATATATATCAGTATTGAACAGTAATTGAATGCACTGTTTTTGTTTATTTCTTTAAAAGAAACAGTTATTATTGAGATAGTTATGCTTTTAGTTAATAAGAAAAAGCTGTATTTCTGTTTAAGAAAGTATAGATGTACTGTAGCATACTGTGCAAGACGACACATAGTTGCGCCATGCTTCTGGAAAATGCGTAGGCTACTCGAGTCGTCTGAACGAAAACCCCAAACATTTATAGTAAGTACTGTTAAGCTGTACTGTAGTAATATTACTGTAAATATATCACAGTAATATACACTACAGTATCACTGAGTATTAGATTACAGTATTACTAGATAGGAACAACTTTTGTTATACAGAAATGTAAGGGGATGATGACGACTCAGTAAAGATTCACTTTAGCACAATTGTACTGGACTGTAACCTTACTGTGTCCAGTACATAGTGTACATTTGAGCAAATGTGCTGTACAGTGTACATATGATCATAAACTGGTAGAATTCAAATTAAAACAATATTAGGCAGTATTTACTGTGTTAATCATCAGCTCGGGCACCCGCTCTTGGAAAGGGCCAGTGACTTTTTAGGTTGGAGTTAGCCCACCCTAATGGAACACTTAATAGCGAAAATTCCCCTATTTTGCCTGTGTCTATAACCTAACTACTGCGATAAACGAGGACCGACTGTATACCTCACTGTGTGCTAGTGGCTCATGTACCTGGAGATCTCCTGTTGCCTTAAACTCCCAGGCTTTGTCAGTCTCAGTTACGTGCCTGGTTCTGTTCTGAGGATGGAACGGTTGTACTTGTGGCGGGGAATAGATTGTCTGGAGCATGTTGCCTCATCCTCACCTGTGGTAGAGGACTATGGTGTTCAGGTGCAGGATATCTCAGGGACTCCGGATCATCGTCCAAAGCCTGTGGAGGCTGATTACCCTGAGTGTGAGTTCATTCAAGAAGGTCCTTGTGCTCATTTGCTAGTGCACTGGCTGGGGGAGGTGACTGTGTCTCCACCTTTGGGGAGGACTTCAGTAATTGATGAGGCAATTTGGTGCCCCTCAAAGATTGAAGCCCTTGTTGTGGTTGGCCTGGTCAGATCATGTGGACCTGGCTTTGGACCGCATGGAACGATCAGATCTGTGGATCTGAGAATTCTTTCCATTCCAGTAGGTCAAACAGGATCTTGCCACCTCCACTCTTTAGACAGCAGAGGTTCTACAAGCCAGAGAATTCCATGTCTGCACGTTTGCATTTAGACCCGTCTGTTTGTGCTCTGACAGGGTGGCTCCTGCAGAAGAAACTCAAAGCAGTAGGCACATTCTTCTCAGCCTTTGAGTTGGTGGCCATGGAGGCTTTGGCCCTGGCCTCTCTCCTCGCTGTGTCCTGGCAAAGTCAATGAGGTTATGAACCCTGCAGGCTTTGGAGAAGTACAAGAGCCTTGTGCTGTCTTGGGGGAAGGCAGTCACCCTCTGGTTCACCAGGCAGCAAACCTGTGGCTAACTGGGTTTTGAAGAGGCGAGATGCTATAGTTTCTTACTTGACAAAACAGGTTAGCCCGTAGGTGGCGTTGGTGTTGAGGAACTCGTTGGTGCAGGTTGGTAGAGTTGTGTACAGGCTGCTATGGAGACGTGGAGGACTGGTTCGCAGGACTCCCTAACCTACAAGTTGTTGCTTTCAAGGGCTCTGGATGTTTGAGAGGAACAGCGGCCAAACTCTATGATCAAGGAAGGGCCATGATCCTGCTCTGAAACCCTGTTCCACAGTGGCCGCGACCTCTTCTCAAAAAGAGCCTTTCAGGAAGATTGCTGGTTGGAAAAGGGGAAAGAGAGAAAGAGAGGGAAATGCTGAGACAGTTGTTCCCCCTCTCCTGCTAGTAAGAGTAGGGGGTTGCTTATCTCGCCACTGGGCAACCTGTCAGAGACACCCTAGGGCCGAGTCTTTGATGCCGAGTGTCCTTCAGGATGATTACTTGCTACCTTATCACCAACTGTCTGTTCCTTGTGGAGAAGTTGACTGAAGTCCGAGACCAGCCATAGACCTCTCATCCCTGAACTAGGTCATACTTCAAAATCCTTTCCAAATGGAGACTATGAACACATTACAAGTCGCCATAAGGAAGGAAGACTACAAGCTCTTAATAAACCTAATAGATGCATACTTCCAGATACCATTACACCGGTTCTTAAGAAAGTTTTTCCGCTCCATCCTCAGAGGATAGGTCTACCAGTTCGAAGTCCACTGCTTTGGACTGTTGACTGCCACTCAAGTTTTTATTCCAGAGGTGTTTGTCTTCTTCAGTACCTTGACGACTGGATGATCATATCATCTTCATGGAGACAGCTCCTCCAACAGTGAGATGAACTTATCTCCTTTTGTCATGATCTAATAAATCTAGAGAAGTCCTGACTAGAGCCCAAGCAAGGATGGTTTACCTAGGCATGACGATAGATATGGTATTGAAGAAAGTGTTTTGTTCCAAAGACTGAGTCACAAGACTCAGGAAAGTAGTGGGACCCTTCCTTTGCAAATTACATCTTCCAGCACAACTGTTACTAAAA
The DNA here is from genome assembly GCF_036898095.1 of Palaemon carinicauda. NCBI lineage: Eukaryota > Metazoa > Arthropoda > Malacostraca > Decapoda > Palaemonidae > Palaemon > Palaemon carinicauda. The sequence goes on from NC_090739.1 coordinate 16,470,501, forward strand.
CTTCTTGGCCACCTGTCTTCTGTAGGTAAGGGAAGATTACACCAGAGATCACTAAAGAGGCATTGGTCAACAGCCAACGAAAACCAACACCCGTTGGTCGCAGTCGTGGGGTGGGGGGGGGGATTTTTTTGTATAATGCTGTTTCGTCATATTGGAGTATTAGCTCCAGATCTTGAATTGTATTTTATATTTCAAGTTTGCTGTTACTGTACTCAATTAACTAAACTTTTTTTTACCCTGTATTGTCTTCTAGATGTAAGTTTCTATTAATTTTACAAAATATTTGTTCAGTAAAATTTAAGAATAATTTTTTTGGCTATGTAAAGATCAGTTGTTTGTTTACAAGTACTGTAGTTTTCTTCCAGCCTTAAATATTAATGTTAGTTACTCTGCTTTGTAGATACTATGGAATACATATAGGGCACATATAAGAGAAGGCAATTTTCTGTAGGCTGTCTCATATGCTGGATTACTGCACTATACAAATTGATTAGAAATTTTGTTCTAGAAAGATTTCAATAAAAGATCTATATTACTGTACTATTTTGCAAAGCATAAATGAAGCATAAGGCCACTTCCACTGATTTCTGTTTTTGTTTTCACAGGGTCGCCTTGATCTGATAATTGGACGTCCTGCTGTATTTCCACCTCCTAAAGCCTCACAGTCTTTTATATTCTCCTTCAGGTGGTGGGGAGATACACGATTGTGTGTTTTAAGGTGAGCATTTGAATTTTCAATATTTAACTTAGCCGGTGATTATATAGCTGCAACTCTGTTGCCCGACAGACAACTCTACGGTAAAAACTCGCCAGCGATCGCTACACAGGTTGCGGGTGTGCCCAACAGCGCCATCTGTCGTCCAGATACCCAGTACTCAATGTAAACAAAGACTCAATTTTCTCTCTGTCGAGCTATCGACAAGACGTACTTACTCGCTGTTGCTAAACTGGAGTTTTTTCACAACTAATTGGTGAAGTACTTTATTCTAGTTTTGAGCTTTCGCTATGCAGGTGTTTTAACTTCATCTTAAATCTTGAACTCGTTTTGGATAGATTTAATTTTGGTGACAAAGAGAGTATGGACTTTCTTTCACTTTTAAATGGCTGACCCTTCCCTTAGACGGAAGTGTGTTTAGGCTTTTAGTAATTATCTTATCACGTTATAGATTTTCCTCTATATATTTTATATCTCTCCGCCTTTATTAGGCCTCTTCGATTAACTTTCCATTTATTATAAACATATAAAAATAAATTTTAATGTTTTGTTTATATAGACCTTTCCTGAGAGTAGGCGGTCCTAACTTGGAAACCGAAGTTAATCAACGTTGAGCCCTTTACTGTATATCGTAATTAGCTTTTAAAGGATTTAAAACTTTTTTAATGTAATATTTTATGAAAGAATTTCTTTGATAGTCTTCGTACTGTTTTCAAAGATGAACTAACGTTTTGTTTATTTATGCTACGCAGTTGTTGACGTTCAGGACGTTCAACATGCGCTCTATCGTTACGATAGAGAGAGAGTGTATCACGGTTTCACTTTGCAGTAAGAGTAAATCGATTCTGACGTTTTGTTCATTCTTTCTTAGCTTAAATGTTTTAAATTCTATTTTATAGGAACTTTTTATTTGAAAAACCTTTCAGTTTTTTCCTTTAGTCAAATAACATGTTTTTTTGACGAAATATAATTGGGCTCTTCTCTTAGGTGCGAAATCAAGAGAGAAAGAGAGAGAGAGATAGAGACGGAGGGAGAGAGAGGAGAGAAAACGTTCCGTTCAAGCGGGTAACGTTGTTCTCGAGTTACTCTCGTCCCTAGTCGCTGTACGGGGAGGAAGGATAAAACTTTTTAGTTTTTTATTCTCGTCCCCAGGCTATGTGCGGTGAGAGATTGAAAACGTAGTTATATGAACTAGTGTTTAGTCTCTTTCCCAGCCACTGATTTTTTTATCTTAAAATATGTTTTCTGGTTTTTGCTGGTATTAATGAGCTTGCATTATACGACTGATTTCGCAATTACTACCTTTTATTGAAGGGTAGAATTGCGTGTTTCAGGTAGAAATCAGTAAAAGTTTCGATTTCAGTGAAATAAGTGCAAAACAGAAAATCGAAGTGATAAAGTGATATGCGCAAAGTGTTACAGTGTTGCATCCGAGGGTTCGTCTGTTCGTGCCTGTCGTTCACCTAGTCCGGGACCTCTTGCATGCTCCCAAGCCCAGGGGAGAAGTAATGTCAAACGACTTATGGGTTCGAGAGGCCTTGATCAACGAACAGACGTTTTCCCTCTATGGTATCGGGTGTATCTTACCAAGATCTCCCCTACCATAAGACGAGAGAGACGTTGTTTCTCCTCGTCATCCGAAGGCTTTTCGCATAAGAAACCTGTCACAAGGTTTCGAAGCCCTTAAGCGAAAGTCAGTCCTTTCAGGACAGGTCCAGCGTCCTGGTTACAACCATTAGGACAGCTCTGACCCTATGCAGTCATCGGATAACTGCTCGCCGCCTAACAAAAGCGTAACACAGACTCCGAGAGTCTTTTTTTTGTTGGCAAAGTGTTGCGGTCACAGACGTTACCCTCGTCTCTTACCACAACCATTTCCGTTGATCCTTAATGGGTTGTATGGCAAGACATGCAGTATATGCTTGCCTCCCTTATGGAAGACTATTCTGCCGATTAGTCCGTTGAGTCTAGCCGTTTATCTCATCGATATCCTGGCTTTCAGCCAACCTAACGTTCCTTTGTGCTTACTGTTGACGTTGGCGTAGCTTAGTCACGTCAGTCAGGTTGTTTAGAACCACACTCGATGCGGTCTCGTGTGGTTTTTCAGCCGCATTTGGACGTTAGGCCACTTGCTGATGCTCCTGTTGACGTTCAAGACGTTCACTAACAATCGGAGTTGACTTGTTTTGACGCTGTGCGTCAACCTCCGCATTCTAGAGTTGTTTTGACTGCTCAGTCTAGGCAGTCAAAGCAGTCTCGAGTGGACGCTGTGCGTCCTCACGCACCTGTTGTGGTTGACAGTTCAGTTGTTGACAGTTCACAGACTGTCAAGCAGTTACATGACGTTGCGTTCTGGTCCGCTACTAATGCACCAGTGAGTGTGGCCTCTGCTTGTAAAGCATTGCCACCACGGTAGGTCTCTCCCTTGCTTGAGACTCAGCTTTTATCGGACAAGGTTCCTGTAGATGAGGAAGTTGCTGTTCCCCCTCCTACTGATATTCCCTTGAGGACTCTGTCAGATGGAGAGGAGCCTAAAGCTGCTTAGCCTCCTATGGACTTTAATTAAATCATGATGATTTTTTTAAGGATCTTTGTCCGGATCTTTTTGTAACTGCTGCTCCTCGTTCGCCTAAACGTCAGAGCTTACACTAGGCCTAGCTACTTCGAAGCCGTTGTTTTTAAGCTAGTGCTCTCTCGCTCTCCTAGAGAGCTTTACGTTGGCTAGGCGACTGGTTTTTCACCAGGAGGAGTTTGGGGGATACAGCCTTTGCTTTCCCTTCTTTTAAACTGGTTTATAGAGCGAGAGTCTGATATGACACGAGAGAAGTTCTCGGCTTGGGAGTTCATGCCTCTGCCCAGATAGACTTCTCAATTCTCGTAGACTCTCCCTGGCGCCTGGCCAGGAGACGCTCCAAGTTGTTTACAGGTCAACTTCACAGCTGTTTTCGAGCCTTTGAAGTTTTGTTGTAATATTATGTCATGCATAACAAGGCTTTCAGGGATGGTAAGCGGTACCGCCTCAGTCGCTAACCCCGTCTGTTGCCACACCTGCTCCCGTAGACCCTAAATGGGCTTTGCTGCAAGACATGCAGTCCAAGCTTGCGTCCTTGATAGAGGACTTTAATGCGGAGAAGGTTGCTACCGAACCTTCTGGCCAACAACCTTCCAACCGGTCGGTTGTGCGCCCTGTTGACGCTGAGGTAACCTACTCGCGTCTGCCAGTTGAGGTGGTTCCTCCACCGATGCGACCCAGTGTGGGTTGCCAGCCGCACGTTGACGTTAAGCGACGCTCGGAGGTGGTTGTTGACGTTCAGGACGTTCAACAACCAGCAGAGGTGACTTGTTTTGACGCAGTGCGTCAACCTCAGCAACCCGGTAGGGTGTTGACTGCACAACCCAGACGGTCCAGACAGTCTCGGGTTGACGCTGTGCTTCCTCGCGCACCCATGGTTGTTGACAGTTCACAGACTGTGCAGCAGTTCCATGATGTTGCGTCCGGCTCCGTCACGCATCCACCAGTGCGACCGGACTCAGCGAGCCAGACATTGCCCACTCCGTTGCCGTTTCCTCATCAGTTTTCGGATGAGGAACCCTCTGATGAGGACGTTGCTGAACAACAAGACGATCAGCCCCCAGAATAGATCAAGCCCTGCTATCCATCCAGAAGATGCTGAAGAAGGAACGCTGCTCAGTCAGGCTGTGGATGAGTCTGGTAGGGACGCTGTCATCCGTGGAACAATTTGTGTCACTAGGAAGATTACACCTCCGTCCTCTTCAATACCATCTAGCTTTTCACTGGAAAAAGGACAAGACGCTAGAAGCGGTCTCGATCCCGGTTTCCGAAAAGATAAAGTCTTGTCTGACTTGGTGGAAGGACAATATCAACCTAAGAGAGGGTCTTCCCCTGGCTGTTCAGACTCCCAACCACGTTCTCTTCTCGGACGCATCGGACGTGGGCTGGGGCGCGACACTAGACGGTCGGGAATGCTCAGGACTGTGGAACTCGAGTCAGAGGAGCATGCATATCAACTGCAAGGAGCTGTTGGCAGTACATCTGGCCTTGAAAAGCTTCAAGTCTCTCCTTCGAGGCAAAGTGGTGGAAGTTAACTCGGACATCACCACGGCCTTGGCGTACATCTCCAAACAAGGAGGTACCCACTCACTGACGTTGTACGAGATCGCAAGGGACCTGCTCATCTGGTCAAAAGGTCAAGACATCTCCCTAGTAACGAGGTTCATCCAAGGCGTCTTGAACGTCATAGCAGATTGTCTCAGTCGGAAAGGGCAAGTAATTCCAACCGAATGGACCCTCCACAAGGATGTGTGCAAGAGACTTTGGGCCACTTGGGGTAAAACCATCCATAGATCTCTCTGCAACCTCGCTGACCAAGAGGCTTCCAATCTATTGCTCTCCAGTCCCGGACCCAGCAGCAATACATATAGATGCTTTCCTCCTAGATTGGTCACATCTGGATCTCTACGCATTCCCACCGTTCAAGATTGTCAACAAGGTACTGCAGAAGTTCGCCTCTCACGAAGGGACAAGGTTGACGTTAGTTGCTTCCCTCTGGCCCGCGAGAGAATGGTTCACCGAGATACTTCGATGGTTAGTAGACGTTCCCAGTAGTCTTCCTCTAAGGGTAGACCTTCTACATCAGCCACACGTAAAGAAGGTACTCCAAAGCCTCCACGCTCTTCGTCTGACTGCCTTCAGACTATCGAAAGACTCTCGAGAGCTAGAGGCTTTTCGAAGGAAGCAGCCAGTGCGATTGCTAGAGCAAGGAGAGCTTCTTCCATTAGAGTCTACCAATCGAAGTGGGAAGTCTTCCGAGACTGGTGCAAGTCAGTTTCTGTATCCTCGACCAGTACCTCTGTAGCTCAAATAGCTGTTTTTCTCTTATACCTGAGAAAAGGACGATCCCTTTCAGCTCCCACTATCAAGGGCTACAGAAGCATGTTGGCATCGGTCTTCCGGCATAGAGGCTTAGATCTTTCCAAACATAAAGATCTGCAAGACCTCCTTAAGTCTTTTGAGACCACCAAGGAGCGTCGTTTGGCTACCCCTGGATGGAATTTAGACGTGGTACTAAGATTCTTCATGTCAGACAGGTTGGAGCCGTTACAATCAGCCTCCCTGAAAGATCTCACTCTTAAGACTCTTTTCCTGGTATGCTTAGCCTCGGCTAAAAGAGTCAGTGAGATTCATGCCTTCAGCAAGAACATAGGATTTTCGTCAGAAAAAGCCACTTGTTCGCTACAACTTTGTTTTCTAGCCAAAAATGAGCTGCCTTCTCGGCCTTGGCCTAAATCTTTCGATATCCCCAGCTTATCAGAGATCGTAGGCAATGAACTAGAAAGAGTCTTATGCCCTGTTAGAGCTCTTAATTTCTATTTAAAGCGTACTAAACCTTTACAAGGCCAATCTGAAGCTTTATGGTGTTCAGTTAAGAAACCATCCTTGCCTTTGTCAAAGAATGCTTGGTCAGACTTTATCAGATTGTTAATACGAGAAGCTCATTCACATCTGAGTGAGGAAGACCGAACTTTGCTTAAGGTGAAGACGCACGAAGTTAGAGCTGTAACAACTTCCGTGGCCTTTAAGCAAAATATATCTCTGCAAAGTATAATGGACGCAACCTATTGGAGAAGCAAGTCAGTGTTCGCGTCATTTTACTTGAAAGATGTCCAGTCTCTTTACAAGAACTGCTACAAACTGGGACCATTCGTAGCAGCGAGTGCAGTAGTGGGTGAGGGCTCAACCACTACAATTCCCTAATTCCATACCCTTTTAATCTTTCTCTTGAAATGTTTTTATTGTTGTTTTTTGGGTTGTCCGGAAGGCTAAGAAGCCTTTCGCATCCTGGTTGATTTGGCGGGTGGTCAAAGTCATTTCTTGAGAGCGCCTAGATTAGGGGTTTTGATGAGGTCCTGTTGTATGGGTTGCAACCCTTGATACTTCAGATCCTAGGGGTCGATCAGCATCCTAAGAGGATCGCGAGGCTCCGTAAGGAAGACGTACTTAAAAGGCAGAGTAATTGTTCAAGTCGACTTCCTTACCAGGTACCTATTTATTTTGTTTTTGTTATTTTGATAACTTCTAAAATGAAATAAAAACTCTTAGCTCATAAAAGTGTAAACATATATTGCTGGTCTCTATCCACCCCCCTGGGTGTGAATCAGCTATATAATCACCGGCTAAGTTAAATATTGAAAAATGTTATTTTGATAATAAAATAAATTTTTGAATATACTTACCCGGTGATTATAAATTAAAGGACCCTCCCTTCCTCCCCAATAGAGACGCAGTGGGACGAGGAGAAAATTGAGTCTTTGTTTACATTGAGTACTGGGTATCTGGACGACAGATGGCGCTGTTGGGCACACCCGCAACCTGTGTAGCGATCGCTGGCGAGTTTTTACCGTAGAGTTGTCTGTCGGGCAACAGAGTTGCAGCTATATAATCACCGGGTAAGTATATTCAAAAATTTATTTTATTATCAAAATAACATATTCACTCGCTTGTCTAAATCTATATTTGTTCCTATACACGAATATAAACTGTAATCGTTTATCATAGAAGAATAGTAAACAGTGAAGCTGGAACACCACAGTTAAAATTATAATGGAGTGTCAACAACCAACAGATAATTACCAGCCGGTAGAAGTGAGGTGACCCCCCCCCTCCTGCTGGCTCAAAGATAATCCATTGAGATTTCGGCCATCAGTGAGAGGACCTTTCTAGCTGGATCTGAAATTTGGCTGAATTTTACTAATTCTTTCTTTGTTATTCCAGCGTGTTTGCTCGAGTTGATTGTTTTCTTGAAGGATGCCTCTTGTTATGCTGAAATGTCCGGAAGTACCGCCGAAGACCTGTGGTAGTTTCATGAGTGCCCTTGAGGTTGATCCTCATCTGTTGTGTCCTCAGTGCCGACTGCATGCTTTTCCTAAGTTTCGAAGAAGGACTGGGTTTCTTCTTCTACCACCGGTACTCTTCTTTATGACTTTTCCTTTGGCTTCCTCCAGAAGTTAATCAAGAAGAGGTGTGGTTCTTTAACCTTAGGACAAGCCCTGGGGCAGGGAGGTCCATCCGTTTCCCCTAGCAAAATCGCAGGACCTTCTCAGGGGGAGCCCTCTTCTTTTCAGAGGTCTGATGCTCTGCATATGCTGTGGCTGTCCTTGGGTGTCCAAAGTTCCCCTTTTTATGATACACTTACACTGAAGGATCATGAGTTAGAGCTCACGATATGAGAAGCATCAGCACTTCACTAGCATTCAAGAGGAATATCTCTGTGATGCACTAGGTCCTGTTGTAGCTGCTCAGTGGGTGGTATAAGCTACCTTGGCTTCTCTCACAGTACCAGTAACTGCAATTCGAGGGTTGAGGTTACATATAAGACAAGTGAAGAAGGACTGGCCTTTTCTTTTCCTTTCAATCTTCCCCTTCCTTGGGGTACAGCATAGGAAGACCTCTCCAGCTGGACTTGATCTCTCAGTCAAGTAAGCTCAAACTGCTCATAGCTATTCCATGCTCAAGCACGGGAGAGTCTTTTCCCCACACTCCTTACAAGGGAAAGTGCAATGTAGCCAGGCATACCCTTAATCATAAGAAATCTTTAAGTTGTAACATCTTCAAACTCATTATTTGTCAGGCCTACTACACAGAGTATTCTAGCTTGAGTACAACACTTATACAGTCTGAGCTGTGAAACCCACTGATACTCCTGCTGGTGTTCACAAGGTGTAAGGAACCCTTACTCTCATATGCATCTGAGATGCTCGAGCTTTGGGTTCCCGGGTTAAGCTTCCAGCTAGTTGGAAATGGGACGTCTTCCCACCTAAGGATGAGTCTCCTTTAGTAAAGGACGATGATTTGTATTCTCATAGGAACAAATCAAATCACAAATTTTTCAAATTCATTAATTTGTATTTTTCCTAACAATGCAAACCTGACTCCTTTACTCTAACTTGCCTGCCATCACCAGCCCCTGAGAAAGTCCCAGGCTTTGATTAAGGTGAATTGTCTGCGAGGCGTCGGGGTGTCGCTTGCTTCCCTGCTATCCATTGTTGACACCTCATTATGATTTTAACTGTGGTGTTCCAGCTTTGCTGGTTTTTATTATTCTATGGTAAAGAATTCATGTTTGCATAGTTAGGAAAAATAAAAATTACTTGAAGAAAAAATTTGTGATGTTTGTAAATGACATTTCTGGTACGTCATACACCCTTATACCTGGCATCTTTTGACATACATCATAGAGAAGGGGTAAAGGAAAAATACTGTTGATATAGTCTGTTATATAACAGCAAATGTCAGGCTTCCTTAATTAAATTCAATATTATATAATGGAAACTTAAGGTTGACAAGCAATTTGTTTGTAAGAAGCCCGATTTCTATAAATTCTTGGTAGATAACAGCCGATGACTGTCTTACTCAGTTAAATCCACAGTTGCTAATTAAACCTCCTGTAGAGAGATCTAATTTAGTTAACTTAATTTAATTCTTTATTTAATAAAAATGTTTCATTAGTATTATCCAGTAATTTATCTTGTTCTCTCTTTTTAGTCATTAAAACATTTTAATGAAAGCTATTTATAACGTGTTGTTCCTCTGATGATTGTATTAGTACTGAACATGTATAGGTTTTTTTTTTAATCATCATTCTATAAACAAAACAGCATAACAACATCTATACTTAACCAGCATATACAAGGTTTTGTTTAGGCGTTAATTAGAAAAAAAATGGATGCTTGCATGCAGAATTTTTGTGTATATATACAGTTCTGCTGAAGTTGAAGAAAGGTAGGACTGTCTGTAATATTACAATGTGATGTGGTTTATTGTTTATCACCTGTTTTGCTAGGATTAATAGTGGTTTCAATTCTACTTTTATTTCCTTTATAGATTACCTCCTGGGAAGAGTGAGTCCAGAATAACATTCTATGTTACCTGTGGTCCAAAATCTTTTCGTCAGTATCTCTGTGATGCTGGAAGCCTAAATGTAAGTTTGAAGATTGGTGGTGGTGGGAACGATGATGCAGATGACGAAGAAAAAGAAAACTTAAGTCAGTTAACACAAAGTCCAAGAAAAGTAGGTGAATCTCCAAGACAGACGGTCTTGCGTCGGCAGTTAAGAATGAAGAAAGGATGGCAGGATGGGGATGTACTAGGAAGCTTCATGCTTCCTGATTTGAAGCTTAATGCACGTGGGGATTATGTTCATGAGTGCCGTATAGTTGATTCTGCAGCAGATGTGATTGGCACTGTAGTTGTAACGATGATATTTCTTGAGGGAACCTTAGAAGACTTCCAGGAAATAAAAATACAAAGGGAAGAAGAAAGTACTGTACAGCAGAAAATGGAGGAAACAAAGTTAAGGCCTCGTTCTGGCATTCCGGTCAGGGGAGCCAGTAATAGTAGCTCACAGAAAAGCTCTCAAGATGGTCAGAGAAGTCGAAGTGGAAGTTTCAGAGAGTCACTAAGACAGAAAACCGATAGGTTAAAGTCCCCTAAAAGACAGCCTGGTTCCCTGGACTATGGAGGACGAGGTAAGGGTCAGGAAATGTCACAGAGTAAGAAGAATGAGGGTCTAATAGGAGTTGTGCATCCTGAAGTTGTACGTCGAGAACGGAAGCACGGAAACCGTAGTGCCACAAGGGAGCGGCCAGCCAGTTGGGGTCTGTATCCTCTTTTAGATGGAGCGGATCCTGAATCCTTAGTTGGTATGTTTATTTCATTATTTTGTTGATTTATTTGTCTTTAGTTTTCCTGAGTTTTAGAAAAGCTGGGAGCATATAGGTAGTGGGTGCCTAAAGGTACCTTGGGAAAAGACTAAAACCTAGTATATAAAGTAGTAATTTAACATCTAGCTTTGTTTGAAGTTGTATCAGTTGTACTGGATACATATACAGTAGTATTAATAAACATCACCTAAGGATAATTTATTTTGTAATTTGATGAAAGAGCTCAGATTTGCATATGGACATCCAAGATTTAATTGGTAATGTTTATTTTAGAGATTTTAGCACTTCATTTTACCAATTCAAGTTTTTTAGAATCTGTGTAGGATAAATTGAATCACTCCATGCTATAGATTAACCCCCTTTAACCTAATCCTTTTGTCAAAATGAGCACATGTTTACTGGAGTATATGATGTCAAAAAAGTAGGTATCGGTACTACAAGTACTATATTCATCATATATATTCTGCTATGTGTCTTCACTAAAGTTATGATTTTCCAGTCTTTCGGGTATTTGTGTTGTGTGCTTTTATGGCCTAAAAGATGTCCTGGATTAGTTTAATAAATTGCATTATAGTATGTCAATTAATTTCTTTGTGATTCAAGGTTGAAGTGCTATGCAGTATTTTGATGAGTTATT
>NC_090739.1:16482093-16682093 GCF_036898095.1 Palaemon carinicauda
TCTCTTGTGGTGGAAGACCAATCTCCTTCTCAGGGAGGGCCTATCGTTGGCTATTCAGACCCCCAATCTTCATCTCTTCTCAGATGCATCGGACTCGGGCTGGGGTGCGACCTTGAACGGACAGGAGTGCTCGGGAACGTGGAACGAGGAACAGGGAACGCTCCACATCAACTGCAAGGAGCTACTAGCAGTTCATTTAGCCCTGTTGAACTTCAAGTCCCTCCTGCTAGGCAAGGTGGTGGAGGTGAACTCCGACAACACCACAGCCTTGGCTTACATCTCCAAGCAAGGAGGGACCCATTCGAGGAGCCTATACGAGATCGCAAGGGACCTCCTCATTTGGTCAAGAAGTCAAAACCTCACTTTAGTCACGAGGTTCATTCAGGGCAACATGAACGTCTCAGCAGATCGCCTAAGCAGAAGGGATCAGGTCATTCCCACGGAATGGACCCTCCACAAGAGTGTGTGCAACAGACTTTGGACCTTGTGGGGTCAGCCTACCATAGATCTGTTTGCCACCTCCATGACCAAGAGACTTCCGCTGTACTGTTCCCCAGTTCCAGACCCAGCAGCAGTTCATGTGGATGCTTTTCTGCTGAACTGGTCCCATGTCGACCTTTACGCATTTCCACCGTTCAAGATAATAAACAAAGTCCTTCAGAAGTTCATCTCGCACGAAGGGACACGGCTGACGCTGGTTGCTCCCCTTTGGCCTGCAAGAGAATGGTTCACAGAGGTACTTCAATGGCTGGTCGACGTCCCCAGGACTCTACCTCTAAGAGTGGACCTTCTACGTCAACCTCACGTAGACAGGTTGCACCCAAACCTCCACGCTCTTCGGCTGACTGCCTTCAGACTGTCGAAAGATTCGCTAGAGCTAGAGGCTTTTCGAAGGAGGCAGCCAGTGCGATTGCCAGAGCAAGGAGGGTTTCCACTCGTAGAGTCTACCAATCTAAGTGGGAAGTCTTCCGGAGCTGGTGTAGAGCCAATGCAGTATCCTCTACCAATACCTCTGTGACCCAAATAGCTGACTTCCTATTACATCTTAGGAATGAGAGATCCCTTTCAGCCCCTACGATTAAAGGGTACAGGAGTATGTTGGCTTCAGTTCTCCGCCACAGAGGTTTGGACCTTTCTTCCAACAAGGACCTTCAAGACATCCTTAAGTCTTTTGAGACTTCTAAAGAGCGTCGTCTACCCACTCCAGGCTGGAACCTAGACGTAGTCTTAAGGTTCCTTATGTCACCTAGGTTCGAACCTCTCCAGTCAGCTTCCTTCAAGGACCTTACCCTCAAGACTCTTTTTCTCGTCTGCCTTGCAACAGCTAAAAGAGTCAGTGAGGTTCATGCCTTCAGCAAGAACATTGGTTTCACGACCGAATCTGCAACATGTTCTTTACAGCTCGGATTCTTAGCTAAGAATGAACTTCCTTCGCGTCCTTGGCCTAGATCGTTTGAAATACCTAGCCTCTCCAACATGGTAGGTAACGAGCTAGAGAGAGTTCTTTGCCCTGTCAGAGCTCTCAAGTATTATCTTAATAGGTCTAAACCTATTCGAGGACAGTCAGAAGCCTTATGGTGTGCCATCAAGAAACCTTCGAGGCCCATGTCCAAGAATGGGGTTTCGTATTATATAAGGCTTCTGATTAGAGAAGCCCATTCTCACTTAAAGGAGGAAGACCTTGCTTTGCTGAAGGTAAGGACCCACGAAGTAAGAGCCGTAGCTACTTCGATGGCCTTTAATAAAAACCGTTCTCTGCAGAGCATAATGGATGCAACCTATTGGAGGAGCAAGTCAGTGTTTGCATCATTTTATCTTAAAGATGTCCAGTCTCTTTACGAGAACTGCTACACCCTGGGACCATTCGTAGCAGCGAGTGCAGTAGTAGGTGAGGGCTCAGCCACTACATTCCCTTAATCCCATAACCTTTTTTAACCTTTCTCTTGAATGCTTTTATTTTTGTTTTTATGGTTGTTACGGTAGGCTAAGAAGCCTTCCGCATCCTTTTGATTTGGCGGGTGGTCAATTCATTCTTGAGAAGCGCCTGGGTTAGAGGTTGTGTAGAGGTCCTTTAGTAGGGGTTGCAGCCCTATATACTTTAGCACCTTTGAGTTGATTCAGCCTCCAAGAGGAACGCTGCGCTCAGTAAGGAAGACGAACTTAAAAAAGAGGCAGAGTAACGGTTCAAGTCGACTTCCTTACCAGGTACTTATTATTTCATTGTTATTTGAGATAACTGTTATATGAAATATGGGATACTTAGCTATCCTTTAATCTTGTACACTGGTTTTCACCCACCCCCCTGGGTGTGAATCAGCTACATGATTATCGGGTAAGTTTAATATTGAAAAATGTTATTTTTATTAGTAAAATAAATTTTTGAATATACTTACCCGATAATCATGATTTAATTGACCCTCCCTTCCTCCCCATAGAGAACCAGTGGACCGAGGAAAAATTGAGGAGGTGTCAACAAGAAGTACTATAGTACCTGGCCACAGGTGGCGCTGGTGAGTACACCCCCTTCTAGTATTGTGATAGCTGGCGTATCCCTCCATAGAATTCTGTCGGGCAACGGAGTTGACAGCTACATGATTATCGGGTAAGTATATTCAAAAATTTATTTTACTAATAAAAATAACATTTTGATGAGTTATTAAGTGGTCTCATCAGTAATTCTGAGTTCACTGTACAGTAAATGTGGGAAATACGTTATCCATATACAGGTGTTCTGTGATGTGTTAAAAATCTTGGTCCACATGTCAATATTACTTGACCCGACAGATGTGTTATAAATCTTGGTCCACATGTCAATATTACTTGACCCGACAGTATGATATTCTGTTTTATTTAGAAACTTAGATTTCTCAAGTAAGGCTCTTATCCGAGTTCTTCATTTCAGGTTTCAAAAACCAATGTTATTTCCATGAATCTTACCTTCATATAGAAAAGGCTATGACTTGCAAGTACCAACTTGACAGCCTCTGAACAAAAAAGGATCAAATGTATTCTCTCGTCTCCGTTTCCCTTGGGAAAAGGCTACGCTGACGCCCACCTGCCATGCACCAAAAGATGTGTTTGGAAATGGGAGGTTCCCAGCTGTAAACCAACAAGAAAGATTCAGAGTTTTTGAATACTGATCCCAACTCAGATGTTCCTCTTTTGTTATCTCACAATTTGAGTGCTTATTTTTACTTTTTTTAATTTACTCAGGAATGTCTTCCATTGCTAATTTACCTAGATACTGTCTAAAATGCAAAGGGGTAAAATTATATTTGAACTCTCTTGATCTTCACTCTTTATGAGTTCCTTCTCGCAGCTCTGATTCTTCTTTAACCCTTCATTGCCCTAGATATGTAAACCTTGATGGCAACAAGAGGATTAGATTTCCTAAAATAGCTTCCTTTCAAATAGGTTTCATTTTAGATTTTATTAGTTCAGTAATTTCTTGTAATTATCTGCAGTTGTTGCTGTACCAACATTTCCAGTACAGTATATCAATTTGACAGTAGATTCTGATTAAGGTATTAGTCTATCTTCTTTTACAGTAAGTACTAGTGTTTCATTGTCTGACACCCGTTGAGATACTACTGCTTGTGTGTTAATGGGTCTTTTGACTGGCCAGACAGTACTACATTGGATTCTTCTCTCTGGTTACAGTTCATTTTCCCTTTGCCTACACACACTGAATAGTCTGGCCTATTCTTTACATATTCTCCTCAGTCCTCATACACCTGACAACCAAGATTACCAAACAATTCTTCTTTACTCAAGGGGTTACTGCACTATAATTGTTCAGTGGCCACTTTCCTCTTGGTAAGGGTAGAAGCGAGACTTTAGCTATGGTAACCAGCTTCTTTAGGAGAAGGTCACTACAAAATCAAACCATTGTTCTTTAGTCTTGGGTAGTGCCATAGCCTCTGTACCATGGTCTTCCACAGTCTTGGGTTAGAGTTCTCTTGCTTGAGGCACTCTGTTCTATCTTATTTCTCTTCCTCTTGTTTTGTTCAAGTTTTTATAGTTTATATAGGAAATATTTATTTTTAAAATAATGTTGTTACTTCATAAGATATATTTTTTTCTTTTTTTCCTTTCCTCATTAGGCTATTTTCCCTGTTGGAATCCCTGGGCTTATAGCATCCTGCTTTTCCAACTAGGGTTGTAGCTTAGCAAGTAATAGTAATAATCATAATGTCACTCATTCATAACTTTTGTGGTTCAAAAAGTTTGATTTGTGTTACAGATGGAAATTCCTACCCCTTCTGTCTTCACTATTTCTCTTTGTCTGAAAACAAACTTGATGCCCATTTTGGTGATAATGAACTGCCATATCTTAAAACCCAAACCTGGCTGTGAGAAAATTATAAACTATGTTGCTCATAAGTCTTGTAGTTGCTTGAACGTATTATTTACTGATTTCCCTGGTGTTATAACCAACAATGTTAGTTCTGCAATGCAGACTTCATATCATGCTTTAATTTTCTTATTAATTAGAACTTCGTATGACTTACTGTTTAGGGATAGTTTTAAGGTCTCAATCAATCTAGAAGGCAGATTTGATTGATATATTTCTTTTAGAATGGTTACACTTTTATAAGGAAGTTGGGAATTTTGGTCCTTCAAACTAAGTTTTTTCATTTATTTAATTTGTCAATTGTTCCTATGCATATACAAATCTTTTGTCCTTTAAGATAGGGATATTTCTT
Organism: Palaemon carinicauda; assembly: GCF_036898095.1. Classification (NCBI taxonomy): domain Eukaryota; kingdom Metazoa; phylum Arthropoda; class Malacostraca; order Decapoda; family Palaemonidae; genus Palaemon; species Palaemon carinicauda. The sequence continues at coordinate 16,486,800 of NC_090739.1, forward strand.
CAGCATTGCTGGATCAGCTTGCTACTTTTATCCTTGTCCGTAACGAGTATGGATGTTCTGTTGCACTACCCTTCTGAATGTTGGATTTTTTCTTACTTTTGTTTGTAATTAGTGTTGATTTTTTTTTTTTTTTTTTTTTGAACCCCCTCTCCTGTAACAGATAAAGTTCTCCAAATGGTAAGCATGAGGTGAAATGGAGTTGGTTCATATGAAAATACAATCGTTTAAAGCCCCATGTGTTTTGTACCTCTGTGTAGGGTGACTGTAAGCAGCCCTTCCTCCCCCTTTGAAAGTGTTGTTCTTTATTTTCTGAGGAGGAAGACGATGAACTCAGAGCATAACTCATATCACTTTGTGATACTTTCTTTTCTTTGGGAGGTAGTTAACTGATTCAGACCGAGTGTCGCTTATACCTTTGTGCCCAATAATTAATATTATTCATCTGGTGGGCACACCTACCAGTGACATTATTCCCCAGTTGGTGACTTCTGTATAGTGTAGTGTCAATGAGTGTTTCCAGTGCTCCCCATGTAACAGAAACCTAAGGTGGTTTGTGTTGCAGCAGAGCAAGCTCTGGTATCTATCTCCTGTTAGGGAGCACAGTCATTATCAGTCACCCAGACCATGACTTCTTTGTGACAGGAAGAAAGAATAGTTGGTAGGGGAAAGTAGAGGAAGTTCACCCTCTATTCCTCCTTTGCTAACCTCTTCTTCCTCCTCCTTTCTCTTTGTTGAACACTTCTTCCTTTAGCAGAAGATGACAAAGATAATCATGAGGGAAGGCATTTTGCCAAAAGTTTCTTGGGACATAGAGCAATATCTCTCCTCTTTTGGAAGAGAGTGATGGTACTCACTCTTGATTGACCTTTGTGGTCAATCAAGCAAAGCTTGAGCTGATATTACAGTCCCTGCTGTTTGCACCAGGTGCAGGTGAGTGGTCCTGATCAGACTGAACACCATCACCATAAGCCAGGGAGGTTGGGTAATATGCACCCACTTTCCCACTACTGTAGTGGTATAGGACTGTGTCTTACACTTGTACACTACTCTGTGCCATTTTTTCGGGGTCAGTTAGTGGTTGTAAGTTTGTTGTGACAGCCACTGGTGTTAAATCAGTTGCACGTGAACAGTCCTACCTGGACTAATCTCAGCACCATTCAGTAGGCCAATAGGGATACTGTTCATGCTGCCTCCTTATGCTGATACAGAGCTCTCTCACCTACCAGTACCTTCAGGGTAGGTTAGCTACTTTGAGCCTGGTGTGATAGCCACCACTGTTTCACCAGTTGTAGATGAATGGTCCTACCCAGACCTATCTCCAGCACTGTATGTTAAGCCAGTAGGGATACCTTTCATACTACTCGTGACATTACAGAGTAAAGCTGATAGAGTTAGTGCATCAACTGTGGTTGGCTAGTGATCGTAAGCTTAGTGTAATGGTTACCACTGTTTTCCTACGTTGCAATGAAGTTTTCTCAGTGTTGGTCAGGAATGTGAGACCTTGTGACATTGACTGTTGTTTGCACTGGTACCAGGTGAACAGTCCTTCCGGGACAGAACACCAATAGGTAAGTGATTAAAGGTAAGGATGTGCTGTGGTGAGAAGCTATCCTCCTTCTCTACCTCTTCTGATTCTGACAATTCTTCTGAAAAGCAGAAGTCCAGGAAGGCTGAGTGCAATGAGTTCCACAGGAATTCAAGTAATCTCTCGTCTCTTTTGAGAGGAGATGATTCCAACTTGTTACGCGGAGATCAGTGCACCGGTCTTTGGTCCATTTCAGCTGCCCTCTGTACCAATCTGAGGTGAGTGGTCCCATGCCTGGCCAATCATCCTTACCAAATATCATTCTGTCCATGTGGATAGATAATCAGTGCTAATGGCTGATCTGTCATGCTGATGACCAATTGGTCCTGTGTTAGATCAATCATCCGATCTTATTGCTAATATGTCCCATGAAACTGTACAGAGATATTGTATACCTATTGAATTATGTTTTGCAAACCTCTTTTGCAATAAACCATAGAAATTGTTGTTCTTGGTTACTTCCAGTTTGTTTACTAACTTTTTTCTTTTCCTCTGAAAATTCAATATTACAATAAACTGTATCTATTCAGTTTTAGAATCAAACCAGAACTAGTTTATTTCTCCCCCTCCAAAAATGTTTGCAAATCAGTCGGTAAAAAATGTCACTTGAGTACAAACCCTTTATGATAGCGGAGTCCTATCAAATGAATTTCCTGTGAATAGCAGAGTACCCCAGGGGAATGTGTTGTCACCTATGTTGTTTATCCTCCTCATAGATTTTTTAATGTGTAGAACAGTTGGAGATGGTGGAAAAGGATTGGACTGGATTGGTAATAGGAAATTAGGTGACATAGAATATGCTGATGATGCCGTCCTTATTAGCAGAACACCACAGGATTTGCAAAGTTTGCAATATCACAAGAGGTTGGGCTCAAGATAAATAGAAGAAAGACAGATGATGAGAATGGAATATGCAATCGAAGATGAAATATGGTTAGAAGGAGAAAGGATTAATGAAGTAGAATCATTTAAATACTTAGGAACTATGATCTCTAACACAGGGTCTTTAGAATTAGAGTTTAATGAAAGATTGAAAAAAGCAAATCAGATAATGGCTAGATTAAGTAAAATTTGGAAATCAAATCGCTTGAAATTACATATAAAAATCAGGCTATATATCAGTTTAGTGAGATCAGTGTTACTGTTGGGTTATGAGTCATGGTATGACAATGAAACAACCTCCATCAGATTTAGTAGATTTGAGAACAAAGCTCTCAGAATATAGGGAGTGAAATGGCAGGACAGGATTAGGAATGAAAATTTAAGAGATTACCCGAGTGCCATATCTGGATGAGATCATGGTGAGGGGTAGATGGAATAGTTAGGGCATGCTCTTCATACTCCCCAAGAGAGATTGGTTCACCAAACATTTAACTGAGCTCTCTCTACAAGGTACTAGAAGTGTTGGAAGACCCAGGCCTACATGGTTAAGGACTATGAAGTGTAAAGTCAGAGAGGATGAATGGAGAAGTATTAAATTAAAATCTCAAGATAGAGACAACTGGCGAAATCTAACCGAGGCCTTTTGCGTCAATAGGCGTAGGAGGAGATGATGATGATGAAAAACACTATTATGAATAAATTGCTCGATTCTGAAACAGACATAATTTGACAGGAGGGTTAAGTTTGAAAGTGTTAATCACTTATACTGAAAGAACCAGTGCTGTCTTGCAACTTTACAAAGCATTACCACCAACATTCTGTTTAGATGACTCCTTGCAACATTGCCCAGGATTTACAAATTTTAGTGACAAGTTTTTTGTTCTCGGTGATGACAGACACCAGATATGTTGATTAATGAATTGAATTCCATGACACTTTGTCACTGCAATTCTGTTAGTGTAGCTATCTGTGATGACATCAGCCTAGCTCGAAGTAAATTCTTTAAATGTTTTAGTGGTTTCAACACTTGGGCTTGCCATCTGCGATTGGGCTGACCCACCAAAATGAGTTAATCAAGGCATTTGTAAGAATTTGGTTTGTGTGTAAATCTAAAACTGCTTTTGCTTTGAATTTTAAAAACATATTGTATTACAAGTTGTTTGCAAGTTTCAGGACATCTTTTAAGCATTCATGAATAGTTAATTAATATATATACCCTTTTGAATTACAGAAACCATGGGAATATAATTAAGTAAACAATTTTATAAAGATCGAAGTTATTTTATTTGTGTCCAGCAGTGCGTCTTCTCAGTTAATATTTTATTTGTTAGTACTGGGCCAGAAAGTCAAGATATAACTTAGAAGGAGCCAGTAGTAGAATTTAATATATTTAGGATAGCTAGGATTGTAATTAGAGCAGGTTTTCTCTTGCTACTTTTTATTCTATGAGTTGATGTAATTTATGCTCATTCAGTGACTTCAAGCACTGTATATTCTTGTTGAGATACCCAAGCTTGCTTTGTAAAATTTGCTTATGCAATTGCATTGCTCCTTGTGGTATTTGATAGGGACACTTTACCACAGTCTATATACATTCTTTCATTTCATGAGGTACGAGTCTAATGAATGTCTTCATAAATTTGGGCCGTGCTGCTTAGATGATTGTGGAAATGTAAAACTTATGTGTAATGCATTAAGCACACAATTATTTTCATAATTTGTTGAATTTTAGGGATGGGGTACATGATTAGGAAACTGTTCATCTTTATTTTAAAAAGTTTGATTTAATATTTGTATTGATTTATTTTATAAATCCTTTTGTTTTGGAGATTTTTACTTGAGTTCTTTATTGTATTTAGTAGTGACATCCATGTTCAGTATTCCTTTAGATCATATGTAATAAAATTCCCTTTGATTTTGGACTGAATACATTTGGTATTGTAGCTTGTGTTTAGACTGATTTACTGTACTCTGTGTGGTCTCCCTGTGGTTTTTATGTAGATGTAAAGTCCCCTTTGAAATGCAAGGTAATGTAATTTTTACTTTCTTCTCACAGATCTGCTCCCTTTTCAACTTGTATCCGTTACCTCTATAGGTAGAAGATCCATTTTTTAAAGTACTTAGCTAGTTTAAGCTACTGCGATAATCTGTTATCAGTTTAGATTTTACGATGGTACAGGCAGATTTCGTTGCTTGTTATTTTTTTCTCTTTTAAACTGTGCTTTCATTGTGACTTATGGCAAAATTTATTGCATATGTCAACTGCATTTATTTCCAAACACTGGTCGAAGAAATTGCCATCACAATGCTATTTTCTTTATCATTTATGTAGAATACAGTATATTTGAAAATGTACTTCTAATTAACTTTTAACTTGCACTGCCCTATAGGTGAGACTTATTGTCCAAAAATTTTATTTTGCATGGCATATCAAGTAGCCCTCATAGGAAAAGCATCTGTAACTTTATGTGCCATCTGGAGATTAAATTCTGTATATCTAAGATAATAACCAGAGTTTTCAGTCACAATGAAAATTGTAGAAACACTTCAACAACACTATTGACCAACACTACAGGCTATCTAGAAGGTACCCTAAGCAACTACTAAAAGTAATTAAAGACATTGCTAGAGTTACTGGTGATTAAAGCTGCTAACATAAATTTCCATAACTAAACACTGTATCTAAGTATGAACAATGTTTGCATCCTGAACGTACTAAGTCTGACAATAACTGGTTAACTATCATAAAAAAGGACAGCTGGTAATTTCTTATTTTGACTAACATTCTGCATCAAAACATGTTTGTAGGCCCCTATATTCCTGGTTTTTGTGTGTCAGTAAGTCTTCTTTAGGAAAATAATTGTCCCATAGAAATATAGATTGCAAAATGGATGATTAAACAGTATTCCAAGCAATTATATACATAATCAGTAACTATATACAGATTCACTACTAGTACAAATTGTTACGTCCTGTAGTAATAACAATATTTGTTATTGAAGCACTTATGATCGATACTGACATTTTGCAGAAATAAATACTAAGCTAAATTTTCAACTTGAAAAGTCAAACAGAGATAAACTGCAGAACATGAAAAATTAATTAAAAGTTAAATTGGACAAAGATAGCAATGGTTGCAGAGGAAAATAACCATACATTTTACAGTAACAGGAAAATTAGTAGGAAAGCTGTGATTGTTACTCTTCTTAATTTACCAACCATGTGGATAGATTAGTTTCGGTCAGTTGTCTCTTGAAAGTGTTTTAGGTGATTTCCCTGTGAATCTACTGTTTTGCATATTTATGTTGACTTTTAAGCCTTTATTGGTTAGAGAATATGGTTTAGTGTTCAGAACACACAGCTCCAGAATGCTCAACTAGAGAAGGGTTACCGACAGTGTGCTAAAAATATCTGTTTTTCTTCTCAGCTAATCACATACAGTGGGAGGCAGTTTTAACCCACCTCATTACCAAAAGTACCTTTAGTAGCATTGGTTTTATTCTTGCTAAATTGTAGTACTGTACTGTACTTACAGTTACATCTAGGTTAGGGATTCGTAAACATTTGTATACAGTATTAGTTATTCTCTTTATGGTAATACTGTATTAGTTTGTTATAATATATCTTGCATACTTTTACTCAAAGTAGTTTATGTCCAAGGCTCATTTTGATAGGTCCTTTAGTATTATTCAGTCGTGAGATTTACGCTAAAATCCATGAATTCAATTAAAATACTGTACTTTTAAAGTCCTAATTAAAAACAACTTCACATGATATCCTACTTCGGGATCATTGTTGAGTGAAAAGCTAATGAATAATAAATTTGAACTAGGCATTTAACTTAATTTTGAATTATTTTTTTTTTTTATGCCATGAAACCTTTTTTGCATTTGCTTTGTTTCGACATGCTTAGAGAAATTGATCTTTAGAATTATATGCATGTATGACTATTCAGATGTGCATGGATATGTTGATTGTTGTACCATATTGTGATATTGTAAATACTGTACAGTGGCATGCATTGCTTTAATGCATCGTAAAAATCTTCATTTTAGTTGAAATTTAGATTTTAGATATCCGTAAAGAAAATTATTGGTTGAATGTAGATTTATCATTCGCATTGGAACATTTTACAACTTACCAGTTACTTGACTTTATGAGATTCCCATGTATACTTATTATGGTTGTTGTTTGAGGTTGCAGAGAACTTGATTTGAGTAGGTTTTACTTGAAACTTGTATATTTTAAGTAAGGCTTAAACATTATGAGCTCAGTCAATCATGGTGAGTGTCTTATAAGTATCGGTTTAAGTCCTATCTTAGAAGATTCAGAGTTTTAGGCATGAGTTGCTTTTTATGTAATGTAGATTTACAAGTGATTGTTTGGATCTTTTAGTAATAGTATGCCCTCTAAATAGGTCTTTTATCCACAGTTCCAAAGACAAGAAAATGCAATACAGTATACCCATGTACAAAGGTGTACAGTATAATGCAAATTGTATTTAAGGATCATAGATGTCTTGCTATAGTCATTTTTTTAAGGTCATATAGGAAACAGATATGTATTATTCTACTAGTGAGTAATAAAAAGAGATTAATGTTTTTCCGTTTTTCTGTGTAATTATGAACTTCATTTTTATATATAGAAATTATGAGTCAGTACCTAACCTTGTGTCATTAATCTTTTTCATCATCTCAGAATTGGTCAGCTCTTGTTCCTATGTGTATACAAAATTCAGGCCTTTAAAATAGGGAGATGTCTTCATCGGAGCTGGAACAGCCATTGAATTTGTTAATGAGGTAATTAACAACAGGTGCTGTGCATTGGCAAGTAGCCCTGCCCACCCACCTGTCAAAGACTCACTTTTGTCTTTGGCCACAATTGGGATAGACGTACTGTACTGTTGCGTCTTATCTAAGGCTGTTTGTTTATTTTCTTATACCTTCAGTTGGATTGGTGATATCAGCTTCCATGTTTAGTAATAGAATGATTAAGGATTGCAAATGTATGTTGGATATTTCTTCAGTTTATGGTAAACTGGTGATAGATACAATCTCTATATAGGGTCATTATTTTTACTATTATCCCTAAGTCTTCTCCAACTTTATTTCTGGCAAGCTCATGAATTGCTGGAGAGACTGTGAGTACTTTGCTCTCCTCTTTGAATTTGCCATTTCTTTGAAGCTAATATATATACATTCCTGGCTTAGACCCGGGGGTTAGGCTTCAGGAGCAGGGAGAACTCTGATCTACATTGCTGGAGTCATTTTGTTGATTGCTGATGACAAGTGACCTTAGGAAGGTTTGGCCTTTCTTAGGTCTTGCATAAGGCTACTTTGCCCCAGTGACCCCGGTGCCAGTACCCCAGTGGTGACACCAGTGATTTAGGGGTGATTCCTTAGTCAGTGGTTGGTGACCTCAGTACCAATGACCCTCAGTGGTAATCCCTGTACGCAGTGATCCCTAAGTATGTTGCCTGAGTGCCTGTCACCACCTTTCTTGTCACTCCCACTATGTGTCTCTGATGGGGGCCTGTGGTTCCCTCTTGCTCTGTGTCTGAGTTTAGAATCCCTAGTGAGTGTGCTTACTGCTTTGCCTGTGACTGAGTTCCCTTGTCTTGTGGTTCTGTTGGAGCATTTAGTTTGAATCTCCTGTGGGGGGGGGAGGGGTTGACAGCTTCAGTGTTGATGGTTGCTTAGACCCTGATTCCTCTACTGTACTTGGTTTGCAGAGCCAGAGGTGAGGATTGGTAATAGGAAGAAACGTGCATGTTCTTTTTCTGCCTTCTCTTCAACTTCTGATTCTGATCCTTTGCAAAAGAAGAAGCCATCTAAGAGGTCCAGGCCAGTCGTAGTCTTAAGCCTTAGGACACCACTGCTCTTTCGGGAAGTGTGGATGACATCCGAGAAGCTCTTGCCCAGGTGCTTTGTCCTCTTGAGTACGATCTTTTGACTGAAGAATATATTGTAAACCTCTCCTCATGAAGTTGTCTATGCTTTGAGGAGTGTTGAGCAAGTCTTCCCCACCACGGGACATCAAGCCCCCTGAGGGGTACAAAACCCATGGATCATCATTATGCTAAGCATATCATTCCGGACTACTATCCCTTTCAGGGTAAGGGATTCCTCTTTTGACCATATACCAATCTTCTTGTAGGGGCTGGCTATATCAGCTTATTCATCCCTATGATGGAGAGAGGGGGTTGCTGGAGTCATTTCCTTTGCTTCCATACAGGACCAGGTAGACTGACACAATTTTAAAAGTAGTTTACATTTTTCCCAGCTATACAAACCAGAATTTTATAAAGTTAAACTTCCCTCCTCAACACTTTCTCAGTCCTGAGCTGAAGGTCAAAATTGAAATCTTTGACAGGTACTAAAGGGCTCCTTGCCCATTTTCAACACAGGTCATTAACTACCTCATTAACTATTTTAATTGCCGTTTCAGCTCCACTGAAGGTATCTCCTTATTTTAAGGGACTCGGGTTTGTATAGCTAGGAAAAATACAAATTATTTTTTTTAATTTATATTATCAGTGTTTTGATGTAATTGGGAAATAATAAGTGGTGAAATTCCTTTTTCCATAGTTTTTAACAACAGAAATTATATACAGTATTCATATAAAATTCAAAACCTTTTTCCAATACAGTATATGTTTTGCTTGTCTAAGCAGGAAGACCAAGACCTGAATGAAGTAGATATTTGTAATGAGCAGCTAGGAAGTGATGTCATTACTCTCCCATCTTTTATTCACTGCTCCTATTAGGATTTTAGGTGGTTGAGGAACAAACTGTATCTGCTGCATTTTTAAACAACCAATTCCTTAGTCCTGCTTTTTACTTCATTTGTTATGTTTCATCAAAGGGTATGGATGTGGGTATTTAAATTTCACTTTTCTTTCAAGAGTCTAAGATGAAGTGTGCTGTGATTTTTTCATGTATCCGGGTTATTTCAATCACCTTGTAGTGAATGATCCTGAATTTAATGTTTCAATTCTCGAGTACGTGTACTAAGTATCGTATGACACAATGGGCCTTCACCGGACTCCTCCAACCATCTACTTCTCCTTCTCTTTCAGTATCGTTGTTGATCTGGATATATTTCCAGTATTTATGTTATCTACATTGCTACCTAATATATTGTATCTTTCAAGTCTCAGAATGTTTTTAGAGGTTTCCTTCAGCCTTGGGAAACCTAGTGCTTGAAGTTTAACTAGGCCCATGAAATTGTTTATTGTACTTAACTTTTGTTACTCAGAAATGGGGTTCATATTTTTCTGAGTTTTGTATATTTTTATTTTATTCTTATTTTTATCATATTTCAACATTTTACCAGTTTTGGGCAAGAAATGGGTTCTCTCAATTTTATTCAGGCTTTGGTACTTTCTGCTTATGATCATGTCTGGTCAGATACTTATTTTTACTGTTTTTCCATGAATATTTAGGCATCCCTACTTGTATTTTCACTTCTACCACTAATCTAACTGACTCCTCTTCTTCTCTGATCATGTGCCAAAACTTGCAGTGCAGTATTTGAGGTACATGCGTTCAATCAATTTCCTAATGCACTCCATCTATGAATCTAAGCATTTTTGTCACTTCAAACTCAATTTTATGTTTAAGTGACCATGTTTCAGCTACATAGAGCATAGAGAAATAAGGGACTTGAATATTAATCCAATTCCTTCACTTATTTGACTTGTTTACCAGTAGTTCTTAGGTTTCAAAGAAACTTATAAGAATACGATTGAGCATACTCTTTGGTGGGTGATTTTCCCAAGAGATAGGCCCTAGGAAAGATTATTCGGACTTGTGGAAAGTCAATATTTCATTGCCTCTCTAAGTAAAATAAGTTAGTTGAATTTGTGAAATAAGAATTCTTCAAAATTATGATTCAGGACTTGGTTCCACTGTCTTTACAATCAAAGTAAGCATTGAAAAACAAGGTCATATACAGTAATGTATTTAAAAAAACACTTAAAAGATTAGTTTTACATTTTGTGGTTCTGTAATTGAAGACTTAGTATACTTACTTTATCAAGACTATTTTTATGATAGATAACAGGTTAAGAACAAAGTTTTTAACCTGTTTGATATTTTTTTATTTTCACTTTGAAGATTTACCAGAAACCTGAGGATTTTATGGGGTTTATCTTTGCAATTTTCCCTTATTTTGATAAAAAAATGAGTACAACTAAAGAATTTCTTTTATTTAGGATCTCATAGTATTTAAGGTGAAATAAAAGTAAAAAAAAAATTATCTTTTAAGATACAGTAACTAGATTTTTGTACTGTACGGCACTGTATTTAAAACAATTAGGAAATGAACAGTACTAAACTGTTATATTAGAAAACAAGTTAATACATTAACTATGTCATATATTCTAATCAATAGGTGTAGAAAAGATAACGATGATGATATCTTAATTTGCAACATAAGTTGTGCAGCATATCAGATTCTGGTGGCTGCTTTGAAACTTTTTCTGTAAACTACGTATATTGTATTTTGGGTGATTAAAAATTAAGCTCTGCTGTTTGTCGCAATATAGTGGCTATGTTTGCAGCTATATATGTACATTATATCATATGGTAATTCTTTAATAACTTTAGTTATGCAATTTATCTTATTTTGGTTATAACTTTGCTTAGATGCATGCTGCTCAATTTTATGAATTTTAATGAATGTAAGTGTATGGTCCGCTGCTTAAAATTTAGAACAGTACTGTACTTGGCAAGGAGCAGCAGTACAGTGTTATGTAGTGTCTATTATCATTATAGTAAAGAATTGTAGAATAAAGCTTTGTCAAAGGGTTTTATAACTTTAGTCACAAGAATCCTCTACTTTTAGTCATGCTTGTTAAGATTCTATACTGTCATTTTTTTTTTATCTTGTGATTATCCCCCTGGCAGTTTTGGTCATGCAAAAATCACTGTTGGCTTGCATAATCTTAAAAGATATTTGTTACTTACCTTTTTATGTGTCATTCTAACTCTATAGCATTTTAAATGAATTGGAGGTATTTGAAAATCTACTTGAAACTTCAGGATCTAGTTTTTGCCTTTTGAATTATATACCTCCAATACCAATCAATTTAAGTTATCCACAGCCTCTCCTGAAGTGTGAAGTCAATGTTTTGCTAAGTAAGGTTTTGTGATATTTACAGATATCAAATTACAATACAGTAAAATCTTTACATACAGGTTTTTCAGTCAAGGTGAATTCCATCACCTTGTTCAATAAGGGAAGATTTGTGCTCTAAGATCTTTTGTTTTCTCCCTTTTTCCTTTTTAGAATCAGGTGCAGTTAAAGCAAAGGACCTTCCAGCACTTATGCATGTCTTAGAAGGTCGATCTCCAAATGTTGATCTTGCTAACTTGGATCCAGAAACTCAGAAACTGTTGGAGGGTCTTGATTTGTCTATGAGCTTCTCTGGCATAAGCACCGTTTCATCGGGTGGAAGTTTTATTAGGGTAGGCAGTGGAGGTGGAAAACGTCACGCATGCAGCGTTCTCAAAGGTAGTCACGGTGATATCACGGATATGTCTGGAGTATCAACCTCTGGAATTTGGCCCCTGGATTCTAAGGAGAACAAAGAACCTGGGAAAGGTATTAAGGATGATCATCATGCACAAGATTCATCTAAGCAAGGAATTAAGAAAATTCCCCCGGAGTTAGTTACTCCAACAAAGATTCCGCTTCCTCACTCCACTGTTAGGACACCATCAAAAGCATGCCGAAGTCTAGTGGTAGAAAAGCCAACTTTAGCCTCGGGAAAGCAGATGCCTACGAGTTGTCAGGCGCTTGAAAATTCAATGGTTAAACCAGAAAAATTATTTCCAGGAAAATCTTCTAGTGAAGGTAAAATCATGTTAAACATGCCTCTCTCTCTCTCTCTCTCTCTCTCTCTCTCTCTCTCTCTCTCTCTCTCTCTATATTTTACTCGTATAAAATTGATTGTTGTCGGCTCGTATCTCTCTCTTTTTTTCTATATTTTACTCGTATAAAATTGATTGTTGTCGGCTCGTATCTCAATTCATATTTTGTTGAATACTAATGTGAAGATTTCCTTTGATTATTTATGGATTTATTTTTACATTCATATTGAATATATTTGTAACCTTATTTTTGTTTTGTGGCATCCAGCCCTTACCCTTTAATGTAGAGAAAATAGTGGCTGTGAAATGTCTTATACAGTAGTTTCATAGTTGACTTCTTATTTGTTGTGCAGTGATAATAAGATAGCAAATTATCTTGTAAATGGAAGTACCTTTCTCCTGCCAAATACGAAAACTGGAGTCCATAAAGTATGCTTTGTAAGGTAGACAATGCTTAAATAAAGTTACCTTCAAAATGTGAATAATTAATGTTTATACAAAATGTAGAATAGGATATATTAGCAGAAAGTTACAATATGTACTATTGAAGAATAATTTGCAAAGATTGATTTTTCATAAGATAGGTGTTTTAGGTCACTGAGAACTCAATTTGAAATTATTTCCTTGACTAAAGGCAATTATTTCTTCAGCTTCTGATGATGGTTCCGTGTTAGTGGTTGATGTTGGAACATTAACACTGTCCCCAGCTCTGTTACCACCGAAAGTAGAAGATAGCAGTAAAGTGTCAGGTAATTCATTTGCAATGGCCCATTTTCTGTTGAAGTGTGTCAGGTTTTTTATAATGTACAGTAGTAATATTGTTACAAAAAGAAAATGTTGGAAATCTGCTGATTTTCATAAAAGTGGTTATATTTTTGCCAGATGTGATATGAATGTTACCTATGTAACTTTAAATAAATCTTAGTGATATAAGAAATTTGAAATATTTTCCACAGGTGTTCGTGTAATGCATCGAAGTAGAGTGTGTTACCTAACAACTCTAGATGTCAGCTTCCCTCATCTAGAGCTTCCCCAAGATTGGGATATATCACAAACTTGTGCTTCAAGGCAACTAGCTGGAAATGGTATGTTGTGCATACTTTTGAAAACTTTGATGTCAGCATTCATGTGTTATGTAGAAGGTAATGTTAATATTCTTATGAGCACCATTGTAGAGCATTTGATGATTTTGAATTATTTGAAATGTGGGACATAGAATATGCTCCTATATCAGAAGGAAGGAAGTATCATGTGTGAATTATTGCATGAAGAGAGCAATCTACCTTATACCATACAAGTCTCTCTCTCTCTCTCTCTCTCTCTCTCTCTCTCTCTCTCTCTCTCTCTCTCTCTCTCTCTGGTTCATGCTGACATTTACAGTAACTATTTTTTTTTTGTTTTAAATGTCAGTTTCACAATATTTTGGTAATGAACGCTTGATTCACTCTTCAACCTTATTTAAACGCCATCCACTATGGCTGTTCCACTCGATTCACATTCCAACATTATTCAAGCTTCTGCAATGTTGACGTTCCCTTCAAAATCACCACTCAATTAATTCTTTTGCCTTTTCTAAACCAAAACTGCTGTCTTTTATCAATCTTTCTGAATCTGTCTTAATTTGTCTATCAAAACCCTCTTAGAACTTTATTAAAGTACTGTATACTAGTTTGAACAAAAATGACTGGAGTTTAATTTTAATGAAAATAGTAAAGCAGACTCTTTAAAAACATATAATTGAAAAAGTCAGAAAAAATAGAAGCAGAAAGAGAATTTTAATGCTTCTTTGTAAAAGGAAAGAAGTAGTCACAGAGTCACTACTTTAGTTTTAAGAAAGGGAAGAGTAAGGGGGAGTGATTATAATGTTATCATATGATTGGCTAATAATTTTTTTATTTGCTACCTATTCCAGAATTACAATACAGGATACTTTTCCCATTACCAGTACAGTAGTTAATGGTAGCATTTAAATGAAAAATATCATTGGCTCTTTAAATTTTAAGGGATATTTTCTTCAACGAAGTGCCCTTCATATTTAAAGAAAAATTTGCAGCACAGTATGTGTACAGTATTTAGATAACAGTTCATTTTGATTTAATCTCTAGGATAACCCCTTCCTTTAAGCAGTGCTATTTAACAGTGTATCACCTTGACTGTCCTCATTTAATGTGATTATGATTGACCGTCACTTGTAAATTTCTTGTAGGATCCATAGTCATAACAGATTACATTCTCCTACAAAGAGAATGCACATTACATTGACCAGTATCATCTCTTGTTCCTTCTGCTAACCCTGACTGTGACCATCACCAGGTAATGGTATGTATTAGAAGGGTACAATATCTTATAGTCATGGTCATGTTTCAGTTATGAATCAATTTGTGTGTTGAAAGAGCATTTGATTTTTTAATTATTATGCATTGCTACTTTATGTAATCTTATTATTTTTTGTTTTTATTTATTATACAGTAATGTCATCCTTTTGTTTCAGAGGTACACTATTCTGCTAAAGAAATATTAAAACTACCTCCTGCATCAGCAATAGAGATACTCAGAGGTCAACTCATCATCAGGTAAGATTATTTCAATTGCGAATTTTATAGTTATATAGTAAGGATTAATATTATTCCTGCATATAAGGGCTTTGGTTGCATCAATTATAGTACATTATCTGATTAATTCTGAAACTATCATTTCTCAACAAACCTTTTAATTTGTTCCCACTTGTTTAACCTTGAAATGTCATGTAAAATTTCCCTAAATGGAAAAAATAATACTGTTGTGCGTACAGCTAGCAATAACAAGATCAGCTAACTAAATAATGGAGGGAAGGGAGTTAGAAAATCATGAGCTGGATGTCTAGTCTAATGATGTTGGATTTGTGAAGGTTTTGTCATGGCAACCCGCTCTCAGAACATGTACAGTATTATTTTGCTTGTATCTTGGGACTTACTCTTTGATCCACCACCATTGAAGAATGTAAGGACAGGTTCTCATTTGTTACCACCTGCATACAAACCTTTCATCCTTATAATAGGGAACATGCCTTTAGTGGATCTAAAACGGCTGTTAAATTTGTTAATGAGGTAGTTAACGACAGGTAGTGAGTGCGGGCGAGTAGCCCTGCTCCCCACCCCATCTGAAAGAAGATCTTCCGTTTTATCAAATACGGCAATGAGTACGGCTATACTTTTGCACCCTTACCAAACTTTTTGTCTTTCTTTTCCAAGGGATCGACCCGTTCGCCATGCTATGAAACAAGAAGCTTCCCATATTTTGTTCCCTCGTTCCACACCCATGGGCCATGTTTAAGGTCAGCTTCCAACACCCATGGGATCTTCTGGACACATGCGCCTTTTCCCTGTTTAACCTGATCCATCTACTGATCAATCAAGTGTTGATTATGCTAGAACTCATCATGACCCTGGTGGCTTCCAAATGGCCACATGCTAAAGGGTACCTCAATCTGTTAGCACTACTAGCCTAAGTCCCAAGAGCTGCACCTTCAGAGGTATCACGAGTCCGTTACGTCTTTGAAACTGCATGGTTGGGAACTATCCAGTATCTCTTCTGAGCTAAAGGGTTTTTACAAGGCATTTTAGTAGATATCTGGTTACCTGAGACAGTCCTCAGCAGTTGTCTACAAGGGAAAGTTGGCCATCATATGTTATTGATAACAGAAGGGATACTTCAGTTGCAGCATCAGGAATTTCCTTATCTTCCTTCACCGAGAGAAGCACACCTCAGTCATTGCTGTCAAAAGGCTACCGCTCAGCCTTGAGCATGGCCTTTCAACTTAAGGGTATAGACCTCTCCTACTTGTGGGAGTTGTCTATGTTTGTGAGAAGCTTTGAGCAGTCTTGCCCACTCTAGCCCCTCAGGCCTCAGGAGTGGGATTTCCTTTGTTCTCAAGGCTCTTAAGCGTATCTATTCAAGCATTGAGAAGGTTGTTAGTCAGGGATCTTTTAGCTACTTTTAGCATTGACAAAGAGATTAAGCGAGTTGTATGGTCTCTTTGCCTTAGTCACTCACTCTGAGGAGTGGAAGGTCTCCCTAGTTTTGTACAAAGTTTCATGGTCAAAACTCAGAACTTGTCGGTGTACGACCACAGATTTGAGTCTTTCTCCATCCCCTCTCTACATGGCTATTGAGAGGAGATGCTTTTGTGACCTGTGAGGACTCTGCTATACTATCTGAAGACAAACCTGCTCCCCAGACCTGAGTGGCATCAACTTTTCCTTAGCACTAGCATGTCCAAAAAAGAGGGGTCAAGGACACAATTCATTTCTGGCATCATGTGGCGGTCCGTAAAGTGTACGCCTTGACCGCTGAGAGGGTCGAGGTACCATCTAGACTGGAGCTCACAAATTCAGGGGCATGTGCCATATCCTACCTTTCAAGGGGAGGTATGCAGTTGGCCAGGTGTTGAAAGCAGGGTAAGGAAACACCAAACCACCAATACAAGTCCCTTAACATTTCTGCTTACCTCTGGTGGTTGCTCGAGTAGTAGTATTGCTAGCCCAGCCCCCACATGGGACAGTAAGTCTTTTCTATGGTAACGTATAAGTGTAAGTGTGGAATGAATGGTACAATGGCTGGCTCTTCTTCTTCAGTCTGCCTTCTCTCTTGAGTACAAAGCATTACTAGCTGGATATAACTAGATGCTAGTAAGCTACACTCCTGAGCTCCATTCTTTAGAATCTAGAAAGTCTCTCTTCCATCTTCCCTAGACAAGGGAAATCATGAAGGAAAGTACACAAGCTCAGTGATCATCACATTTCAGGTATATTATTTCAGACTGCTATCCTCTTTGGGAAAGGGATCCCTCCTCTGACCATGTACCAATCTTCTTGGACAGACTAGGCCTTATTAGCCTATACATCCCTATGATAAACAAATAAAAGGTTTCTGGGGTCCTCTTTGCTCCCATACAGGACCAGGCAGATTGACACTTATTGAGAAGAAAAAGATCCAACTGCAGTTTCAGTTCTAAGGGGACTTCCAACCCACCTATCAGTTTGTCTCCCAATTTTAAAGGATGAAAGATTTGTATATGTATAGGAATAGATAACAAATTGTAAAAGTAATATGTATTTTTCCTAGGTGTACAAACCTGAGTCCTTTGAACTACCCACCTCAACCACCCCTCTCAGCCCTTAGCAGAACTCAAAAGTAGAGATATTCCAACAGATGGGGTGGCATCTGGGCTACTCGCCCGCGCTAACTACCTGTTGTTAACTACCTTATTACCAAATTCAACGACCATTTCAGGAGCTGAAAAACGTGTTCCTTATTTTAAGACTCTGGTTTGTATATCTAGGAAAAATACATATTGCTTAAAAAAAATTTCCCAAGAGAAGCACTACAGGTGATAAAAGCTTCATTCAAGACTAGTTTAGTTTAAGATGTTCTTGTGAACCAATGAGCACATTCTCTACCTAGCATTATGAGTATGATAATGTAATGGTTGGTATCCCAGAGGGGAGGAATGGGTTAAGAGAGAAATATTTGTGTTTTTATTTTAAGGTCAAGAAGCTCACTATTTATGGATGTTAGCTTTGTGAAGGCCAAGTCTGTATTGAAATACAGTATTAGATTTTATTAAAATTCTGTTTCTTAGGTGTTGGTTGATTCTTATACTAATGTTTAAATGGGCAAGATAACTAGCTGCCTGTTACTAATAGTTAAAACCTGTAGGGTTTCCTTAATTTAAATGGGTCAAGTTCCTAAAAATTGAATTATAAGGTGATTGATTGGGTAACAATCCTAAAAGTTCCTACCTTGGTCCCTCTTCTTTTGCAGTTGATTCAATGCACATAAGAAATCCAATTGCAATTTACAAACCAGATATGCTGGCATCATCTACTTTGGGCAGCTAAGGTTTTGTTTCTTTTCTCTTAATATACTAACCTCTGCTTTACGAGAAAGTTCATCTCCCATCCCAGTAGACTTCAATGTTGTATTTGTAGAAGAATAGTGAATATATGCCAAGCAATAGAGTAGTATTGTCCTGTAATGAGCTTGTTCAGGCTCAGTAACTATTGTAGTAATATTACCTTTCTTATAGTTAATTTCTGAATTATTTTGAACCTCCACCAAGTAAAGAAAGACACTATTGTATAAGTTTACATGAAAAATGGATGACTTGATGTCTTGGTGGTAGCGTCCTTGCCTAGGAATTACCAAACGGCTTCAAATCCTGCTCAAACTCGTTAGTTTCTTTGATCGCTACAACCTCACCATCCTTGTGAGCTAAGGATGGGGAGGGTTTTGTGGAGCATATAGGTCTATCTGCTGAGTCATACAGCAGCCATTGCCTGGCTCTCCTTGATCTTAGCTTGGGTCGAGAGGGGGCTTGGGCACTGATCATATGTAATATGGACAGTCTCTAGGACATTGTCTTGTTTAATAGGGCAATGTCACTTTCCCTTGCCTCTGCCATACATGAGTGGCCTTTAAACCTTTAAGATAGATACTGCATGCAGATATAGTAAGAGACAAGAGATAATGAGAAGTATATCTACAAAGAGGAAAGAGAAAACTTGAAAAGACTTGATTTGCACTATCCTTACTTGAAGTGGGACATGTGCACATGCATAAAGGTGAATTGCAAGAAAGTGAAAGACATACCCACACTATGAGCATTCTAGTAGGAGCCAAAATAGTACAGTAATAGTAATTGTAGTTTGTCAGTTTTAGATTGTTTATTTTCTTGGCCTTTACCAATTAAAGGCCAGGTTGAATACTTTATTACCAAAGCTTTTTTTATATTTGAGGTTTCACTGTGATTTTATTTATTTTTTAATCCGCAGGTGTTTCTGTCGCCGTCTTGGAGAAAGAAATAGTGAAGAAGTAGGAAGCGCCGGTGTTAGTCTGACAGATATTTGGCAGCTAAATGGGTCTGAAGTCAGAGTGCCTTTGTACAGATCTGAACCAATAAAGGATGATGATGATTCCCTAACAAGAAAACATGGCAAGAAAGGGAAAAAGAGAGAAGAGAGTGGAGTTAATCAACCTTTAGCTCATCTTTGTTTTACCGCCAAATTAGCTTTAGCAGTGAATCAACCCACAATGCCAACTGGGAGTCATAAATTTATGCACAAAGTAGTACCACCTAAAGGAGATTCAGAAGGAGAGACTGCTGTGGCATCAGTTATGCACAGCAGCCTTGATTTGTCAAGAAGAAAGAAATCTAGTGATGGTATCTCATATGCAAACATGCATGATTCTTTCTCATCTGTAGAGTTAGATGTTCTTTCACGGGACAAAGAAGAGTCATTTTATCTTTGCCCTGTACCTAGACCAGTCTCTGCAGGTGATTCTGCTGGACATCCAAGATTTAATTCCATCTACTTTCCTACACATTTAAGCCCAAGAAGCCCTCGTCCAAATGAGTGGCAGCAGTCTGTGGATTATAGACAAGTCAAGTTTGTTGGAGACGTTCGAAGTGTTCCTCTTGAAACTAAAGATGCTAATACCGGCCTTTATCCTTGCTATGGGTCGTTTCTTACGGGTATTAATGGGCAAGAAAGCTCAAGCAATAAACCAATTGAAAGTGGTGGAGAATCTCCGTGCATTCAAACAGTTCCAGATTTTCACTCGGACCTAATTAGTCATGGTGCAGTGAGTCAAAGTGCTGCTATGGAGCTTAGTGAAGGGGATTTTTGCCGTGTTCATCTTGAAGTAATCAAAGGGAGGAACTTGCCTTGGGTTGAAGGCCAAGATCGTATAGCGAGGCCACCAAATTGCTATGTTAGAACAAATTTAGGTTCCCTTACAGTCCAAACTAATGTGTGCAATGAAATGGATAATCCTGTGTGGAATTTTGCTGCCGATGTTCTTCTGCCTTACTCTCAGTTAACACAAGTAAGTTGTTTAATGACTATTTTGAAGATGTGGACAAAAGTGCAATATTAGATTGCATGTTTTTTTAAGGTAGACGTGTTTTTACATACTAGTAGCTCAGTATTGTGATGAATTAAAAATTTTAGGAGAATCTCAATTTATCAGAATTTTGAATTTTAGTCTTGCTTTTCTTCATAATGAAAGTTTACAGCCCATGTATTTTAGGAGACTGTTTCTTGAATCATTGAAATCAAGAATGGCAAGTCATCACTGTGTAGAAGTTAGCTTAGGGCAGGATTGAAATGAGATATTTATCATGAATACAGTGAGCCCTAAACATATGTGCAATTTATTTACATAACTTTAAAAATACACTTAATAGATATTTTTAATAAGAAAAATAGATATTTTTAATAAGAAAAATTCTGGTAAGTTCTAAAAGAAAAAGGAAATTTGCTCCACACTCCAAGTACACCAAAGATATAAGGGATATTTAAAACTCATTGCAGCTCAGTATACAACAGCAGTGATATTATCTGTGTTATTGTTACCACCTTAGTGTGATCTGCTATATAATCACTACTAGAAACTAAAAATTTTCTACAACAACTGGAATTAGGATTATTCTTACCAATAAGTGCTGTGGATACAATCAGTGTTGTAAATGAGCAAATACTAAGCTTGCATAGTTAAATTTACTGTTAAGAAAAGGGGATAATTGATTTATATCAGCCTCTAAAGTCCCTCTATTTTACAAAATAAATCCTAAGCATAGTGAAGTTAACTTTAATGGAATAAAAGCTCCAATGAGAGAGAAAATAAATATATCTTAATAATTTAAATTGCAGTAGTATGTATATATATATATATATATATATATATATATATATATATATATATATATATATATATATATGTATGTATATATATATATATATATATATATATATATATATATGTATGTATATATATATATATATATATATATATATATATATATATATATATATATATATAAGGTAATTGTGATTGATGGATTGTTCATAAAGCATCTGAATTTTATATAAATACTGTACACTGTAACTTAAACAACTGGGATGTAAATTTTCACAAAC
The DNA here is from genome assembly GCF_036898095.1 of Palaemon carinicauda. Classification (NCBI taxonomy): domain Eukaryota; kingdom Metazoa; phylum Arthropoda; class Malacostraca; order Decapoda; family Palaemonidae; genus Palaemon; species Palaemon carinicauda. Next base: position 16,508,102 of record NC_090739.1, read on the forward strand.
AAAATTTTGTGTGGATCCCATTTTGCAAGAGTGATATGTGGGAGAGGGTATCACTACAATAATAAAACTTACTTGATTGTAGACATAAATGACTTTTAATTCTAGCTTTGTATAAAAAAAATCTCAAATTTTCATTAGTACAGGTTGATTATAGTTCAATTGTATTTGTTCCTATGCATATACAAACTTTTTGTCCTTTAAAATAGGGCCCATGTCTACAGCAGAATTTGTTAATGAGATAGTTAACAGTTGGTAAATGCAGACTAGTATCTCAGCCCCCCCCCCCATCTGTTTGAAGTTCTTCACTTTTGTCTTCGCCTGCAATTGATACAGACATACAGTTGCGCTCGAGCAAATTACGAAATTGCTCTCCCAACTCCTCTTCCTCGTTCTCCTCTTTGACTTCCGACTCGGATTTTGAAGAAGTCCAGGAAGGCCAGTTGTAATCATAAGGAATGGGTCCCTTATGACATCATTGCCCCATTTTTTGTCCCCCCAGGGCCATGGATAGGCTAATCCCTTGACACCTTTGTGCTAGGTTATGTGGTGGCTGGTCAAGTACAGTACCGGGTAGTTGTGTAGCCACCTCAACTCCCACACAGGGCACCAAGTTTACTATTATTATGTGCATGAAATTTCTTTACAATTATATTGCTTATGGAGAAAGATAACAACGTTGATGAAATCATTGTAATATGTATCCTTAGGCGTACGTACTTTAGTTGTAAGTCCAGAATGAAAAGTAGAATGACTTGCTCTTCTTTCATTTTTCTGCCCCCTTTAATGGGGATGAAGCTGTCATATTACTTATTGGATCTAATTTGTTGCTGATATGCTACACTTCTGGTACACTTTTAAGCTCCTTTCTTCATAATTTGGATAATTATCTCCCCCATCTTCCCTAAAAGAGAGAGAGGATGGTGTAATTTGTGCTAACCCATTGTCAATCATCATATACCAGCCAGGTATATTATTCTGGACTGCTATCCTTTTCAGAGGAAGGTATCCCTGCTTTGACTACATAACAATCTCCTTGGACAGGCCATCCCAATCATCCTATTCATCCCAATAATAGACAGGTAGGAGGCTTCTGGAGTCATCTCCTTCACTCCCATGCAGAGCCAGGCAGATTGACACTTCAAGGGAAGAAAGTTAAACTTCCCACCTCAACCACCACTCTCTATCCCGAGCGGAAGGTCAAAAGTGAAGAGCTTCTGACAGGTGGGGGTGTGAGGGGCTACTCACCCTCACTCACCATCTGTCAAAGACTATTGTACCTCATTAACGAATTCACCAGCCATTCTAGCTCCATTGAAGACATGTACCCTATTTTAAAGGACTTGGGTTTGTATAGCTATAAAAAATACTAATTACTTTTAAAATATATTATGTTTTTGACTGGTGTACTAAATTAGAATATGAATATACTGTAATAATATCCTTCTTGTTTCCAGACAGAGGGGAATTTGATCCTGAAGGTTCATCATACCCCATGGGAGCAGCATTCATCTCCGGATGATCCCTTGCTAGGCTTTGTTTGTGTGGATGCTACCTCAATATGGAGTGGCCATGTTTCTCTTTGTGGCTGGTATCCTCTTTTAGATCTGCTAGGTTGTGTTAGGGGTCATGTTAAGGTAAGTGTAACCTTGATTTTATCAGCCAGGAATCCCCAACCCCTTTATGTTGTTCAAATACATCAGCAGTTTAGTTAATGTTGGTAAATGTAATGGAAAGGTAAATGGAAATTGATAAGACACATTAGAGTATGCTGTTGTTAATTGCAGGTTAGCAGACACCAATAATATCTCTTGACTGCCTGCATCACTGTAATGTGACTATCTTTGTGAGACTTATTGGTATAATGTTATCACAGTTTATTAAAGTAAACACAGCAGCAGCTGCAAGGCAATGACCTTTAGACGAATGGTCCAAAACAATGTAAATCACTCACCGATTTCATTATAGTAAGATATCTAACACAGTCATGTATAGTCTTATTATTGTAAGGTTACTAATATTATGAGCATGATGTTTCCTTACAATTATATTGCTTATTGAGAAGGAAAACAACGTTGATGAAATCATTGTAGTCTTTATCCTTAGGCTTACATACTTATATCTTGATCATGTTTTCTCCTAAATTTATTATATAACAACTTTTTTCATATCTTTATATAGCAAAATAGTATTTGAAATATTGCCCGATTCTTGTCGGTAGAACTTTTCCAACTTGTAGCTTATGGGACTGTAAAAGTCTTATCACATCTCCTAAAGCAGGTTGCCGTCAGTGTTATGAATTTTTATTGATTAATGGCAGGAAGTTAGTTTCCAACAAACTCCCAAAACCTTTTTGCTTTGTTTAAATATACAAAGGTTTCATAGTTAATTTTATTAGTTAAGGGTTTCCATTTAAAGGAGATTCAATAAGGTAGTGATAGAAAACTTTACTTGTATTTTAGTCACTGGATATTTTTGTGAAATGTAACTTAAGATCACATTTCAAAATATATCATTTTGTTACTGCAGCCTTGCATAGATATGTTCATTAAGCAATCTATGAAATTAAAATCCTGGTTGGTTAATAATGAATGATAGTATAGCAGGTCACTGAACTAAAAAATTGTCACTCATTTTACTTGCATAAAAATCATGATAAAACTAAAAGTAACATCAGATCTATATGCATAGTAACTCTCAGTATGGCCGTGAGTTTTATTTAAAATCAGTTTAAACAACTTCAAAAATTATTTTTAGTACTTTAATTAATGTACAGTAATTTAGAAAGAGCACGTTGGAGTACAGTCAATTCTTGTTATCCGTATGTTTGATATTTTTGGACTTCTTATAACACAAAAACATTAAATTTGACTCTTTTTCTTAACCACTAAAAGTTGCCAAAAACTCCGAGTCAAAACTATGAATTTAGAAATTACCAAATACAATGGTGTTAAAAAGCGCAAGTCAAAAAGAAATTTGGATTTAAAAATCAGTAAATAATACTGTACAGTATAAAAGATTGCCAAAGAACATGAATCAAAACATAAAATTTAGAGTTGCAAATCGCCAAATAAAGCGTAATGTTAAAATGTGCAAGTACAGCACCAAATTCAAAATTACCAAAGAACGCAAGCCAAAACGTGAAACTTAGAGTTAGAAATCGGCAAATAATGCATACGTTATTAACCCTTTTACCCCCAAAGGACGTACTGGTACGTTTCACAAAAGCCATCCTTTTACCCCCATGGACATACTGGTACGCCCTTGTAAAAAAATGCTATACAAATTATTTTTTTCATATTTCTGATAATTTTTTGAGAAAATTCAGGCATTTTCCAAGAGAATGAGACCAACCTGACCACTCTATGACAAAAATTAAGGCTGTTAGAGCAATTTAAAAAAAATATACACCAAAATGTGCTGGGAAAAAGGTAACCCCCTGGGGGTTAAGGGTTGGAAATTTCCAAATAGCCTGGGGGTAAAAGGGTTAAATTATATCAACAATACTCTATTAATTATATGTAAGCATACTCTTGATACCGTCACTGTAAGATCAGCTGACACACCAAAAAATAAAAATTAAATAAAAAACAATCAGAAATTGCTGTTGTTAAAATGCACTATAAATTGATAATAGGAAAGTATAAATATCCTTAAATGAAGCTAAATTAACATTGAAAACCATGATTTTTTTATGTTTTTTTCAATACGTATTCATTATGTTATTGGCTAAAACTAGAGATTAGATGTTGAAATCTAATACCACATTTTAAGCCCAGCATACTATGGAACATTGATTTAAGCAAAGTATAGTTGTTCCGTAACCGAAATACAAACCACGCTATTTACAAAGGGGGTTATTACTTTTAGCGTAGCTGAAATGGCGAGCCATTAGAATTTAACGAGGGTGTATTACCCCCGCGCTAGTTAGCGGGGGGTAGGGGAGTGGTAGCTAGCTACCCCTCCTCCCCCTCACACACAGGTGAATACTCACTTTAACTTTTGGCTCGGACTGTGACAGACGTCTCTGTCTTGGTCCTCGCTTGGCAGCCATTGTCTGTTTTGTCTTTACTTAATCGCTTACTTTTCATTTACTCAATATATATGTAAACATGTTTTCATGTTTGTATATATATTTGAGTATAGAAATAAGTAAGTTTCCTTTTCAGATGTGTGTGTGTAGTGTACGATATCTACGTGGAGGCCTCGGCAGTTAGGCCACCACGGCGTATTTTATGGGTGGCGATCGAGTTTGACTTATGTCTTTCTCTCTCTCTCTCTCTCTCTCTTGAGGTCGTTCACCCTTTTACTACGTGTTACTACGCCCTTGTAGCCTAGCTTCCTTTCCGTGTGGGGGGTTGCTACGCCGTACGTTTGTATCAATTAGTTATGAATCTAATTGTAGTTGTTTTTTGTTTTTCAGCTTGTAGAACGATTCCTTTCGGGGTTTTCGTTCTTTCTTTAGTGTTCATTCTTTTTTTAAATTACATAATTACATAGTTACATAATTATAATTGTTATAATTCTGTTTTGGTTACAGCTCTCCTTCCGCGAGTGTAAGTAGTTGTGAGGGCACGTGCCTGTTGTGTAATTCTTGTTCCTTTCCCTCGGGATTCCTCTTCGGAGCCTTCCCGGGGGAATGAATGTGTGCTAATATTATTTTTTCTATTTTTTTTTACAGTTACCGATCTAGTTCGTTTCTGTAATATAGCAACGGTGTGAGCTGTCTGGTTGAGTCCTGGGGATTCGGCTGTTGCTGCCTCCCCCCTTGTATTTTCGTCAGGGGCGTGTCTCCTTCTACTGGTAGTACTCCCGTGTCGACGGACAGCTCTCCAGTTCATTTTAGAACAGTCAGGAGGCTTGCCTCCTTGGGCGGATAACTTTCCTTCCGAGGGAAGTTTTTCCTGTCCAGGCTTGAGTTTTTCCCCTTTTGGGGGGTTCTTCTCTTGCCTTTTTTTCGTGCGACTATGCTCTTGGTGCTGAGCGGTCGCACCTGCAGTTTCGCTCAAGGGGCTGGGCAACTGCAGGAGCTCCTCTTCGGAGGATTGCTCCTTTTAGGTCACTGGCTGACCAGTCTCTTCCACGAAGTGTTTCTCTTTCGTTCGCGAGAGAGTACACTCATAGAGACTCCTCTTCGGAGGTTTCTTCTGTTGCTGTTGCTGTTGGCCTCCCTCGCCATAAGGCCCACCGTCCGCCTCGTCGTAAGGGCCTCTCATCTCCCTATAAGGGTGCTTGTGGCGCCTTTTTGGATCTCCGTTCGCAGGCCTGTTAGCTCAGTTGGTTAGAGCTCCGTGCTGATAACGCGGATGTCGAGGGTTCGGTCCCCTTACGGGCCAAGGTGGTTACTTTTCGCGCCTGCCGTCTCTGTCAGCGAATTCAGTGTCTCTGAACCTCTATGCCATAGCGTCAGCAGAGTTGCCCGGTTGGGCAGAATGATCCATACCTTAGGCGAAGGTCTTCCTTAGGATCATCGACGGCTTCACCCCCGGCCCCCTCGGTCGATCCTTTCTTGTAAGGAAGGATCTGAGAGGGGATGTCCATAGTCGACCTCTCAGCCCCGATCAAGTTTGTCGAACAAACTTCGGCCAGCAGAATCGATCAGACTGGTAACGAGGCGACAGGACTCCTTAAACCCTGGATCGGAAGGACGGGTACTTTCAGTTTCCATTCCATCCATCTTCCAGGGTGCTCGTCGAATTCAGCCTAGACTGCAAGTATTCCTGCTTATGATGCAGTGTGGCTATCCCGCCGTGGCATAGCAGGTTTGTTTCCCCAGAGAACTCTCCCTGCCTTCCTCTTGGCCGCTCAGGTGCAGGCTTCCGCCTCCTCTGCTGTTTGGAGGGCTGGTCAACTCCGGTAGGCTCGGGTTTCGACCCTCTTCAGCGCCGGGACAAGCTTCCGGATGCTTACCATGAGTGTGGGCTCATGGTATTTTGCTTGGAGCCTTCTCTTCCTCTGCCTCAACATCTGGAGTATCTGGCCATGATATTGAGTCAACCGCCTTACCACATTGGAAACCCCGCTTCTCGTCCATCCAGCGAGGTTAAGCAACGTCGGTACTTGGATGGGTGACCACCTGGGGACGCCAGATTCTGTTACCACATCCTCCGAGCCTTCCTTTCGGTTGACCGTGGCAAGACTGAGGAGAGTCGCAGTACCTGTTCTCAGTCAAGCAGAGCTTTCAGCCCTACCTTGGAACGTTTCCTAGTTCTTCTTTCCTCATTGACCCGTCTATAGTCCGAACGGTCGCCTCAGGATAAGTTCCATGTGGGGCGATCCAAGTTCCGGTGGCTTCAGGCAATGTTTAACCGGACTCCCTGGCCCTATGGGACCAGCGGAACTATTAGACCTGCAATGGTTGTTGACCTATGGAGCCTCTTGATGGTAGTGGATATTCTCGTCCTTTCCCCACATTCTTGATGCGGTTCTCGGACTCGTCAAAGGAAAGGGGGGGCCATGTTCCGGTCCAGGCCTATGGTCAAGACCTGAAGGATACCTCTCCATCATTCAGGCAGGCTTAGGGGCCTTAGTCTGGCCCCTCTTCAGATCCTACAGCTCCTGCCGAGTCTCCCCGTTGCGCGTCGACTTCATTCTAACCAGCAGGGGACGCATTTTCACACCTTCACATCTTGCAGTAGAGATACCGGGATGATTGAGATTCTCTCAATACCACCATCGGCTCTCTCATTCCAGGCAGGGGAATGTTTCTCTCAGACTATCCGAGCAGAGCCTCATAGAGAGAGTGTACCTAGGGGTCTTTGACCTTGGGTAACCAGCAAGTGCTGGTCTGGGGGACCTGATCGCGACAGCTTGGAACCTCAAGCTTCCGCTAGTCTTCCCCCCAGTCTCAGACCCCGAGACACTGGCAAGATGCATTCCGGTCATGGTGGGACAACTTCGACGCCTGCGTCTTCCCTCCTTTTTGTCTGCGGACAATGGGCCTCAACAAGACCAGGTTGTCTGTCAACCTTTCAATGGGAGAGCTCCACTGGGACTACGCGCAGAACGGTTTCTGGACCCTCTGCTTCCCCTGACGGAACTCCCGGGAGAGCTTCTCCCACGGCGCAGACTACTCAAGCAACCACACTGCGACATCTCTCCCGAACCGGGGCGTCGCTTCGGCTTCATGCCTGGAGACACTACGCTTCCTCCTCTAGAAGAGACAACCCGCTACAGTCGCGGTACGGAGGTCGCATCATCTGCGATAGTCATCCACAGGGGTCTCCCAGGCAAAGTGAAGAGTCTAAGGTGGTTGGTGCCGTGGGAGATATACCTCTTCCCTTGAGGCCTCTTCTCCAGCAATAACGGTCTTATTGCCTTTCGGCGGGAGGAAACTCCTTTCCGCTCTCGGCAATGAAGCCTGTCGCTCAGCCTTTCCCTGACCTTCAGGCTTAAAGGAATAACTTTTTCCTGCCCGCTGGCTCTATCCTCGCTCATGCGAAGCTACGATCGTCCCTGCCCTAGTCGGAGGAAGACCTCCAACTTGGAGCATGGCTCGGACTTTTAGTCCTTTAAGAGATCTTCTCAAGACCCTTTTACGACAGGCCTCGGATTGTATTCCGCCTTGGGTCTTCTGCTCACTCTGGCCACGGCCAGTGTGTAAGCAATCTTCTTGGTCTCTTACTACTCCCTCCTTTCTAAGGAAGAGGGGAAGGCAACATTCAGGCTCGCTCCTGAGTTGTTGGCTAGACTCAGAATCTGGGGGTCCCGGCCCTTCGGTCCGATTCATTCAAGATTTCGAGTCTCCATTCTGTGTCTGATGTCCCAAGACCTTCTCTTTCTTGCCAGTAAGGAATCGAGAGGTTAGCGCTGGGAACAGCTGCAGTTTGTCCCCAGTTGCAGCCGATTTGGGAACACAAGGAGGATATGGGGGGAGAGTCACCAGTATACCTCTTCAGCCTGGACTCAAGGACATTCATCTCGTCCTGTCTTCAGACCCTCCCCCGTCACGTCGCCCTACAGCACGATGTTGGATACATCGCAACGTCCCTCGCCTTCGAGTAATACTACTCTGTGACGCAGGTGCTACAAGCTGGAGTCTGGAAGCGTCTGATGACCTTCGCAGCCCGCTTCCTGCAGGGCGTGACCCACAGGAGTCTCGATACGTTTTCTATCGCTCTGTGGTGGCTACACAACAGCTGGTCTAACCTCAGGCTCCCTTTTGGACAGGTAGCAGAAGGTTGAGGGCATTGTTATCAGGTTTTAGTCTGCATGAACGAAAGAAGTATGTCTGGCCCTTACTTCTTTCTTCATCATCCCCTCTACGGGGAAGCAGCATCCTGGTCTCTGCATAGCTGACCTCGAACCTCTGCAGGTAAACCATGCTTCCTTGTGTTCCGAGTATTGAGTCAATACTGTCGCGTCCCCCATACCCTGACGAGGTGGTATTGGGAACGTCCTAACCCAGAGTTCCTTCTGGAACTCCAGGTCAACTGCCTAGGACGAGTCACACTTCTTCCTTCACACACAAGCTTACGTAGGCCACATGGTTCCTTGCGGAGCAAGGAACTTGTGAGGTGCAGGGACTCCTTTTCTCGAGTGCGACTCACTCGGATTCTGAGTCCCCGGGTAAAGCCAAAGCCAGTATGGCTGGGGACTTTCCACCCTTCCTAAGGGATAAGTCACCCTTCGTAAATAGCGTGGTTTGTATTTCGGTTACGGAACAAATGACAAATTCGAAGATAATTTGTATTTTTCCTAACCATACAAACCTTAGCTATTTACACATATTTGCCCGCCAGCCCTGTCCCCCAAGACAAGTCCTACCTCTAAGTGAAAGTGAGTATTCACCTGTGTGTGAGGGGGAGGAGGGGTAGCTAGCTACCACTCCCCTAACCCCCCCCCCCCCCCCCCCCCGCTAACTAGCGCGGGGGTAATACACCCTCGTTAAATTCTAATGGCTCGCCATTTCAGCTACGCTAAAAGTAATAACCCCCTTTGTAAATAGCTAAGGTTTGTATGGTTAGGAAAAATACAAATTATCTTCGAATTTGTCATATTTATTTTGTGTATAGTATTTAACTGCCACGTTTGAAAGTAACAAAGATTTTTGTTTCTTCTGCTACCATACTGTATATGTATTGTATGTCGCATCTGAGAGCTATAAGGAACTGTATGAAAACTATCATTGGCTATAACATATTGGTGCTAATGTAATATTCATTATGAAGATATTTTGAATAAGTTAAGAAATTATATGTCACTGGTTGTTATTCGTATGTTCACTTATTCTCTATAGCGTCATCTTGAGTTCAGCTAATCACAACCAGAAATAAAAAGAAAGTCAGAAATTATTGATTGTTAAAATGGAACCAAAATAGAAAAAAAAAATTTTTTAAATCTTAAATAAAGCACAATTAATAACTTTGAAAATACTTAGTTTTATAATGCAATAATGTCTGCTAAAACTAGTGGTCAGCCGACAAAATCAAATGCATGTTTGAAGCTATGGAAGCTGTGATCGAAAAGGGATTTATGCAGAGTATAAATTCATTTTGTTATGTTTAATTAACACTTTTTGATGAATTAAAGATATATATTTTTTCTGCTATATGTATGTACAGTATAGTACTGTATGGCACCTTAGAGAGAATGTGATCAGCAGATGAAATCGAATGGCGTGGTTTTATGGACATGAATTCACGAATTGCTCTCAACAATTCACGATTTAGTGATGTGAAATTCATTCTTGAACTCAAGGTTATTAAATAGAATAATGCAAAGTTCAAGTTATTAATTTCCAGTAAAATATAGTTTAATTAGTAAAATTATGAAAACAGTTGGGTACATGGGGTCCATACTAGACTCACCATGTATTCTTATTGGGAAAAAATTTTTCATATCCGCAGTTTTGGCATACGTGGTCATTTCATGGATAACGAGAGTCGAGTGTACTGTATAAAAAGAAAATTGCACTTCGTATAATAGGTAATTTGTATTCAATAAATACATTGACAACAAGGTAATTAGACTTAGCAATCATCTAAATTTGTAACAGAATTAAAATTATGAAGATAATGTTGCATGCAGTATCGTAATCTAGCTTCTTAAAGACAAATCTGTGCAAGCTGCGAGTTGCCTGTATTGAGAATGTATACATGCCAATTGTTGGTCAATATTATGTAAATGAAAATAGAGTATTATGGAAGGGATTATTGCTAGGTATTCATAAAGGTTTTCAACTTTGATATTCATTGGTTGTGAGGACTGCCAAAATGTGTACCCTCCCTAGAAAAAATAAATAAAACCCAAAGGATCAAGGCTTAGGTCAGAGGATGAGAGCCATCAGCTTGGACCAGCATCGCGTCCAACTACGTACAGCATGCCCCACCCATTCCATGATGCTCAAGAGATACTCACCAATGTTTATCGAAGTTATGATTTAGGTGCGTAGAAAATAAGATGAAAATAGAAGGGGAAGGGTTGTAGTGAAATTGAGCAGCATGGATTAACAGTCATCAGTGCTGTTCTGTATTAACTTTTATTGGCTTTGTTTTCTACATTTATCATAGAGTTACTGAGTACTCCATAACAAGTGTTAAGTTTTTGGTTAGACCTAGTGTGATTTCTAAACCCATTACTTTTATAGCCTGATTGGTAAGTTAGGTTTTGTGAAGCTAAGATCCTTTAACCCCATAGGAAAAGAGACTACAAAAAGTGAGTGGGTTTAGGTAGTAGATATTAAAGTTCTATGAACCATTCACTTGAGTTGCTAACACCAGGATATGTCACAAGTGTGCAGCCCTGTAAATGAAAGTATGGATAGTCATTCAGGTTCCGACTTCTTTTGCAGCCTCTAGTGACAGGATTGGTAGTGATCTTGCCTTTCATATGAAGAGATTAGGGTTTTATCTCAGTATGAGGTAGAAATTTATTTTGATTTGACCACAATATTGTGTTAATTTTCATCCATATTGATTCAGTAGAGGTAATTCAAATTGAAAGCTATCAATTGTGTCACTTGGTCGGTTGGAAAGTCAGGGAAAACTTGCTGGTATGAGACTGATGTCTCACCAAGTAAATTCTGAAATGAATTTAGCACTTAGGTTCCAACTTCTTTTAAAGCCTCTGGTGGCATGATTGGTAGTAACCTTGCCTTTCTTTTGGAGAGACTAGGGTTCAATCCCAGTATGAAGTGCAAATTTATTTCTATTTAAACATATTGTGTTAGTTTTCATCCATATTGACTCAAAGATAATAAAAATTAAAAGTTATTGTTGTGTCACCTGGTGGGTCAGAAAGTTGGGGAAAACTCACAGGTATGAGACTGATGTCTAACCAGGCCAAACCTGAAATGCAGTTAGCACTTTGGTTTCAACTTCTTTTAGAGCCTCTGGTGGCATGATTGGTAGCGACCTTGCCTTTCATTTGAAGAGACGAGGGTTCGTTCCCAGTATGAGGTAGAAATGTATTTCTATTTGAGCACGATATTGTGTTAATTTTCATCCATATTGACTCATTAGGGGTAACTTGAATTAAAAGTTATTGTTGTGTCACCTGGTGGGTCGGAAATTCCGGGAAAACTCGCAGTGAAGAGACTGAATCCCTAAATACAGTTAGCACTTAGGTTCCGACTTCTTTTAGAGCCTCTGGTGGCATGATCAGTAGTGACCTTGCCTTTCATTTGAAGAGACTAGGGTTTAATCCCAGTATGAGGTAGAAATTTATATATATGTATATATATATATATATATATATATATATATATATATATATATATATATATATATATATATATATATATATATATATATATATATATATATATATATATATATATATAGACTGTATTTATATATACACACACATAACCAATTTTTGTAAGATTCAATAGATTTAGGAAATTGGAAAGTTATTAGGTTATACAACATCAAATTAATATGATAAAGAATCTAAATTTATTGCTCAATTAGAAAGGAGGGTAGAACAAACAACTAAAACACTGCAATGTTTTCAAGTAGCCGGGGAGTAACAGCTACAAATAAAAAATAAAAAGTTACATTATCGATGACAAACTTGACCAAAATTTAACCCCTCTGTTAATTATTACTATTATTGAAAATAATGGATAACCAAACAAAATCTGATTCCTGTCATTTACCAGTAATTCAATTGTATTTGGAGATTTCTCACTCCAAAGCACAGGAACGTTGTTTCGCGTGTTATGACAGAGAAAGAGATGGATGTTGAGCGTAGGGAGTGGTGGGTCTTGGTGATGATGTCACCCATAAAGGTTTAAAGGTCGCTCGTGAATGGCAGAGGTAGGGAACAATGACAAAGCCCTTTCTCCATCAAGCTAGAACCAAGGAGGCCCAGGCAATGGCTGCTGATCACTCAGTAGATAGATCTATAGACTCCCCCAAACCCATACTTGTCTCACAAGGAAGCTTAAGCAGGTCTCGAAGTCCCGTCCAGCTGATTGGTAGGCAAGGACATTTCCTATAGACTACCACAACCCATCTTGTCTATTATTAGCCTTACCTTAAATTTAAGGCTTGATACTAGTCCAATTTGCTTGTATATAACTTGGCAATCAGTTGTGTAACTTGAAAAGTTATCTAATTGAATATTAGGCAATAGTCAACTTTTAAGGTTCAAATAACCAAAGTTTTACTCCCATATCATGCCACAGTCTATAAATCTGGAACTGGAAGCATCTTGAGAATGCTAACTCTGCCTTGCTGAAAGGGCATCAGCTTTATCTTACAAAAAGTAGTACTGAAAATTGAAAGATATTAACCCTTTTACCCCCCATGGACATACTGGTACGTTTCACAAAACTCATTCCTTTACCCCCATGGACGTACAGGTACGTCCTTGCAAAAAACTGCTCTTTACATTTTTTTGCATATTTTTGATAACTTTATGAGAAACTTCAGGCATTTTGCTAAAGAATGAGACCAACCTGACCTCTCTATGATGAAAATTAAGGCTGTTAGAGCAATTTAAAAAAAATATATTGCAAAATGTGCTTGAAAAAAAAAATGGCTGGGGGTTAAGGGTTGGAAAGTTCCAAATAGCTTGGGGGGTAAAAGGGTTATCTGAAACGGGCATCGTTACTTCTTTTGGTAAAAGGGTGAAATTCTCTCCTAATACTTCATGATGTCGAGATTTTCATCAAGAAGATGGGGTTACTGATTGTTATGTTCTCTTCAATACAGTGATACCTCTTGATAGTAATGTTTCTGCTTACAAAATTTTCATGATGCAAGACGAGATGCGAAGATTTTTTGGCTCATATTACGAAAAAATTTTCATGATTAGAAAAGAGATTTGCCAGCCAGGCCAAGAATAAAATAGTTATACTGTTAAAAATATGAGCCAGTTGAAGAAGACAGGTCGTTTATACATAGTAGAAAATGTACATATCTATAGTAAGGGTAACTATAACAATAGTACATACATATGGTACTATATATTTTGTATATGTACGTATTAACAGTTAGGTTATGTATATTGAATGATTCTAATGTATTTGACTGTATTTCATTGTGATTATAGCTTTATTATAAAATTTAATGTGGTGTTTTTGTAGGGTTTGGAATGAATTAGTTGATTTTCATGAAAAACGGGACTCATAATACGAAAAAATCACTAAACGAAAGCCACTCTGGAACTAATTGATTTCATATCTTGAGGCTTTACTGTAGTTGCCAAGTCTACCATGTTGAATAAGGCCATAAAGTAACATGAGGAAAACTAGTGTTGACAATCATGTCAGACACACATAAATCCCATCAATCAAAGAAAGTAAGGTAGACAGGTCATTTATTAGTGTTGCATTTCTTGAATATTGTACCACAGGAGAGTAGATAGGAAATAAATTAAAAACATAGCAAGCCCTGTCATCTAATTACACGAGTCTCATTGGCACCTACTCCTACCAATTGACCATCACCACATATTCCTCAAAAGTTTAGCTGGAGCATTGATTTAAGAAATGCTTGAATACAACTGAAGGTAAAGGCAAGGGTGGTAGAATCTCAAGGAGGAGATTACCAAAATTTGGTTGAGCAACCCAATGGTTTATAGAGCATCCTTGATCTTAAATCTGGAAGAGAAACAAGTTGTAATATAGCTGTCAGCTTCTTAATACTGCTGGAGGATCCTTCTGTTAAGTATCTCATAACATATGCAAGAATTTCAAGAGTAGCTGACTGCTGGGATATCGGTCAAGCGTTGAACAATCCACCTTAGTTTTGGCCTGGAGTCCACAGCTGGAAAAACATTCTTAGCTTTATGCTGTCTTTGTCTTTCCAAATAAAGATTATCACACACATTAACATCTCAGAGTCTTCATCTTACTTGTGTATGAATCAAAACAATTCTTGAAAAATTATCCAGAAACATTTCACTGGAACTTTAACCACAATAATACAGGAAGACTAAGCCATCACCTTCACTGCCTTTGATGACAAAACTTACCTTAGTATTTAAGTATGGTTTTTACATATTGTAAATCCCAAAACCTTATCTTTTAACACATAAGAAAGTAAGTCTTCTTTGTAAGATAAAGCTAACAAACAGCGCAGTAGTTATCAAAAACTGATTCCAAGTAATAGGTAATAAGAAAAACTAAATCTTGCTAAATACCATTGCTAGAATAAGCATCAGAAAACATTGGAAGAGTCAATACCATACATGAAAGATAGCTTCAGCTAGTAATAAAGAGAGGAGGAGAACTCTTTGAGTGTAAGAAGCTATAGAGGTGCAAATATTGGTAGTGAACACCAGTTCCTCATTGCCAAACTGAAATTAAAACTGAAAGCACCCAACAGAAAGATGGATAGAATACTTAGGTTTGATACAACTAGGCTTCTAGACAATGAGCACCAAGAAACATTTGCAATTGAATGTAGGAATTGATTTGCAGTCTTATCGACTTTAAGAGACAAAGAGTAGGCAATTAATGTAGAATGGTGTGATATTACAACCTATTTCAGTCAGTTGGTAGCAGTTTTGAGACATGTAGTCACAAGGAGAAAGCCATGGATATCAAATGATACTTGGGATACTATAAAAAGGAGACAAAAACAGAAATTGATAGCTGAAAGGTTTCAAGGAAGTAATGAAAATTATGAGGTAGAGCATGCTAAGTATTCCAGTATTGATAGAGAGGTTTAAAGAAAACCAAGAATGACTGGAGAAAATATGTAAGCTGGAAAGCAGATGAGGCTGACAAAGCTATGAATTCAGTTAGTGGCTATGGCGTAAGGATTGCTCATAGAATTATCAATGAAATCTCGATTGGGGCAAAGAAGAAGAAGTATACCAATCAAAAAGAGAGATGGATCTGTTATAACAACAGAAGATAAAGAAAGGCAACGTTGAATGGAACACATTAGTGAAGTCATGAATAGGAGATATGAAGAGAATAATTTGATTGATATACCTGAAGCTGAGGAAGACCTTGATGTTCCCATGAATGAATTCAGTGTGTTTGAAGTCGAAGCTATCATTAAAAAACTCAGGAGATGGAAAGCCCTTTGATACGATGGAATAACTGCTGGGATAATATTGGTCAAAAATTAAGTGACCCCAGAATACTTACAAGATTATTTTGTGGAATGTGGCATGAAGAAGCAAAACCTGATGAATGGGAGCTAGGAGTTTTAGTGAAAATGGCAAAAAAGGGGACCTAACTGATAGCAATAATTACAGAGGCATTACACTTGCGTCAATTGTCATGAAAATGTGTGCTTATTCTAAAGAGCCTAGAGAGAAAGATTGATGAATAGCTGAGAGATGAACAAGCATGATTTAGAAAAGGTAGTTGTACTAACCAAATTTTCATTTTAAGACATGTACAACAATGTGTAGAATATAGAAATCCACTTTTGATGGCATTTGTTGACTATGAAAAAGCCTTTGATAGTGTCCACCAGCAAATTTTGTGGAGAATCCTGCATTATTATGGAGTTCCTCTTAAATATGTAAATTTGTCTTCATGAGCATAGCAAGTGCAAAGTTGATGTTAGTGGTAGCGGAGTACTCCAAGGGAATGTGTTGTCACTTATGTTACTTATCCTCATGGATTTTGTAATGCATAGAACAGTGGGGATAGCGGAGAAGGATTGGACTGGATTGGTATTAGGAAATTAGGTGACTTAGAGTTTGCTGATGATGCTGTCCTTACTAACAGAATATCACAGGATTTTCAATGCTTGCTTACCAGAATGCATGAAATATCACAGGAGGTTAAGCTCAAGATAAATAGGGGAAAGACAGAGATGATGAGAATGGAATATGTAATGAAAGATGAAATATCATCGGAAGGAGAAAGGATTAATAAGGTACAATCATTTAGATATTTAGGAACTATGATCTCTAATACAGGGTCTTTAGAGTTGGAGTTTAATGAAAGATTGAAATAAGCTAATCAGACAATGGCTAGTTAAGTAAAATTTGGAAATCAAATCATCTGAATTTACATATAAAAGTTAGGCTAAATATCAGTTTAGTGAGATCTGTGTTACTGTATGGACATGAGGCATGGTATGACAGTGAAGCAATATCCAATAGATTTTGTAGATTTGAGAACAAAGCCCTCGGAAGAATATTGGGAGTTAAATGGCAGGATATAATTAGAAATGAAACTATGAGAGATTACTCGAGCGCTATAAGATTAGGGTGAAGGGTAGTTGGAGATGGTTTGGGCATGCTCTTCGCACTAACCAAGAGAAATTAGTTCACCAAACTTTTAATGTGGCTTCACAAGACACCAGAAGAATTGTAGGACCATGAAGAGTGAAATAGGAGGAGATAAATGGAGAAGTATTGATTTAAAAGCTCAAGATAGAGACGAATTGAAAAGTCTAACAAGGGCCCTTTGCGCCAATAGGCGTAAGAGATGATAATGATAAGTAGAGCAAACTTATTCAACCCAAAACATGATTAGTCACAGCACTATACAAAAATTCTTATTTTCTCTCCTTGTGGGGAGGTTGAAAGTACAGGAGAGTAAATGAAAAATGACAATGAAAATTAAAGGACGTTCCAAAATTTTACTTACTTGGGAAGACTGAGTTGGTGACAAGTGAACAGATGCAAGAGATGGGTTTTCTTTCTACATATTCGGTAGAACATGCACCAGTCAGTTGGATTATTTGTATTAGATCTTCATTTTTTTCATTTGGTATTGGAGTTTCTTGGTTTATGAACAGATGATCTTATCAGCTGTGTAAAAGTATTCTTCATCATCTCCTCTTACGCCTATTGACGCAAAGGGCCTCTGTTAAATTTCGCCATTCGTCTCTATCTTGAGCTTTTAATTCAGTACTTCTCCATTCATCATCTCCTACTTCATGTTTCATAGTCCTGAGCCATGTTGGCCTGGGTCTTCCAACTCTTCCAGCATCTTGTGGAGCCCAGCTGAACGCTTCGTGAACTAATCTCTCTTAAGAAGTGCGAAGAGCATTCCCAAACCATCTCCATCTACCCCTCATCATGATCTCATCCACATATGGTACTCAAGAAATCTCACTTATAGTTTCATTTCTAATCCTGTCCTGCCATTTAACTCCCAATATTCTTCTGAGGGCTTTGTTCTCAAATCCACTAAATCTATTGGAGATTGTTTCATTGTCATACCATGACTTATGTCCTTAGAGCAACACCAATCTCACTAAACTGATATATAGTCTGATTTTTATATGTAATTTCAGGCAACTGGATTTCCAAATTTTACTTAACCTAGCCATTGTCTGATTTGCTTTTTTCAATATTAATCTTACCCGATGATCATGTAGCTGTCAACTCTGTTGCCCGACAGAAATCTACGGTCGGGATACGCCAGCGATCGCTATACAGGTGGGGGTGTACACAACAGCGCCATCTGTGGTCAGGTACTCCAGTACTTCTTGTCAACACCACCTCAATTTTTCCTCTGTCGTGCCACCGGCTAGACCTACTTGGATACGCTGTTGATTCTGGAGTTATTGTTCACGATTTGGTGATGTATTTGCTCTAGAGTTTAGCCTTCGCTATTCAGGAAGCTTTAACATTAGCTTAGCAAGTTTTTGGAATTAATTTGATTTAATTTTGGTGACGAAGAGAGTATGAACTCTCTTTCACTTTTAAATGGCCGACCCTTCCCTTAGACGGAAGTGTTGGTGTCGAAGAGAGTATAGACTCTCTTTCTTAATTTTGCTTAACAAAGTTATAGATTTATTTTATTTCTCTCCGCCTTTTATAGGCCTCTTCGATTAACTTCCTTTTATTATAAACTTATAAAAATTAATTTTTATGTTTGTTTATATGCGACCTTTCCTAATAGTAGGCGGTCTTTTCTTGGAACCGAAGTTAATTAACATTGAGCCCGTCATATCGTTTTTACCTGTTAAGATTTTATGCTATTTTAATTTTAATGTTTTTGAAAGAATTTCTTTGATAGTCTCGTACTGTTTTCAAAGTTGAACTAACGTTTTGTTTTGTCTCCGCAGTTGTTGACGTTCAGAACGTTCAACTTGCGCTCTATCGTTACGATAGAGAGAGAGTATTCACGGTTTCACGTTGCAGTAAGAGTAAACCGATTCTAGCGTTTTGTTCATTCTTTCTTAGCTTAAATGGTTTTAATTCTAATAAAGGAACTTTTTATTTGGGGAATCTTTCAGTTTTTTTTTCCTTTAACAATAATATGTTTTAACGATATATATAATTGGGCTCATCTCTCAGGTTCTAAGTCAAGAGAGAGAGAGATAGAGACGGAGGGAGAGAGAGGAGGATAAACGTTTCGTTCAAGCGGGTAACGTTGTTATCGTTTTTGCTCTTCTCCCTAGTCTCTTTAGGGGAAGAAGGTAAACGTTTCTAGAGTTTTATTCTTGTTCCCAGGCTTTATGCGGTGAGAGATTTTAAACGTAGTTTATTTGATCTAGTGTTTAGTCTTTTCCAGCCACTGAATTCTTTATCTTTCATTATGTTTTTCTGTTACATTGTAATACTGTTTTCGCAATTACTAACTTTTAATGAAGGATAGAATTGCGTGTTTCAGGTACAAACCACTTAAAGTTTCGAGTTCAGTGAAATAAGTGCAAACAGAAAATCAAAAGTGATAAAGTGATAAGTGCAAAGTGTTACAGTGTTGCGTTCGAGGGTTCGTCTGTTCGTGCCAGTTGTTCGCCTAGTCTGGGACCTCTTACAAGCTCCCAAGCCCAGGGGAGAAGTAATGTCGAAGGACTTATGGGTTCATCAGGCCTTGATCGACGAACAGACGTTTCCCTCCGTGGTTTCGGGTGTATCCACTCACGTAGCCGACGTGATCACCCCACCCACACAAAGACGAGAGAGCCCTTTTATTCCTCGTCTGCGGAAGAGGTTTCTCGCAGAAACCATGGACCAAATCTTGCAGCTTTTAAGTGCAAGTCGGTCCCTTCCGCGCAAGTCCAACTCCTTGGTGTAGCCACTGCCACTGGGTCAGTTCGGACTTGCTGCAGTACGACAACTGCACACCTCCCAGAGAGGCAAGGTGGTACCGCAACAGGCAGTAACTCCGTCTGTTGCCGCACCAGCTGTTTTAGACCCTCAGTCTCAACGGACAGTAGCTCCGTTTGTTGTTGTCTTTCATAGACCCTAGTGGTCCATGCTGCAGACTATACAGTCTCAGCTTGCTCCTTCATACAGGAGTATCATGCTGGAAGGTTGACAATGCAGCCTGTTAACCTACAACCCGCCGAGGTTGTGCGCTCAGCAGATACTGCGGCTGCCTGCTCCCACCCTCCACCTGTGAGAGCTCCACCTCCGATGCGCAGTCCACCCTGCCAGACGCATGTTCTTGCTGCGCCTCCTGCTTTCATGGTGAGTTGCCGCATCGGGAGTTGCCGGGTTCCAGCACTATGAGGCATCCTCCTCAACCCATGAGGCAGGAGCCTCATGCTATGCGGCAACCTCCTCTACCCATGAGGCAGGAGCCTCATGCTATGCGGCATCCTCCTCAACCCATGAGGCAGGAGCCTCATGCTATGAGGAGCCTCATGCTATGCGGCATCCTCCTCAACCCATGAGGCAGGAGCCTCATGCTATGAGGAGCCTCATGCTATGCGACATCCTCCTCAACCCATGAGGCAGGAGCCTCATGCTATGAGGAGCCTCATGCTATGCGACATCCTCCTCAACCCATGAGGCAGGAGCCTCATGCTATGAGGAGCCTCATGCTATGCGGCATCCTCCTCAACCCATGAGGCAGGAGCCTCATGCTATGAGGAGCCTCATGCTATGAGACATCCTCCTCAACCCATGAGGCAGGAGCCTCATGCTATGAGGAGCCTCATGCTATGCGGCATCCTCCTCAACCCATGAGGCAGGAGCCTCATGCTATGCGGCAACCTCCTCAACCCATGAGGCAGGAGCCTCATACTATGCGGCATCCTCCTCAACCCATGCGGCCTAAGCCTCATCCCTTGCAGCATGAGCCTCATCCCATGCAGCATGAACCTCATACCATGCAGCATGAGCCTCATCCCATGCAGCATGAGCCTCATCCCATGCAGCATAAGCCGCATGCCATGCAACATGCTCTGCATACCTTACAGCATGCTCTGCATACCTTACAGCATGCTCTGCATACAGCATGCTCTGCATTCCTTACAGCATGCTCTGCATACCTTACAGCATGCTCTGCATACCTTACAGCATGCTCTGCATACTATGCTCTGCATACAGCATGCTCTGCATACCTTACAACATGCTCTGCATTCCTTACAGCATGCTCTGCATACCTTACAGCATGCTCTGCATACCTTACCGCATGCTCCTCAGTCACACATCTTTGGTTGTTGCCAACTCACAAGACTGTCAAGCAGTTTCATAACGTTGCCTTCTGGTCTGCTGCTTTTGCACCAGTGAAACCCTCACTGAGAGAACTTAGCTTTTCTCGGATATGGTTCCTGTAGATGAGAAAGTGCTATTCTCCCTCCTTCTGATATTCCCTTGAGGACTCTGTCATTTGGAGAGGAGCCTTTAGCTGCTTAGCCTCCTATGGATTTTTATTTAAGCATAACATGCTTCCAGGGAGGGTAATGGTTCCGCTTCAGTCGCTAACCCCGTCTGTTGCCACACCTGCTCCCATAGACCTTGAGCTTTGTTGCAAGACATGCAGTCCAAGCTTAGTCCTTGTTAGAGGATTTTTTGTTTACGGAGTCAGTGTGTCACTGGGAAGACGTTCAACAACCAGCAGAGGGGACTTGTTGTGACGCAGTGCGGCAACCTCAGCAACCCGATAAGGAGTTGTCTGTACTACCCAGACAGTCTAGACAGTTTCGGGTTGTCGCTGTACTTCCTCGCTTCCCCATGGTTGACAGTTCACAGACTGTGCAGCAGTACCATGATCTTGTGTCCGGCTCCGTCAGACGACTGGCTTTTAAGAGCTCCCACAAGTCGTCGCTGTCTGGAGAATCTCAGATGGACTATGGATCTGACCCAGGAACTGGGCCTCCTGGTCAATTTAGAGGAGTCCCAGCTCGTCCCATCCCAGACCTTTGTCTACCTGGGTATGGAGCTTCAGAGTCGAGCTTTTCGGGCTTTTCCGTCGGCCCCAAGAATCTACCAAGCCCTAGAATGCATCCAGAGCATGCTGAGAAGGAACCGATGCTCAGTCAGGTAGTGGATGAGTCTAACAGGGACACTTTCATCGCTGGCCCTGTTCATCGAGTTAGGGAGACTCCACCTCCGCCCCCTTCAGTATCATCTAGCTGCTCACTGGATAAAGGACATGACGCTAGAGACGGTCTCAGTTCCTGTTTCCGAAGAGAGGAGGTCTACTCTAACGTGGTGAAAGAACAGCTTTCTTCTCAAGGAAGGTCTACCTTTGGCTGTTCAGAAACCCGACCGCCGTCTCTTCTCGGACGCATCAGACACGGGCTGGGGTGCGACTTTGGACGGACAGGAATGCTCGGGAACATGGAATCAGGAGCAAAGGACACTTCACATCAATTGCAAGGAGCTGTTGGCGGTTCATCTGGCCTTGATAAACTTCAAGTCCCTCCAGCTTAACAAGGTGGTGGAGGTGGACTCTGACAACACCACAGCCTTGGCTTACATCTCCAAGCAGGGAGGGACTCATTCGTGGAAGTTGTTCGAGATCGCAAGGGACCTCCTCATCTGGTCAAAAGATCGAAAGCTCACGCTGGTAACGAGGTTCATTCAGGGCGATATGAATGTCATGGCAGATCGCCTCAGCCGGAAGGGTCAGGTCATCCCCACAGAGTGGACCCTTCACAAGAATGTTTGCAGCAGACTTTGGGCCCTGTGGGGTCAGCCAACCATAGATCTGTTCGCTACCTCGATAACCTAGAGGCTCCCGTTGTATTGTTCTCCGATTCCAGACCCAGCAGCAGTTCACGTGGATGCTTTTCTGCTGGATTGGTCCCATCTCGACCTGTATGCATTCCCGCCGTTCAAGATTGTCAACAGGGTACTTCAGAAGTTCGCCTCTCGCAAAGGGACACGGCTGACGTTGGTTGCTCCCCTCTGGCCCGCGAGAGAATGGTTCACAGAGGTACTGCAATGGCTGGTCGACATTCCCAGGACTCTTCCTCTAGGAGTGGACCTTCTACGTCAACCTCACGTAAAGAAGGTACACCCAATCCTCCACGCTCTTCGTCTGACTGCCTTCAGACTATCGAAAGACTCTCAAGAGCTAGGGGCTTTTCGAAGGAGGCAGCCAGAGCGATTGCCAGTGCAAGGAGGACATCCACTCTCAGAGTCTATCAGTCTAAAGGGGAAGTCTTCCGAAGCTGGTACAAGGCCAATCCAGTTTCCTCAACCAGTACCACTGTAACCCAGATTGCTGACTTCCTGTTACATCTAAGGAACGTAAGATCCCTTTCAGCTCCTACGATCAAGGGTTACAGAAGTATGTTGGCAGCGGTTTTCCGCCACAGAGGCTTGGATCTTTCCTCCAACAAAGATCTACAGGACCTCCTTAGGTCTTTTGAGACCTCAAAGGAACGTCGGTTGTCCACTCCAGGCTGGAATCTAGACGTGGTCCTAAGGTTCCTTATGTCATCAAGATTTGAACCTCTCCAATCAGCCTCTTTTAAGGACCTCACATTAAAAACTCTTTTCCTCGTGTGCTTGGCAACAGCTAAAAGAGTAAGTGAGATCCACGCCTTCAGCAGGAACATAGTTTTCACATCTGAAACGGCTACATGTTCCTTGCAGCTCGGTTTTTTGCTAAAACGAGCTTCCTTCTCGTCCTTGGCCTAAGTCGTTCGAGATCCCAAGCCTGTCCAACTTGGTGGGGAACGAACTGGAGAGAGTACTTTGCCCAGTTAGAGCTCTTAGGTACTATCTAAAAAGGTCATAACCTTTACGAGGACAATCAGAAGCCTTATGGTGTGCTATCAAGAAGCCTTCTCTTCCAAGGTCTAAGAACTCAGTTTCTTACTAAATCAGGCTTCTGATTAGGGAAGCACATTCTCATCTGAAGGAAGAAGACCTTGCTTTGCTGAAGGTAAGGACACATGAAGTGAGAGCTGTGGCTACTTCAGTGGCCTTCAAACAGAACCGTTCTCTGCAGAGTGTTATGGATGCAACCTATTGGAGAAGCAAGTCAATGTTCGCATCATTCTATCTCAAAGATGTCCAGTCTCTTTACGAGAACTGCTACACCCTGGGACCATTCGTAGCAACGAATGCAGTAGTAGGCGGGGGCTCAGCCACTACATTCCCATAATCCCATAACCTTTTTAACCTTTCTCTTGAATACTTTTTATGGGTTGTACGGTCGGCTAAGAAGCCTTCCACATCCTTGTTGATTTGGCGGGTGGTCAATTCTTTCTTGAGAAGCGCCGAGGTTAAAGGTTGTGATGAGGTCCTTTAGTATGGGTTGCAGCCCTTTATACTTCAGCACCTAAGAGTCGTTCAGCATCCTAAGAGGACCGCTACGCTCAGTAAGGAAGACGTACTTAATAAAGGCAGAGTAATGGTTCAAGTCGTCTTCCTTACCAGGTACTTATTTATTTTATGTTATTTTTGAATAACTAATAAAATGAAATACGGGATACTTAGCTTCTTTGTTAACATGTATGCTGGTCTCCACCCACCACCCTGGGTGTGAATCAGCTACATGATCATCGGGTAAGATTAATATTGAAAAATGTTATTTTCATTAGTAAAATAAATTTTTGAATATACTTACCCGATGATCATGATTTAATTGACCCACCCTTCCTCCCCATAGAGAACCAGTGGACCGAGGAAAAAATTGAGGTGGTGTTGACAAGAAGTACTGGAGTACCTGACCACAGATGGCGCTGTTGTGTACACCCCCACCTGTATAGCGATCGCTGGCGTATCCCGACCGTAGATTTCTGTCGGGCAACAGAGTTGACAGCTACATGATCATCGGGTAAGTATATTCAAAAATTTATTTTACTAATGAAAATAACATTTTTCAATCTTTCACCAAACTCCAAAGACCCTGTATTGGCGATCACAGTTCCCAAATACTTAAATGATCCCACCCCACTAATCCCTTCTCCCTCCAGCAACATACCATATTTCATTGCATACTCCGTTCTCATCACCTGTCTTCCTTCTGTTCATCTTAAGCCCAACCTCGTGTGATATTTCATGCATTTTTGTAAGCAAGCATTGCAAATCCTGTGGTATTCTGCTAACAAGAACAGCATCATCAGCATACTCTAGGTCTGCTAAATTCATATCACCAATCCAGTCCAATCCCTCTCCCCCATCTCTGACTGTTCCACACATTACAAAATCCATGAGGATAAACAACATAGGTGACAACACATTCCCTTGGGGTACTTCGCTGGAAATTCATTTGATAAGACTGCATTAACATTAACTTTGCACTTGCTATGCTCATGAACAGACTTAATCAAATTTACATATTCAACAAGAATTCCATAATAACGCAGGACTCTCCACAAAATTGGCCGGTGCACACTATAAAGGCTTTTCCGTAGTCCTCAAATGCCATCAAAAGGGGATTTCTATATTGTAAGCATTGCTGTACTACATGTCTCAAAATGAAAATTTGGTGCAACTTCTACCTTTTCTAAATCCTGCTTGTTCATCTCTCAGCTTTTCATCAATCTTTCTTTGCAGTCTCTTTAGAATAAGCATACTATATATTTTCATAACTGAAGTAAGTGTTATGCCTTTGTAATTATTGCAATCACACAGGTCCCCCTTTTTCGCTATTTTCACCAACCCTCCTAACTCCCATTCATCAGGTTTTGCCTCTTCATGCCACATTCTACAAAATAATCTTGTAAGTAGTCTGGGAGTCACTTCACTTTCGGCCAGTTTCATCTCGGCAGTTATTCCATCGTATCCCGAGGCTTTCCATCTCTTTAGTTATTTGAGGATAGCTACAACTTCAAACACTGAATTCATTCATGGGCACATCAAAGTCTTCATCAGCTTCAGGTATATTAATAAAATTATTCCCTTCATATCTCCTATTCATAACCTCACTAAAGTGTTCGATCCAACCTTGTCTTTCTTTATCTTCTGTTGCTATAACAGAACCATCTCTCTTTTTGATGGGTACAGTATATGCTGCTGCTTCTTTGCCCTAATCGAGATTTCATTAATAATTCTATGAGCAATTTTTACACCATAGCCACTTCCTGAATTTATAACTTTGTCAACCTCTTCTGCTTTATTGTCTAAATATTCTCACCAGTCATTCCTGGCTTTTCTTTTGACCTCACTGTCAATACTGGAATACTTAGCATGCTCTACCTTGTAATTTTCATTACTTCCTCAAAAAGTTTCAACAGTCAATTGTCTTTGTCGCCTTTTTATAGTCTCCCAAGTATTATTTGATATCCATGGCTTTCTCCTTATAACTAGGTTTGTTGAAATCAAATAGTAAAAGTTAAAAATAATCTAGAAAGTAATATAAATTATATTTCCATTTCTTTCAAAATAATAGAACATGAAATGAATTGCTTGAAGATTTTAAATATGGCTATTTGATTGATTAGAAAATTAAGCTCTAAAGGACTTCTTATTCTAAAATACCATAAATGTTTTAGCTTGGATATAATTTTACCTATGTTGTGTTACAGACCATACTAGGGGGAGAGTGGCTTGTATCAGAGGATGATAATTCAAAACTAGTTAGTTAGTCAACTGGAGTTGTAACTGCTTTCAGATGGCATGCACACAAAATTAATTTTGTTAATTTGCTAGAACTGTATGTTGTGTAATTTTAAGGTGAGGTGCTAATCTAAAACTCTTGAAGCTGATTCCTCGGATACGAGTTGTCTTTTATGTATTATGCTTATGACAAATGGGTAGTAAGTACTGTATAGGTCTCATTACTTTTTGTCCATCAGAGGTTAGGAGCTTGACATTGGGATAAAAACTTGGCTCTATCCTAAGATAAGCTTGACAATTTTGTCTCAATCATAAAGCACCAACCCTTCAGATAATCTTGAGTTCTTTACTAAATCACTTATCAGTTTTCAAGGAACTAATGAGCCTTTGAGTAATATTATGAAAGGACTTAGCCTCACAGGAGCTGTATTAAAGCTTTGTGCTTATTATCTGATGAAAACTTGAACTCGACAAACTAGTTTTTATTCAGATTGAAGTTATATATGTAACTTTAATCTTTAAATTTCTGCTCTGCATTAAACACATGGGACAAAATGATGAAATAGAATGACAAGTGATGAAAAATTATAGTGATGCTTTGTTTTAAATACAAGATGTTATATTGATTACAAGGGTGTTACTGTCATGTTGGCTCTATTATAGGGTATTCATTACTTATCAGGAAACCAGCCCTATCAACTGCCCATCAAATTGAGGCACTAGTACTAATGAATTGCTATTTTTACCATCCATACTTACATTCATTGCTCCAAATTCCTAATTTAAATGTACCCAAAGACCATTCCTCTTGATAAAATTTACTCTAATTTGTGTTGTGCAAACATTTTCTCAAGTAATAGGTAGAAAACTAACAACCGTTTGAAACTAGTTATGGAAGTAATATTACACAATCAAATATGTAATGAACATTTGATCTCATGAAGTCTAGTGTGTTTGCTATTAGCTATTGCTGTTTACTCTCATGCCTTTGTTTTCAACATAGTGCTGTTTGTTCATGAATGACTTGAAGTTATATAAAGCCACTTTTTTTATAGATTTGTTAAAGATTTAAACCCATAAGAATCTTATTTTTGTTTACTTATTTTACTATAGAAACCAATATATTTTATTGTAATAATACTTTCAAGGACAGTACATAGCATTTTAGAAGGTAAACTATTACGAAGTCTGCTGTGGTACAAATTTTGTTTGCATCAGTATCAACTGCTCTCGTAATATGTATGAGAGCATTTACTTTTTATTAGGAATTATTTTTTGTAACTATACATATCTTATCTTTTCTTTTAGGTCTCCTTAACTCCTCATGAGCCTCCTCAACCTTACATACCACCACCTGTCCAACGATATCCTTTGAATCTCCAAGAACGTCCATTTCGACAGCCCTCGCCTGGTCCACAGGCATGGAAACAGTCCTATCCACAACAAGTTAGTCTTGACAGGGATATACCTACTAGTCCTCGACATCGTGTAGGACACTCGACAACACCCAGTACATGTAGAGTTCCCTTTCATCCAAGATATGCGAATACCATCCCTCAGTCCTCTCCAAGAATTCTTCGAAAGAACCTTCATGAGAGAGTCGGCAAGCCAGACTTTACTATGAATGGGATTGGTACGCAAAGTCATGACTCCTCATTGTTTTCCAAATATAGCTCTGTGATAAGTACTGAATCAGTAGTTGTAGATGTACCTGTCATAAATGAGAAAATTGCACATAAAAGAAAGTCACCCACCCCAGATATGACTCCTCAAAAGCTTGAAAATGCAAGTAAAGCTGAAAAGAATGTAGTTTACAAAAGCTCTTCTAGCATTCCTGTTTTCTCTCCTGGGAAAGATGTGACAAGGCGTATAATACGCAGCACTGTCGATAGCAGAAATTTGAATAGTGTTTTACCACAAATTCTTTACCAAGATAATTTTTCTTCCAATGATAGTCAGGCTTATAGAAGCAAAGGCCTTAATACTGGAAGAGAGCCAGCCAATAATAGTCCATTGCCTCAGGATAATTCTGAAAAAGAGGCTTCTTCTAATACTTTTACATTCAATGTGAAGCATTCATCTGATTATGAGAATACCAAGGCATCCACAATGGCCAATGATTCTCAACTACAGAATAAAGACCAAGGTACAGAGAAAGTTCAAGAAGAAAGGTTGGACGGTGCTACCCATTTACCATCCAAAATCAACACAAGTATAGACAAAGATATTACTAAGGAGCCTCAATCAAAAATCCCTTCTTTACCAGCTTCTGGACCATCCGCTGTAAATGTAAGACCCAATTCCTGTCTCAAAGTACCTGGCAGTCCATCTTTGAGGGCAAAACATGTAACATTTGCTAATAGATTAATACAACAGAAAGGGGCAGATATCAAAACTGGAACACATTCCCTCCAAGATAGAATTAATCGTAGCCCATCCTCACTGCCCAGGCTTGCTCATAGCAGTACTCTTCTCCCATCTCCTAATGTAAATTCTCATGGTCAAAGAGCAGAAGATAATGCAAGCAGTTCTCATCGTAGTAAAACACCTTCAGAAAACCGATATGCAGATGGATCAGATTTACAAGTTGTGCCATGCCGAGAAGGCGATATGCAGGTTGTTACAACCACTGTGAGTGTTCCAGGTAGCAAGACAAAATATTCTGTATCTGGAGATAGTAACAGAGGATCAAGTGCTTCGCAGTTGTCATATGATAAAAGTAGGTCTGATCTTATCATGTCATTTTCATGGATGAATGAGACTCAAGAATGTGACACTCCCTGTGTCTCCTATATCGAATCAAAACATGCTGTACATGGTGCAGTTGGAGCATCCGAAAATGGAGATCTGAATACAGTTCACAGAAAGAAGGACAAAGGATTTAGTGAGAAGTCGCGTAAACTTCGAAGCAGACTAGCAGCAAACTTTCCTCTAAAATGAGAACTAAATATTAAGTGTAAGTATTTTATAAAAAAGAAATTCTGTAGTCCAGATTTATTGTGCAATAGACTTGTGTTTTATAGTGATCACACCAGAAACATGAAAGATAAAATCAGCTCGTTGCCTTAGCCTGAGAACTGAAAACTAATTATTTACTGAAACCTCATGTCCTGTAATGTCATCTTAGACTTACTGTAGTATTACATTTTGAAATTTTTGTGTCATGTCAGGAATTACTTTAAAAAAGCACTTTCTTTATTCACCATCTGTAAAAATTAAAAACTACAGTAGTTAGAAATTTTATAGCACAGTTTATGGATATTGCCTTAGTCGTGTGGGTTATTAAATCTGTGGTAAGTTTAATGGCAACATTCCTCTTTAAATTGCTAGTTTAAGTAATAACTATTGAAATGTGTTGGCAATTTTTTTAACATATTGGTACTGTATTATAGCAATTATAGGATAATTTTATCCATGTTTAACTGTGCTGTCAGAAACCATTTGTTTTCTGCTTGTTATTGGATGCAATCCTATTTAGCCCTCTGAGGATCTGATGATGTACTTTGCCATCATCTGTTTGTGTAACCATAAGTGCTTTATAGAAAATTTATTCTGCTTTCCATTTAATTTCAGTTTCTTTGTAACTTTATTCCTTTGTTAGTTACACTACAAAATGTCATCACATAAAGTCACTGATCCCTGGCCATAAGTCATGAGTCTGACAGCAATTTTGTCATGGCTGGGATCACCAGAGGGTTAATGTCTTTTCCTTAAAATTGTGTGATTATGATATATTCTTCAAATTTAAGTACAAATTAATGTAATATTTTCCATTAATTAACCTCTTGAGAGGTTAGGGTTATGAAGCCCTCAAGAGGTTAAACATAGCAACTTTTCTTTTTCAATATAGTTTTGATATATTTTGCCATGGTGCTTTTCTGTGAGTACTATCACAGATTTGATATTCGTACAAGACAGTTTACTCTAAAAGCTGTTTTTTTTTTAAATGTAACAATGATAGCGGGAGGTTAGTACTGTTGTGAGGTGCACTGTAGGCATTACTAAAGTGGGTCTTTGCAGTGTCTGTCTGGCCTGTAGCTGCACCCACTTTTTAGCCTTCTATTTTATACACATTCCAGCTTCCTTTCTTCCAACTTGCTGTCCAACCCCTTTTAACTTTCGTTTCATAGTACAACTTAAGGGTTTTCTGCCAGGTTGCTCCTTATTGCTGAATAGCTTCCCTGGTCCCAGTGCTGGGGATATGTTCTAAATACAATACAGTAAATCAATAATAGGAACACATTCCATCTCAAGGAATACTATATTATGTAACTTAACAGTGCTTTTGTGATTAGTCACATGCAAATATTTTCCTGTAACCTTAGTATGTACTCCCCCCATTATGTAGCCAAAAATTTCACATCCTAACATACTTTGCATGTACTGTACAGTACTGTTGAATAACAAATCTAGAAAGTTATGAATGTTGATGCATGATCTATTGTATTAACCATGCACTCTAGCATGGATGTATTGTGAACACTAGACAAGCAATGATAGCCTAATTTAAAATTGTTTTGTATCACTGCCAACTAGGCCATTAATATTTTTATCTAGACTTGGCGCTTTGAATATTGTGTAATGTCGAGCAGCTGCATTTTGCGATGACATTACAGTTTATTACTGCACTAAGAAGTAATTGAAGTAAAATAAGCACTTTCCTAAAATGAGAAACTGTCAGTATTATTCTCTTTTCTTGTTCAAGTTTGTTGTATTGCTCAATTAAGAGTGGAGGTAGGTAGAGTACAAAAAATAGCTGCCTCTTGCAATGAGATTGAAGTTTCCAAGGTAAGGTTGTAAATGTGAAAATGCTTTTTCATGTTTTTGTGATATATACTGTACATATATATCTTTATTAATGGAATTTTAATAATAAAATTTATTTCTATACTTATCTGATGTTCATATTGCTTCTTCTCTAGAATACTGGTTTACTGTATTACCATTTACCCATAAAATTTTAGAATTTAAAAAAATTCCCACTTTCCATTCATGCATGTCTACACTAAAATAATGAGACACACTAGTAGTTTGTGGCAGGAAGAGATATACCAGGAGCTCTGTTATTTCAGTCTCGAATTCAAAACTATTCCTTATCCTCTTGATATCACAAGTATGTGAGAAAGAGGGTGAGCATATCTAATTTTATTTTCTAAATTTTATTTGTTTGATGATGATGATTTATTTGTATGAATCTACCCTGATGTTCATATTGCTGATTCCCTCACTCTGATGGAGGTGGGACACTAGTGAAGGAAAGAAATAGGTCATTTATATAATTGAAATACAAAGTATTAAAATTATCTTGGTCTCAAAATCCTTTTTTTTTTCCTGAAGGAACACAACACAATCATCTTATGCTCCAAAAACCCTTCCTTAAAAAAGTAGTACTTAAGGGATATTATGCATTTAGCTGAAGCCTGTCAATAGGAATAGGGTTTTAGCCATGAAATCTATTTTAAGTGAAAGATTTTCAAAAGGTTCAAAAGCTGAACCTTTTAAATAATGTAAAACCACATGAAATTTTCAAAATATTGACCTTAGTACTGATGGCCCCTTAAATACTAAATACATCTGCTATAATACACTACCTGAAACTGATACAGTACATCTAATCCCAGATGCTTGATTCATATTCCGCAATGAAATTGAAAGGTCCTTTTCATAATAAAAGAGGCGTAAAGATTTAACAATATTGTCTTAGCTAGTTCTTGTCATTTATTCATTTGTAGACTGGCACCACTAAAAATAATTATTCCAGTGTCTTTGATAGAGGATAATGGTAGACTATCTTTCATAACCTATTAAAGACAATCTAGAGGGCTGTGAAAAAACCCTTTGTTTCTGAGAATACAATGGATAGTTCCATGTGGCTAATTGTAGCATGGATGTGTTTAGATGAATCACCTTTGAAATTGGTTATCTGAGATATCCCAACAAGGTTATTGAATGAACGTGTGTCGCTACCTAGAAATCCCAAACAGACAAATATAATACTCAACTTGGGAGCATGGATCTCCAAAACGCCTGACATCTTCAAAGCACAAAATAACACAGACCTACGAAAAACACGACCGAACGTTCACGGGTGCTAACAAGGAATGATAAGAGGTTAGGTAGTGGTTGGGGGGGGCAGTAGCTGTAGTGAACAACACCTTGTAGTAACGGGGGACTTTGAGGAGGGAGAAGTCTAATTGGAAAGGGATCTCTGGTAGTGGTATCACTCGCCCCAGTTTTAATACCGACACCCTTTTAGGGGTGAGCGAGCTGGATATATTCCTAGCATTCCATGCAACTTTTTTCTCTGGTATATTTAGCAGCATTTATACCTTTGAAATGGTGCTTTAAGGAGCATTTCACGGAGCGACACAGGTTGAGTCCAGAAATAGATTTTTCCTTCGTCAAAATCCCTTTTATATGGCAACCTTATCGGAACATCCAACAAGACGCCACAGATCGTACACCATTCCCTTTGTGGCCAGAACTGGGCTGTTAAGAGTTATCTTGTTTGTAGAGATCCTGTAATTGCTTCACATCTGCCGAATCAGGGTAATCGATAGGAATGCATAAAGATCTACATATGGCCAGAACAACTTTATTCTTTTTCAATGACATAAACATGTCTACAAATGGGTAGTCCCATTTTACAATTCATAGATATACTGTACTTACGGATGTGGTGACCAATAATTTCTGCTTAGCTAATATCCCATACAGTTAGGGAAGGTGACCTTGTAACTCCTTGATTCCAGATGCAGGTTTAAAAAAAAACACTGCCATGGTCTTCCCTACCATCAATGGTTCCTGGTCCGGAAGAGTTTTGAATATTGCAGATGATGCTACATTTTTTTTTTTGCCTCAATTCCATCTCCTTAATGTAGATCTATGGTTGCTGAATCCCTTATAGAGATGTAGCTAAAATTAGTGCATGGTGCAAATTATGGGGCATGAAGTTGAACCCTAACAAAGGATAGTGGCTCCTCAACATCCAGATCTCTGCATTGATAATATTTTAGGTGTGATTCATGAATGCAGATTTACTTTTGAGAAAGACATTTTCTGTTTCTTTTTCAATTGCACGAAAAAATCTTTTATTTTTGTTGATCAATCTGTTCAGAAGTGTTTTAATTCTTTCTTTCTACCATGTTCTCCAGTCTGGTCTAAAGCTGCTAAATGTCATCTTAATTTGTTGGACAAGAACTTGCAGTCTATTAAATTTCTTATTCCTGATCTAGATATTAATCTCTGGCAGAGTCGTTCAGTTAGTTCTAAGTTTTATTCCAGCTGTGATCAGATATTGGAATGATCCTCCTAATCAACCAAATAAAATAGTGGAACCTCAGAGGTTCAAACTTGTAGCAAATGATTTTGTTGAACAGGCTGACATAGGTCTTTCTTCAAAGTTTACATGTAACAGATTTATTTTAACGTTACTTATTACTTCTCGTAGTTTATTTCCATTCCTCACTGGGCTATTTTTCCCTGTTGGAGGCCCTGGTCTTGCTTTACCAACTAGGTTGTAGTTTAGCAAGAAATATGTACGGTTGACAGATTTAAATGATCCGAAGTTACTCTTCAACAAACCTGTGAAGCATCTGCAAACAGATAAAGGTCTGTGATTTATTATATCAATTCTGTGAGCTAATTGCCTGCCCCCTGTGGCCGCGGGGGCAGCCCCCTGTGGCCGCGGGGGCATAAAACAATTAGAATAGCGCCAACGTTATCCCTGCGTGTCGTAAGAGGCGACTAAAAGGGACGGGACGAGGGGGCTGGGAACCCCCTCTCCTGTAAAGGTATCCTGTGAGACAGCAACAAAGAGATGGAGCTGGGGGGAGAGTGACTGCTCCCCGCACTCTAGTTTTGGGGTGTTTGAATGTGCGTGGATGTAGTACGATAGAGAGTAAAAGATGTGAGATTGGAAGTATGTTTAGAAGTAGAAGGATGGATGTATTGGCCTTGTGTGAGACAAAGATGAAAGGAAAGGGTGAAGTGATGTTTGGTGAAATGTCTGGTAGAGTGTCTGGGATTGAAAGGGGAAGAGCGAGAGAGGGTGTGGCTTTATTGTTGAGTGAATGGATGACAGGTAAAGTAGTGGAATGGAAGGAGATATCATCTAGGTTAATGTGGGTAAGGGTTAGGTTGGGTAGGGAATGTTGGGCGTTTGTCAGTGCGTATGGGCCAGGTAGTGAGAAAAGTGAAGAAGAGCGGAATGAGTTCTGGAATGAATTAACTAGGTGTGTAGAAGGACTGGGTAGAAGGAATTATGTAGTTGTTATGGGTGACTTAAATGCTAGAGTGGGTGCTGGAGAGGTAGAAGGTGTCATTGGGAAATATGGCGTACCAGGTGAAAATGAGAGTGGTGAGAGACTGGTAGATATGTGTGTTGAACAAGAGATGGTAATAAGTGCTAGCTTTTTTAAAAAGAAAGATAAAAATAAGTATACATGGGTAAGAGTGGCAAATGGAAGAGTAGTAGAAAGGGCATTAATGGATTATGTGTTGATAGCTAAAAGAATGTTTGGAAGATTGAAAGACGTGCACGTGTTTAGGGGTATGGCTAACGGTATGTCTGATCATTTTTTGGTGGAAGGAAAATTAGTTGTAGCAAAAGAGTGGGGGAATAGAGTAGGTGGATGTAAAAGGGAGCTAGTGAGGGTTGAAGAGCTAATAAAACCGGGGGTAAAAAGTAAATATCAGGAAAGGTTGAAAATGGCATATGACGAGGTGAGAGTAAGAGAAACTGGTAATTTAGAGGAGGAGTGGAAGTTAGCAAAAGAAAATTTTGTTGGGATTGCAAGTGATGTATGTGGCAAGAAGGTTGTTGGAGGCAGCATGAGGAAGGGCAGTGAATGGTGGAATGAAGGAGTGAAGGTAAAAGTGGAAGAGAAAAAGAGGGCTTTTGAAGAATGGCTGCAGAGTAATAGTATAGAGAAGTATGAAAAATATAGAGAGCAAAAGGTGGAAGTAAAGCGCAAGGTACGTGAGGCAAAGAGGGCAGCTGACCTGAGGTGGGGTCAGGGACTGGGTCAGTCATATGAAGAGAATAAGAAGAAGTTTTGGAAAGAAGTGAAGAGAGTAAGGAAGGCCGGCGCAAGAATTGAAGAGACAGTGAAAGATGGAAATGGAAGGTTGTTAAAAGGAGAGGAGGCAAGGAAAAGGTGGGCGGAATATTTTGAAAGTTTGCTGAATGTTGAGGATGATAGGGAGGCAGATATAATTGCGGTTCCAGGTGTTGAGGTGCCAGTGATGGGAGATGAGAATGAGAGAGAGATTACAATAGAGGAAGTGAGAAGTGAGGAGAGCACTAGATGAAACGAGAGTAGGAAAAGCATCGGGTATGGATGGTGTGAAAGCTGAGATGTTGAAGGAAGGGGGTGTGACTGTACTTGAATGGTTGGTGAGATTGTTTAATGTGTGTTTTGTGTTGTCAATGGTACCAGTAGATTGGGTCTGTGCATGTATTGTACCACTATATAAGGGTAAGGGAGATGTGCATGAGTGTTGTAATTCAAGAGGTATTAG
Organism: Palaemon carinicauda; assembly: GCF_036898095.1. NCBI lineage: Eukaryota > Metazoa > Arthropoda > Malacostraca > Decapoda > Palaemonidae > Palaemon > Palaemon carinicauda. Next base: position 16,543,688 of record NC_090739.1, read on the forward strand.
TTTGTTGAGTGTAGTTGGAAAAGTGTATGGTAGAATACTGATTAATAGGATTAAGGATAAAACAGAGAATGCAATCTTGGAGGTACAGGGTGGTTTTAGAAGAGGTAGGGGTTGTATGAATCAGATTTTTACAGTTAGGCAGATATGCGAGAAATATTTAGCAAAAGGTAAGGAGGTGTATGTTGCGTTTATGGATCTGGAGAAAGCATATGATAGAGTTGATAGGGAAGCAATGTGGAATGTGATGAGGTTATATGGAGTTGGTGGAAGGTTGTTGCAAGCAGTGAAAAGTTTTTACACAGGTAGTAAAGCATGTGTTAGAATAGGAAATGAGGTGAGCGATTGGTTTCCGGTGAGAGTGGGGCTGAGACAGGGATGTGTGATGTCGCCGTGGTTGTTTAACTTGTATGTTGATGGAGTGGTGAGAGAGGTGAATGCTAGAGTGCTTGGACGAGGATTAAAACTGGTAGGCGAGAATGATCATGAATGGGAGGTAAATCAGTTGTTGTTGCGGATGATACTGTACTGGTAGCAGACACAGAAGAGAAGCTTGACCGACTAGTGACAGAATTTGGAAGGGTGTGTGAGAGAAGGAAGTTGAGAGTTAATGTGGGTAAGAGTAAGGTTATGAGATGTACGAGAAGGGAAGGTGGTGCAAGGTTGAATGTCATGTTGAATGGAGAGTTACTTGAGGAGGTGGATCAGTTTAAGTACTTGGGGTCTGTTGTTGCAGCAAATGGTGGAGTGGAAGCAGATGTACGTCAGAGAGTGAATGAAGGTTGCAAAGTGTTGGGGGCAGTTAAGGGAGTAGTAAAAAATAGAGGATTGGGCATGAATGTAAAGAGAGTTCTATATGAGAAAGTGATTGTACCAACTGTGATGTATGGATCGGAGTTGTGGGGAATGAAAGTGATGGAGAGACAGAAATTGAATGTGTTTGAGATGAAGTGTCTGAGGAGTATGGCTGGTGTATCTCGAGTAGATAGGGTTAGGAACGAAGTGGTGAGGGTGAGAACAGGTGTAAGAAATGAGTTAGCGGCTAGAGTGGATATGAATGTGTTGAGGTGGTTTGGCCATGTTGAGAGAATGGAAAATGGCTGTCTGCTAAAGAAGGTGATGAATGCAAGAGTTGATGGGAGAAGTACAAGAGGAAGGCCAAGGTTTGGGTGGATGGATGGTGTGAAGAAAGCTCTGGGTGATAGGAGGATAGATGTGAGAGAGGCAAGAGAGCGTGCTAGAAATAGGAATGAATGGCGAGCGATTGTGACGCAGTTCCGGTAGGCCCTGCTGCTTCCTCCGGTGCCTTAGATGACCGTGGAGGTAGCAGCAGTAGGGGACTCAGCAGTATGAAGCTTCATCTGTGGTGGAAATGTGGGAGGTTGGGCTGTGGCACCCTAGCAGTACCAGCTGAACTCGGCTGAGTCCCTGGTTAGGCTGGAGGAACGTAGAGAGTAGAGGTCCCCTTTTTGTTTTGTTTCTTGTTGTTGTCGGCTACCCCCCAAAATTGGGGGAAGTGCCTTTGGTATATGTATGTATGTATGTAATTGCCTGCAATAATCTCACCAATTTGACAGTTGAACTTGGTTTTTCATCTCTGGAAGTTAGATTGTCTAGATCAGATATTTGGTTCCAGTGTACATTGAGATGAAATCTTAAAACACTTCTCTTTAAGAGGTCTTATTTTAATGAATTTCTCTTAGGAACCCATGGTACACTTAAACCATACAATCTGGATGCTGGGGAACCGATGTTTGTCCATACAATATGACAGGCACCGAAATAACAAAGAGTCCCTGTCATCTCTTTTCTTTGCTTCTTGCCATTAACCGTTAGAGAGTATCTCAATACTTTACTAGAGGTTGTCTCTATTAAAAGGAAAAATAAGAATTATAGTTTTATGAGTAATGTCAATAAACCAAGCTTCTAGAGAAGAAGCAATATGAACGTAGGGGAAGTTTATAGAAATAATACATACATATTTAGTTTACCAATAACTTTTATCCCAGTCTCTGCTGAGAAAAAAGTTAATGCACAAACAGGTGAAATTCCGAGTTTCCATAAAAGAACCAAAAGTTCAGTAAAATATAGTATATGTGTTGGGGAAAGAATGTTTAACTAAATGGCATGAAAATTGTACCGATCCAGTATTAGGTCAAGGGGTTTCTCCCTTACACTAAGGCTCGTGGTTGTATGGAGTAAGGATAAAATGTTAGTTTATTAAGGTTAGAACTTAGGCCTTTGGAAGTTCCAGAATACAGATCCATTTTATTTTGTTACTTTTTTGTTTAATATTACGGTTTTGTTTTTTCGGTTATCCATTACACTTCATTATACCTTATTTTTCTTTCACAGAGAAATTAGGAGAAAAGCAGGAAATTCACCATGTGAAAAGCCAATTATTAAAGTAGTTGATCATACGGATAAGTTATAATTCAAGTGAATTTTAGTTTGTTGTTCAAAATATAAATGGCTGGTTTTTTGTTGTTTAAAATATAAATTGAAAAATTTCCAAGTAGTAGCTGTAGGTTCAGAGTTTTGGTTAGTAACAAGCATAGTGATTGCCAATTATTTTGTAAGTGCAGCATATATTTGAGAAAAGAATTAACTACAAACTATTGTTTAAATTTTCTGCATATTTCATATATCTTTCGGGAGAATTAGTTGCATCCAAATGGGAAATTTCAAGAATGTTAGTTGAAGGTCAAGTAATATCCTAAAGAGGAAGGATACTGGAAAGATATAGATGCAATATTAGGTATTCCTTGCCTTGATTAACAAATCCTATTACATGAAAAATTCTACTGTGGCATTTGAGCATACGTCAAATCAAGATTATTTTTGAGATTGAATGCTGCCAGTATTTACATATGGTATTGGAATACAAAATACTTTCACGATTTTCATTAGTGTGTGGAGTAGTCTTTATGATGGTAGGTTTCATGAGATGCCTTAAAACTTGAGCTTAAAGAGTAGTAGCATTGAAGTCATACCTTAATGTTGTGATTTGCATTTGTCCTGTTAGCTTAGGTTTTAGAAAAGGTCAGTGGAAACCACTCAAGTTGCTCTGATGTTACAAATTCACACTCCCATAGTATTGTTTTGAGAATTACTCTGTTGCATCGTTACACTCCCATAGCATTAAGAGACATTTAACCACAAAAATGTTATTGATCTCACACCTCTTTACACATTTGCATGTAGTCATGTCTTCCTACTTCTGTGCTTACATCTCTGATGGTGCTCTTTCCCTATTCTTGGGCTTATAAAACAGTAATGCGTAATTTCTTATTGTATATAGTCCACAGTAGAACAATTTTAATTTCGTATGAGCTGGGTTCATTGCTTATACACTGAGTAAAAGAATTAATGGTTTAATATGTTTTATTAAGTGAGCAGATTGAAAATATTTAATTTTGGTACAGATTTTTATAATGTCTTCCTTGTGTTGTAAACATTGTGTAATGTTAAATAAATATGTCTAGTCCACCTTATTTTACTAAACTCCAGACGAAAGTTGAAAAAAAAATAATTGGTTCTTATTCTAAATTTACTTGTACATTGTCTATGGAAATAGGAAGGTATCTAAATAAAAACATATGCTTCAATTGAGGTTCCTAAAATAAAAAGATAAAAGACAAATTTAAATAACAGTAAGCTTCAATATTTAGTAGCACTAACACCTTTGTTACCCAAAATCCAACATATAAAACTTTCCACACTATATCAATTTCTATTTGAAAATAACAGTGTCAAGCATAGCACCAAGACACTGTACAATATTCGACGTCATCAGAACTTCAACTTTATCTTCTAAATGCCTCTTGGGGTCCAATTTACCCACATTCTTGATGGCTAGTTGTTCTGGTGTCATTTTCTCTTCTTCCTCCAAACTCTGAAATAAAAAGAAAGTATACAGTAAATAGACAATATAGTAGTCTAGAAAATAGGAATTATTGTACACTGTTTTGAAAAATTCCACATGTAAATCACCTAACAGTTTTTATACTTTTTAAGGTCATAAATGAGCAGTAGAGGCAAAGGCACATCATTGTCCTAAAGGACTAAACAGGCACACAAGATCAGAAACCAAAACCCTTCACACACATACTGAGGAAGAAGGGCATTGAGGTTTCCAGTTTCCTCTCTAGTCTTGAGACCAGTCCTGGACAATATCCTGAGGAAGTCAAAGCAGATGCTTAAGTGCTTGTTTCTCCTTAGCCCTAGAGGTGCCTTTTGTTCTGCATGCCTTTGATGACAGGCTAAAAGGCTGTACCACTGAAGGGATCATGGGATAACAACCGCATGTATGTCTGAAGAGGTGAGAAGACCTTCTTGTCTTTTCCAACTGAGAAGACAATAATTGTCTTCCTTGCCTGTTTATTGTTGATCTCCCTGTCACTCCAATGAGTACCTAGGGACACAAGACAAAGGAGTCCACCCCTTAACTCGACATGGTCTACGAGTTCTGTCTCGTGCCAAGTGACTACTGCAGGTTCTCACTAACAGAAGTCGAACAATCGTATGATGATTGGTCATAATATGCCCTAATGCGAATTGGCCTAACTGGAGGAACAAGAGCAGAACTTTCGAGGACTGTCTAAGATCTAGCACCTGGGCACCCAGTGTGTATGGCTTTGGTTTGTGTAGATCTAGCACATAGGGATAGTTAGTAAGGTTCTAGTTCATGAAGATGTAACATGTACGGTCTTGCTTGAGGAGATATAACACACTTTCCTCTTGGTAAGGGTAGAAGAGACTCTTCAGCTATGGTAAGCAGCTCTTCTAGGAGAAGGACACTCCAAAATCAAACCATTGTTCTCTAGTCTTTGGCAGTGCCATAACCTCTGTACCATGGTCTTCCACCGTCCTGGGTTAGAGTTCTCTTGCTTGAGGGTACACTCGGGCACACTTCTATCTAGTTTCTCTTCCTCTTGTTTTGTTAAAGTTTTTTTTATAGTTTTTATAGGAAATATTTATTTTAATGTTGTTACTATACTTAAAATATTTTACTTTTCTTTATTTCCTTTCCTCACTGGGCTATTTTCCCTGTTGGGGCCCCTGGGCTTATAGCATCCTGCTTTTCCAACTAGGGTTGTAGCTTAGCATTTAATAATAATAATAATAATAATAATAATAATATGAAGTCTCAAGACATGAGGTTTTTTTGTGTCTAGATTGTTGAGACCTAGTTCAAGATGGAGCTACGTATGGACTTACTACCTGTGCGTGGGGATTGCTCACGCAAATCTCTTGTATGCAGGGATCTTGCACATGAGGATTTGGGAGCAAGAAGCTCTAAAGTATGTATAACCTTACTAGAGATCATGTGTGTAGAGGTGAATGTGGGTATCGAGACCTTGCGTGTGAACTCGTAAAACGTTCACAAGACAATCGTGAATGCGTATGGTTATCCTCAAAAGATTGTGCGCTTAAGGTACTCTTGTAAGTGAAGAATCCTCACAAGAGGATCTTAGGCATACACAGGTTATGCCTGAGAGTGAAGATTTAATGAACAGCAATCCCTTTGGGCATTGTGATCAGGTTTCTCTCATCCTCGGCGATAAGAATCACTCAAGTCTCATCGTCTGACTAAGGAAGTGCAAGGTGTGTGTTTGAAGCTTGGGGAACAATGCCATCCCTATTACCATTACGTAAAGGGGAAACAGAAGCAGGCTGGCCACATGCAAATATATGTACTTTCTTCACTTTTTGGAGACAGGAGAGGTCAAGGTTAAAGGATTAGGCTGGGAAGAGAGGCAGGGAGAGGTCATTTCCTTTTGTCACAGATTTCCTTGCCAAAGGCAATGAGGTGAGGCCACAGAAGGTGAGAGTCGACAATCAACTACACCTTCAGTACGCTGAGCCTGAATGGAGGGAGACCACATCAGGTCTTCTGCAGGGATGGCAGAGGAAGAGGGTGAAGCAGCAAGAGACTTTGGTGTCCTAGCACAGTTAGAGTTTACAACAACCTTCTCTGTTGACAGAATCCCCTACACTCCTAAGGAAGGCCTTAAGGTCCTTAGAAGTGTCGCCTTTGTCGATTACCAGGCCAGACTTACTACAAGAAAGGTGATAAATACAGTACCTCCTTAGCTGAGGGAAGGAGATAAATCTGCCTTAGCTTCAGCTTGCCCTAAGGGCAGGTCTGAGTTATCATCCTTCATGGGGTTCAGTGCTGAGGAAAATGGAGGAGCAGAAGCTTGAGTACCAGAGGGTGAGAAGTGAGAGCAAGTGGACCTCTTCCAATTTGAGGAAGACCCTGAAGGCAAATGATCCTGCTTAGACAATGTTTTCCTCTTTCAACACTCATCACATGGAGATAACTGCACAGTCATGCCCCTGGAAAAAGGGCACAAAGAATTGGGATGACCTCAGTTCTCCTCATGAACCTGGGCAGGATTACATGGTCAGTCAAGCACAATAAGTCTGAATGAGAAAAAAATTAAGGTAGACAGCCAAACTATAGTCAAAAGTGCCTACTCAAGTGTGCTTGCAGGAGCTGCAACTGCCAGTAGCTACCAACACCTTGTTCTAAATTTTAAAAGCAGGGTTGCAGCTTTATTGAAATCATAATCCTGATAGGGAACGAGGGTTTATATTCGTGTGGAAACAAATTATATATGTAACAAATAGTTAATAAGTAATGCCTTACATACCTTATTATAAGCAGTAGCCAAGTTCAGAATTTCTTTAACAGTATCTTCATTCAGACTACTGTGTTCATGATAATTTTGCAGCATAAGCCCCTCCATCCAAGATTTCTTATGTAGATTTAAGAGCATTTGTTGTTCTCTGGAAAGTAAATGTAGTATTCATTGGATAAATCATGGTACTAGAGACACTAATTAAAGAGGTATACTGTATGTTCTAGATATAAATTATCAAAACCTTTATATTATCGTTATTTACTTCTGACAAATTACCTAATTCCAATCTTAAGAGGGGTGGAAAATAGAAACAAGACAATATTATGTAATTAAAGGCTAAAGTTTACAGCTTCTTGAGAGAATGCACTACAGATTTGGTAAAAGGGATACTGCAAAGAACCTTCACTATTGAGTACAATATACAATGCACAGCACGAGTAGACAGTGTACAGTACATCAAGGCAGTCGAAAACACACAGAAAATATAAGAGGCTATACAAGAGATGATACGTGGAGGGACTAGCATTTTAATGGTTGTACTTCAGTCAAATCCTCAAATCTGAACTTTTAAAGTATCTGAAGACCGGATGCAATCACAGTTTGCAATTTGGGCTGTACAATAATTGATGTCGGTGCACCCCACGTAGTGCTCTGTGGACATAATTGAAGGGCTTTAGCAAAGTCCATTTGGCCCCTACCTGCACCCACATTTTAGCCATCTACTTTACCTACGTCCCTATTTTCTTCCAATTGTAGAACCTCTGTGCCCCCCCCCCCCCTATTAAATAACTTCCCAGTTCATATCATAAATGTTGAGAGATCAGTAATACTGCAAGTACTGTATCCTGCACATGAATCCAACATAATCACATAGTAAAATTTATATGACAATAAAACATAAAAAAAAACAAAAATATATAGAAAAGGGGATATACGTAAATCTCCAAAAGAACCAAAACTGTCAGCAAGTATTTATGAATAAATAAGGAAAACCAAATGGAAAACAAAGATACTGTAGTTGTAAAAGTAAAATGAATGGAGATAAAAGATGAAAACCACCTGCAATATCATCCCTACTAATGAACTAACCTTTCATTCATTCTGTATTTAATCGGGATAGAATAATAGTGACGATTCAAACCATGGATCAGTGCCTGTAAAATAAAAGATTTTGGATTGGGTTTCCCAAAAATTACAGTAGCTAAAAGCATTGTAACACACTAACTGATAATTCAAAATAGGTATGCAAAACTTTTTATCCATATAAATCATATATAAAAGTCATATGGGCAAGTAATCAAAACGTCTGTAAAAGTAAAGACAAAATATACCTGAATCGAAGGCTTTTGTAAATGGCCAAGGTTTGACGTGGTCTGTCTAGGCTCTTGGCCCAATACCATCATATTTGGATTAATGAGGCGGAAAGCGTCAATAACAACCTTACCTGAAAAATATTAAGTGTCATCCATGAGAACCAAAGTTTGATTATTATTCTTATTCAAATAATGAGAGCATACCCAACCAACTTCAGCTAAAGGACATAACACTACTATATATACAGAATATTTGCAATAAACTTGGCTTTCTGCTACATGTTTCTCCTTATTCCAGTGAATCATCAATTTCAATAAAATACCCAACAAGAAACATTAATAAAGAAAACAATTAGACAGTAAAAAAATCTACTGGAAAGAATCAAAACAATGGCCAAGTTAATGCCGGGATTTTAGTGCCGAGTCTGTAGTTATTAGAAATCTAAAGTGGATAAAAAAGATTACAGGAGCTTATCTAGCTCAGTGTAGTAATCATTGGCAATGTGTGGGAGATGGAAATTCTGGATATAACATAAGCAATAAAGAGGTATGCAGATTTCAATAAAAAAAAAAAAAAAAAAAAAGATCAGTAATACAATCCTTGTTAAGGGCTAAGACCAGTAAATAATTCCAGAGAATTCATGGCTCTGCAATCTGTAGCCGAGCACTTTAATTCATTTTTACATAAATAGATGTATACAATATAAGTTTTAAAAAACTATGCTAAAATAAAATGAAATATAAAGCAACTAACTTACAAATATACAAAATACGATATAATATACACCACTTAAAATCAAGCAACATGAAACATACCTTTAACAGACTGAATAGGATCAACTACAACAGCTACAGCTCTTTCTGATAGAGCCTCAAAACTCTGCTGTGTATTGATGTCAACACCTGACAACCAGCATCCAAAACCAGGATGTGAATGATACCAACCAACAACCATTTCTGGACGACCGACTTGTTTCAACATATCCAACATCTTGGCTTGAAAAACTGGATCAACAGCTTCTACTGAAACACCCTACAAAGAAAATTATGAGGATTGTAATATAGTATTGATGTGCAATAAGTTCCGTTGGAAAGAGATTCATTTCAAGAGAGGGTTTTCTAAATTCGATATACTGTATTTGGCATAAGCATCCAGCTCATAATTCCAAACTCAATATTGATAGTGAGCTAACCTAGATATGTACTGTATCACAAATTTTTACAGATACCAATCCATAATAAAATGCTCTTATAAAAGACACTCATTGATTTGCTATGTATTCTGGACTGCAATCATGTTTAATTTTTTCCACACAGGTTTTGATCTTAAGAGTTTTCAAGTAGGGGACTTTATACAATTTAGAAGGAGGAAAACTTACACCATCCAGATTAAATTAAACTGTTGTAGTGCTGTATACCAAGTGTGTCTGATTTTGTGAAAATGAGCTAAATTCCTATGAAAAACATACCATGTAATTCAATTAAAACTAGCAAGTCATCCAGCTGTTCAAAAAAAATAATCTACATTGTTAATAAACGAGCTTTTAAGTCCTCCTCCTACTATTTAAAAATTCTGAAGGCCAGGAAAAAACAGCAAATTACGACTGGTAAAGATATTCTGAACATCGTTTTGTCCTCAAGTCAACAGACATCATAAAAAAAGTTTTTTTTTTCTTTTAACTGAAAGAAGTTACAAATAAGGGACTATTTTCAATTAACACTGATCCATCAAAGCAGAATAAACAACCTAAACAATATCAACAAGAAAATAAAGAATTATTGTGTAAAAACCTTTAGTATTTATAGTAAGATAAGGGTACTCACAGCTACAATATAAATGAGCTGTTATGGCAATACTGTAAAGGGTATTTAATGAATTATTTCTTAGTTTTACTGCACTTCAACACATTATCTGTTCCTTTACTCTACTCATTCTATGTTGAAGATGATTAATAAACAAAATTCAATTTTTCTTTTACCGTTCTATAATTTATAAACATAATCAGTGATATTAACCAACCAAATAAAATTATGCAACAAATTATTACAATATTCCAAATTACAAACATTACAAAACAGTATTTAATAACTACTGTTTTCTATACAATTTAGCAAATATGAATTTCCATAATAAATAACAGTTCAGTATTTGAGCATTTAGCTATCCAACTAATTGGCCTCAACATTTTTTAAAGATATCATGATCTAATTTTCCTTCCTGTGATACAAATTACTCACTGCAACCAACTTTACCTTACACAAATCATGTGTTGCACAAACAAATACATACAATAAAAATAGCAAAAACGTACGTACCGTTCCGCTCTGAGGCATGGCAAACACATCTATTACCCGAACCGTATAGTCATCGACAAATTCACCAAGCATGAGACCCATTACCTCCATTGGTACACCAGCTCTCCCATGCTTCAACATTTTCAAGAGAGCTAGGGATGAAATATAAACCTGAAAAAGATAATCACAAAGATTTGTAATCACCTTTACTGAAAGTTCAGTTAAACATTTTACTAATAAATTTTACTTTACTACCTATGATGTGTAAATAATAAAAGCATAAGACTTCTGTATAAATTTTATTCTTTAGTGAGAGAATACTTTATGAGAAAATGTAATTCAATAGAAACTCTACATTATCCACTATTTTATAAAATTATACATTTCATAAATGATTACCTGTTCTGCTGTGTCAGGAACTGGGGCATCATTTGGCGGAGGACCTTGGCCGAGGTTAGGTAACCCTCCACCGAGCCTTAGTAGACGATCCATTTTCAAGCTTCAACTGCGGAAAAGAAAGGATAATGAAAATAGGAAGGTATGAAAATTCAGCGTAAAAATAAATTTAAATAAAAACAGCAAAATATAAGGTTCACTGATAAAATAGTTTTCCAAAATACAAACTTTTGTTTGCCAACATTTCATTATTTGTACCTGTTAGGCATATAACATACCAAATCCTGAAATCAGCATCATATATGATTTTACTTTGCACACAATTGTCAACTGGTAAAACTTCTGCCGGGACATGATTTTCGACAGATAGTAGTATTCAACAGGATTGGCAGACAAAGACATATTATTTAAATAGAAGGGTAAGTTTGGAAAGCATAAATAAAACAAAGGTCATAGGGTTAAAGGTTCTTGGGTGTTTGGAAGGTTGAGACTGACCAGGACACACAAGACCTTTTTTTCATGGTTGTTAAAATAGTTTGGCAGAGATATTGATCCCTTTAATATTATTCTTTAATCCCAAACCTACTGTAATTTTGGACTGTTAGAAGTCAAATAATAATACATTATATCAAGAATAAATTTCTCCGACATTGCACTGTTAATCATAGTATTAAGTTTGCAAGACAATACAAACTTAAAGTATAAACTAAGTCATCATAGTATCACATACAAAGAAGTGGGCTCCCAAAAATATTTTACAACGGCTATTTTTCCATGTACCATATAGGGTAGAGGACAGACAGGGGGCATTAATGGAATTACATAATCATGTGTCTACACGCTCAAAATTCTTCAACGCCACCAAAAGCAGTCTTTCCACCCTATTCCTCGCCACCAAATCTTCCTCATCCTAATCCTTCATCTCTTCATCCTTACCCTCCAAAAATTCTCAAACTCATCCCCCAATAGTTCATCATGTTTCCCTATCTATTCAACCATTTACTACTCTAGTTAATTCCACGGTAAAATTATAGAACAAGGAACTACATTTCAGAGAGAAAAGACAACTATTCCTTCATCATATAACATGCTTTCAACGAATTTGGCATTCATTTCCACCACAAATAAGCCGTTCTCCCATTATCTCCCCCTTCCCGACAGACACATGTGGGAACATGGGACTTTGGGTGGGCAAATACAGTAAAAAAAAATGTGATTTAAGACTTGAGATTTGTAGAAGGCCACAGAACCTAACAAACCTACCTAACCTAACCTAGTAGTTTCCACGTCACAGACCTAGTCGGAGGACATGAGCCTCGGACCATCTTCCCGGTCATAGACATAGCCATGGGGGGGGAGACCCCCTGGACCCCCCTTTTCCAGATCACAAACTTTCCCAGATCACAGACCTAGACAGGGGCAAGCCCCCGGACCCCCTTTGCAAGTTACAAACCTATCCAAATCACAGACCTATCCTGGGAGCAAGACCCTAATACCCAGGTCACAAACTCAAGGTAAATCACAAATAATTATGATTGACACCTATGTGTCTTTTTATGTCTTGGCAATCTTTACAATCGAGTTACAATAGAAAATGTGCTGGTCTCCCCGATAAGCTAACTTAGAATCGCACTTAGAACACTTTAAACTTTGGGGGATAACACAGAGACCTTTTAAAAATTTCCTACACTAGGTGTACCGTAATAATCAATGTGAAACTTGGCTAAGGCATCCACATAGCCACAATGGCAGCCATTACACTTTGTTACATTGGGTTCCATAATGCACAACTAACACGTAACAAAACTACAAAGGAACTGAGGATTCGTCCTATAAAACGGGGCGTGCCAAAGAACTGCTTACGTCACTCAAGCATACAAACATGTCTAAATATAGTAAACTTGTCACATGGTAAAGGAAGGTAGGGGGAGGAGCTAATATAAATGATGGAACAGGAGTAATTTCATTGGTAGAAAGTGAAAGGAGGGCTATTATGCAGGAAGTATAAAGTCGTTATTGTGCAACAAGCTATGCACAAAAGAATAAACAAGAGCAAATACCTGTGGTTTGTAAAATATAAACAAAAGAGTGAAATAAATATTTCAGGGGAAGAGATGCCCATATTTTGTGTAATTTTTTGTGGATTTATTATGCGTCCCAGAGAATAATGTAGAGAGAAGAAAAAATTTAGTTTTACCATTATTCACAGATTCCCCAGTGAAATTTTCTGCACCCAAAACACCCTGTTCTCACTAGGTGGCCCCCATTACTGTAGGATATATTACGGCATATCTTATTAACCATTTATTTGTGATGGAAATAAGGGTAATTTTTGAAGAAAACAGAAGTTTATCTATACAGTATAAATATGAATCCCTTTATTAGTAGAGCTTGTATATCTTTTACTATAATAATACAAATTCCACTTCATCAAGTTATGATCCATTCAGTTCTATTTATTTCTCTTCACCAAGAAAAAATTGTCCTTTCAATAGAAGATATTGCAACCACAAGATTATGAATTCAACAACTTTCAATCCTGTAAGTACTCTAATACAGCATTATCTATAAACAGTCATTGTAAATAAACTACCTTTTAAATATTGTAGGCAGGTTGATTTTAATGTTTCTCATATGTGAATTCTCATTTCTAATTGTAAATAATTCTGACCTAAATGTTTCTAACGTGCACATTTGTTTTCTCATGTAAATAAATGTTTTAAATATTGAAGCAGTCATTGTGTGGAACTGAATATTTACACATAGAAAATAATAAAGATAAAATAGAATAAAATCAGTGGAGTTGTCTTGAAGGGACGAGTTGTCTCGATGTGGGCTGAATTGCCTTTGGGAGGTATTGTTATTGTAGCATCCTGCTTTTCCAACTAGGGTTGTGGCTTAGCTAATAATAATAATTATACTCAGAAAATGTCGATTCTTATGCCTAGCCAAACTGGTTTTATTTTAAATCTGAAGAAATTTCCCAAAATGATTTTAACCCGTATATTTCAATATGTAAATTAGTTTGAACCCCATACCAATAATTTGTCGGGTAATAATAACCAAGATAATGTTGAATTGCAAGCAAATTGAGGTATGACTGAGCAATACCTAGTGATTAATTTAAATAACTGAAGTAACATGTAAACACATTATGCGCTTACTTTAGTGAGTGACGACCGACACAGCTAGGAAGGATCCTTAGAAAACGGGATGGAATTTCCATCTTCAATGATAGCGGCTGCTTGATTACGCAAATCTAAAAAGGCTGCATGCATCTTTTTTTGGCCTTAGTATAGTTCGGTAACCTATAGTTCCGGTTGGGATAACGAGGTGTATGTACGATAACGGCTGGCTAAGAATATGACAGTCTGAGGGAGGGGGTTGTCGAAGTCCCCACTAATAAGTTGGTAAGGACACGGCTTGTGGGTTAGGTTAGGTAGGGATGTTTAAGTTAGGCGGTGTTCTTGTGTAAAAAAAAAAAATTAAAATTTTTTTTTTTACAGCAGCCACGTCTTATGAACGACTAGAATAAGGGAAGAAAATTCCCATTTTCTATGTAAGAGGGAGGAACTGGCTGCTGATATACAAAGGCTCCGGGATAACATTCTCTATTTTTTCCGCACTATATCACATGCCTATGACTCACTATCATACACAGGATATACTTCTCATTTAAAAGAATTAAAAGTAAGGGTCTTTAGCAGACCAAGGGATACTTGGAATATGAGGAATGATACGTGAAAGGGACTTACTGTGCTACCAGGTGTTCAGAAGCAGAGATAGAAACTTAAAACTGTAAGATTGTTATCTTGGATCGAGTATAGGATGTGGATACCCCAAAATTTGGAGGTACCCAAATAAAAGGAATCCAACAAACAAGGAGATAATACGGTCCATTATTGTAGGGTATTTTTGTAGTGAATTACAGGGCAATGTGTAATTTTTCCTATAAAAAAAAGTAGTAGTTTTCCTAAGATACATTGCCCTGTAATACACTACAATGAAACCTCGATCCCCGCCCGGGACCGTGAGTTTAAGCTGTTTACTGGGGAGGCCACTGATGTGGTTGGGCTAGTCCGGCTGACGTTCTGGTGAGTATCTATCGTGATGAAATTGTAACTGAAACCAGACACCTTTACCGATAGCCTAACTCTACAATACACTCCATGGTCCTGACAAAGGTAAGATATCGTTACGAATATCCAAATGTATATGTTTACCGTAGCAGTAACTAAATAAAGACATTTTAAGTCTAATATCCCAATAAGTTTAAGCTTACACATACCAACCGGTGTAAATAAAGCTATAAAACCGAGTTTTAACAGCTTAAGAAAGCATAATTACAGCTAACCTTACCCTATACTAACATACAAAGAGTGAAGGTTAGTCTAGATTTTAAGTAATTTTCGAATGCTATGCTTGCTTAGACTGGTCTCAATCAGTTTATAAAGTGATCTGACAAAAGAAAATTAATTTAATTCATCACAAAGAATGTATTACTTACAAAAACGAGAAGTAATGCTCACACAACAACCAGAAAACTTCTTTCAAAACTAATGTACGAAATCTGAGTTTCAGAAATCTGTCAACTGTGTTGGACTCTCGACTTAATAATATTTATTAGTTAATTTGCAGTCAATAAAATCTTCTGAATGTTTTATATAGTTATTATTTAACACAAAATTAAAACATATTGACTTTCTAATATTAAGACTCTTTGCTGAGATAGATAAATGTATAAGTCGAGTTTTTACACAAACTTTATGGCCCCTTCCCAGATGACATCATTTTTAGAAGAGTACAAAAAGCCACATCGAAGGGCAAAATTATTATTATTATTATTATTATTATTATTATTATTATTATTATTATCATCATTATTATTATTATTATCCAAGTTACAACCCTAATTGGAAAAGGAAGATGCTATAAGCCCAAAGGCTTCAACAGGGAAAAATAGACCATTGAGGAAAGGAAACCAGGTAATAAATAAATGATGAAAACAAATTAACAATAAATCCTTCTACAAACATTAACAACGTCAAAACAGATATGTCATATATATAAACTATAAAACGACTTATGTTTATATTTAGCATATTACCCAAAGGCGAGCAGGTTAGGATCTTTACACACATTTAATTTATTTCGTCATTTATTTTTATTTTTTATAAATCTGTCTTAACGTGAACTATTTTCATCTCTCATAATAAACTCTTTCGTGCCTTATAGAAACCAACCATTCAAGACGAATGAAACAAAAAAAAGAAATCTGCAAGTTAATTAATTGATACCCTTTGGTCTTATATGATATTACGTGGGGTTTTTTCAATTATTTAGCTTAAGCCTAAAACACTCTTGTAGTATATGGGGTTTCAAACTGCATTGGTTCTGAAGAAAACTTCCTTTCTATACTTGGAAATCTTATAACATCAAACAATAAATTGACTTAACATTTATTGTGCTAACAAAAAATATAATTCTAGTTTTCTTTAATTTTTCATAAATAAAAACAAGTACTAAGGAATTGAAGCCTTTGTCCTTTAGCATTATATTTCTTGTTTTCGTTAATGGAAGTATAAAGGTGTGACAAAACTATATTAAGCCAGTAAACAAAATGCTAATCCCGAAGACATCTTTACATGTGATTTGAATTCAAGATGAAATCGTTTGATACTAATATTCAATGTCATAAACTAGGTCTACATTATAGTCAGACTGCCTTGCATCTCCCATACACAGTTGAGTATTGAACTTTATTTTTCATAGAGCTGGTCCTAATAAATTCGGAAGGAAATAATGTGATGTCAACAAAATATAAAATCTATGTAATTCAAAATAAATTTGTGATCAAAATCGGCTATAAAGGGAAGTTTAAATGTTATTTAATAAATGCGTGCCTCTTAAAAACGTTAATATCTTGAAAAGAGACACCCAGAATTCGATAAAATATCAGTTTTCTGACCACCACGGATTTCTTTGTCTTCTAACAAATGCAATCGTAATAAATATCTTAAGGTTAAAATCCTGTCACATTCAGTACATTCAGTATGTGCACATTAAAAACCCATGGGGTTCGTCAGTAACTTCGAGAAATTTATAATTTTCTTGAATGGTGTGTTCTGTGTACTGTCTCATTTTCTGCTGAAGTAAGCATATCGTCTTAGTTCCCTGTGCAACTTGCTATTCTGGTTACCGTGCATTTAAATATGATTTCACCGTTGACTTTGTTACGCCATGACCATTTCAATCTACATTATTTTTGTCCTTGATCTTATTTGTGCTGTCACTATATTTCTGAAGGATTTTTTCATTCTTAGGATAGTTCAAATTGTTAAGATTTGATATAATACGCCGCCAGTGCAGTTCAATAACGGTTTTTAGTTTTTTTTTTTTTTTCATTATTGATATGGCTGCTATTTTCATAGAACCAAAAATGTTTTTTAGTAAATCATCCATGAGACCATTATAGTGACTTTTATAGCAACCATAACTAGTGATTACAACGTTTTGTACAATTATTTTTAATTTAACCATGTTTAGGAATCAAGCATTTCTTGGCGTAGGCTTGATTTCATGCTCCATTTTCTCACACAATCTGTCACACTTGTATTGATACTATAAAGTTTCTTATTCTTTTTATGATTTGTTCTTTTGCATGAATAATCTTTACAGGCTTAATATCAAGATTTTTGTTGTGTGCCTGTCTAGCGTATTAATATGCAATCTCATTATTATTATTATTATTATTATTATTATTATTATTATTATTATTATTATTATTATTATTATTATTATTATTATTATTATCATTATTAAAAGATCAACAACATATAAATTTATGTTTAAAAGTATGTTTAAGATGATGAAACTATATGTCCAGTTAAGATGATAAAATCTTGATTCACGCGCTTATCAATATGGACAGAGAGAGAGAGAGAGAGAGAGAGAGAGAGAGAGAGAGAGAGAGAGAGAGAGAGAGATTTGATCAACGGCATAAAATGTTAAGAGAATCATTATTAACATGATTGAGCAATGAAAAAATATGAAGACGTGTACCGTATGACATTACATGATGAAACCGTACGAGAATGAACCATATCCGTCAAGTTATGGTCAATATTTTACAGAATTGCTTGAAATAAAATTAGCTTACCTTACGAGAGCGTATAATCAGAAAAATAATTATCAAGAATATAATGAGTTACCACTGATAATATGAACACGTCATGTAGCCTATAAGTAAGTAGCCTACACCTGGTATCACGGACTCCATATTTGTAGCTGCTACCAAAGTCTTGGCTCCAACCGTATACATTGAATGACAATCTGACAGATCATGTTTCAGCAATATTATCCACAAGAATGATTGGAAGCTGAATCAATTATGATGAAAATGGATTTCAACTTCCAAAAAATCGAGGTAGCCCAAATCAAAATAAATAAGTGAAGGCATTAAAGGTAAAAGAGATGCTGATAAAAACAGACGAAAAATTTTGTCATGGCCTAATGAAACAAATCAATTCTTAAAAGTATTGAGAGAACATCAGTATAGGCTTCCTGGTCTTAATGTAAGTAATATGGCTAGTTCCATTTACTCCACCTTTCAAGTTGAAGACTTTTGTGCTTCGATAATGTGAATTTGACAAATAGCGCGGATTAAGCTGTGTGATACTCAAGAATGAATATGACAAACAAATCTTGTAAGACACAGAAATTTAACGCGTGCGACGGGACAAAAAACAATTGAAATACAGTCACGTAGGATTTGGGAATAATTTATGTAGTAAGATAATTTTAATTGTTTGACTTTCTATCGAAAATTCGACATGATATGATTCAACTCATGGACATTGTAAATCTACAAGACTTTACACCGTAGTCTTAAACATAATAAAAGACGATATATAATCTAATCTCACCCTTTTTAAGAAAATGTATAATACGATATCACGTCATTTCACATAAAGACGAAATGCGTGGGGTTTACCAAATTACTTTCCTCACTACTTGCACAGTTAACTATTTCTTTTATTCGGTACTTTATATATAAAATATGAAAATGTGTCATTTCATTGGAGCATATTCGTTATCAAAGTCTTTGTTATCCAAGAGTTTTTATTGTGTAGAGGGAGAGAACAAGCATGCTTTCCTCCAACATTCTCGGGATAAAAAGTAAGAAGTGGCTTTTCATGGTCATCACAATATGCCATCCTTCAAAATTAGATTCTTAGCCAGAACGGTGACCCGTTCTTTGATTTTTATATCCCTCATTATAAGAATAGTCGGTACAAGTTGATAATATAATTAAAACGATAGCTCAAAATTTTTTTTAAGTTAGAGGAATTTCAATGTATGATCCGTTAGTGATTATTGTGGACAATTCGCATTAAATAAAAGTTGAGAGTCATTACTACTAGAAGCTGTCTCCTGTCTCCTCAGTTGACAACATGGGCGATACCGAGGTATGGATGGTGTGTTATACTCATGTCATTTAATGTTATAATGAGTTGTCAGGACTGTAATCTTCATTACTCCCCGAAATCTTGATTTTTTCTTCAGGTAATTGAGAAGTTGAAAGGCCTTCCACAGCTGTTAGGCTCTACGCATCGAGCAAGCAGAACTGCCGGTATCAACACAGTTCTTGAGGTTGTCAACAGAGATGGTTAGTAAAACGTTGATTAGCTTTCTTATTCAATTATATTCTCGACCAGTCAAGGGGAAATAAAATTGTGTCTAACACCACACAAATGAATTAATTATTGCCACTAAAACTAGGACTATTTACCAATATTTTGGAAGAAAAGCATTTGGCGATCTACTAGGCAGGTTTAAACTTAACCGAACACGGGAAAAGTCGAATAATATACATAAATCTATATATTTTTATTTTAAATATATATTTTAAAGTTAATTGGCGTAATTGGTATATATCCAGTACAGCTATAAATGAATGCAAATTCCTTTTAAAGAAAGTGATATTTATATTCTTAAATGTGTTACTTCGTGTTATTTTATACCTTTTATCTTGTAAAGGCCAACTAGTTTGGTACTCTTAATTTTTACGTGAAGAAGTTCAATTTTCAACAGTTCCATTTTAATGCAAGAAATTATATTGATTTTTATAACAAATATTAACACAAAGATTTGGGTATATGTGAGTATTTTGCCATGTCATAATATTTCAGTCACTTATATATTATTATTACTAACCAAACTACAACCCTAGTTGGAAAAGCTAGATGCTATAGGCCCAAGGGCTCCTACAGGGAAAAATAGTCCAGTGAGGAAAAGAAGGAAATAAATAAGCGATGAGAAAAAATTAACAATAAATTATTCTAAAAACAGTAACTTCAATACAGATATGTTAAATATAAACTATAAAAAGACTTAAATCAGCCTGTTCAACATTATAACATTTCCTGCAAGTTTGAACTTTTGAAGTTCTACTGATTCAACTACCTGATTAGGAAGATCATCCCACAAATTGGTGACAGCTGGAATAAAACTTCCAGAATACTGTGTAGTATCGAGCTTCATGATGGAGAAGGCCTGGCTAATAGAATTAAATGACTGCCTGGTATTACGAACAGGCTGGAACTGTCCGGTGTGACGGTCTGAACGATCCCCCGGTCTCAGAATTCTCCTTGATAATCTGCGCATGCGGGAACATTACCGTTTGCAAGTGCATACAAGGTTGATGTTTTATTTTATGTAATGTTAGCGTGCGCAGCTCAACATTACCGCTTGCCAGTACATACGAGCTTGATGTTTTATTTTCATGCGAGCGAAGCGAGCTAATGGCGGAAAAGAACCATTATACAATGTCAAGGAGAATTCTGAGACTGGGGGATCGTTCAGACCGTCACACCGGGAAGGTCTGAATGTAAAGGATGGTCAGAATTATGAAAAATCTTATGCAACATGCATAATGAACTAATTGAACGACGGTGCCAAAGATTAATATCTAGATCAGGAATAAGAAATTTAATAGACCGTAAGTTTCTGTCCAACAAATTAAGATGAGAATCAATAGCGGAAGAACAATACTCGAAACATGGTAGAATGAAAGAATTAAAACAATTTTTCAGAATAGATTGATCACCAAAAATCTTCTAAGACTCTCAATAAGCCTATTTTTTTGTGCAATTGAAGAAGACAGACCTGATGTGTTTCTCAAAAGTAAATTTGATAATAATACCTACCTGAAATGATGCATGATATAAAAAGATGCAGTAACAGCTTATAGTGGAGTATCTTTAAAAACGTAAGTACAGTATATCGTTTGCGTTCATTTTTTAGATGGTACAGATATAAGTGTCCGCAGTTTTTGATGCAGTCCAAAAATTCAAGGAATCCAGGGCACCAGCCACCATTGAGATACTACCGCTAGAGAGTTACGGGGTCCTTTGACTGGCCAGAGAGTACTACGTTGGATCCTTCTCTCTGGTTACGGTTAATTTTCACATTGCCTACACATACACCGAATTGTCTGGCATATTCTTAACAGATTCTCCTCTGTTCTCATGCACCTGACAACACTGATCATCAAACAATTCTTCTTCACCCAAGTGGTTAACTACTCTACTCTAATTGTTCCTCTTGGTAAGGGTGGAAGAGACTCTTTAGCTATGGTAAGCAGCTCTTCTAGGAGAAGGACACTGCAAAATCAAACTATTGTTTTCTAGTCTTGGATAGTGCCATAGCCTCTGTACCATGGTCTTCCACTGACTTGGGTTAGAGTTCTTTTACTTGAGGGTACACTCTGGCACACTATGCTATCTGGTTTCTCTCTCTTTTTTTTAAAGTTTTTATAGTTTATGTAGGAAATATTTATTTATATGATGTAACTGTTCTTAGAATTTTATTTTTAAACGTAAGACTTACCCGGTAGTTATATATATAGCTTACGTCCCTGACGTCACGGCAGAAAATTCAAAAGTTGCGCCAATCGCCGATTGGATAGCCAGGTGTACCACCCCTGCGCTCTAGCGAGGTACCTAGGAACCATTCCAGGAACTCTCATATATTCCCTGCCGTCGCTAGCGGCAACGTGAATATTCTGCTCGTCAATTTATTGATTTACTTTGGTGAAGTACAAAACTTTGGTTGTTGACTCCCACTTGTTTGATTTTGCTATTGGATATTCTTTGATACGATTGGATTTAGAAATTTTTGACCCTTGCTTGTTGATTTCTCTCTAAAATTTTTCAAAATGGCCACCCCCCCTATAACTTTTAGGATGTGTGTGAGTGGGTGTAAGACCCGATTGGCTGAAGCTTCTCTTGATCCCCATTCTCTCTGCGTTAATTGCAGAGGTAAAGATTGTGATTTGGGTGATCGATGTGATGAGTGTGTTCTTTTGTCAGAGCATGAATGGATTGAGTTTGATCGCTATAAGCGTAAACTTAAGGGATAGATTAAGACGAAGTTCTTCTCGTTCTTCAAAAGACTTTTCCTCTTCCCATGTCACTGACCCTATTCCTTCCCCTGTAGTGGTAGATCCTGATCCTGCTACTGTAACTGCTAATGAGCCTACGCTCAAGGACATGTTAGTAGCAATTCAAGCGCTGGGTGCTAAAGTGGAATCACTTGTGGTGGACAGAACGCAGCTTATGTCCGACGTTAAACAGTTAAAGGGTGAAAGTGCAAAAAGTGCAGTGAAGTTAAGTGTTGTGGAGGGTGCGCCTGCTCGCGTCTGTCGTTCTCCTAGTCTTAGACCTCTTCCAAGCTCCCCAATCCCTGGGAGAAGGAATGTCGAACGGCGAAAGGAGACGAGAGGCTTTAAAACACGATCAGACGTTCCCTCGAACGTACCTTTTTAAATATTAAACTTAGCCGGTGAATATATAATAGCTGACGTCTCGGACGGCTCGACAGATTCCAAAAACTCGCGAGCGATCGTCGTGAAGGATGCGGGTGTGACCACCAGCGCCGACTATCGGCCAGATACCGCATATACTTGTCAATTTCTCCAGTTCTTCTCTGTCGGTCTTGTCGACAAGTTGGTTCCGCTCGCTTATGACCTTGAGTTTTCGACCGATTTGGTGAAGTTCTTTATTTTGGTTGTTTATTGGCTTTCGCTGTGTCGGGTGTTTTCTTCAATTAAACTCTTGAAACCCTTTTTTTGGCTGGTGTTCATTGTTGATGAATTTGGTTTTGACTTGGATTTTCTCTGATTGTTCAAAATGGCTGACCCTTCTCCTGTATATCGCAAGTGTGCGAGGGATTGCAATAAACGTCTTCCCAAGGCCTCTATCGACCCTCATACTGTTTGTTCTAATTGCCGGGGTAAATCCTGCCAATTAGGAGATCGGTGTGAGGAGTGCGTGGTCTTGTCGGAATTCGACTGGCTTGCGTATGACAAATATACTCGTAAGCTTGAGAGAGATAGGGTGAGGAGAAGCTCCTCTAGATCTTTGGAATTTTCCTCCTCCCATGCCCCTGAACCTAATCCTTCCCCTGTAGTAGTTGTTCCTGAACCCCCTACTAGCACTCATGAACCGTCCATGCGGGATATGTTTTTAGCGATTCAAGCTTTAGGCGAAAAAGTTGAGTCCTTAGCATCGGACAGAAAACAACTCATGTCAGATGTTTAGTTGTTGAAGTGTCAGAGTGGTAAAACAGAAAATCTTAGTGATAAAGTGATAAGTGCGCAAAGTGTGTTTAGTGTTGCGACCGAGGGTTCGTCTGTTCGTGCTTGTCGCTCCCCTAGTCCGAGACCTCTTTCAGGCTCCCCTGCACCAGGGAGAAGTAATGTCGTAATACTTAAGGGGGCGAGAGGCGTAAACCAACGTACAGACGTTCCCTCTTTGGTATCGGACGTTTCTCGTCAAGATCGTCCTTACCATAAGACGGGTGAGACTATGTTCTCCTCGTCCTCCGAAGACTTATCGCACAAGAAACCTTGGCGCAAGGTTTCTAGACCCTTGAAGCGAAAGTCAGTCCCTTCAGGACGGGTCCAGCGTCCTGGCTGTAGCCATTGGGGCAGCTCTGACCTTTTGCAGTCGTCGGATGACTGTTCGCCTGTTAAGCGCAAGCGTAACACGGGGTCCGAGGGTCGCGGTAGAGGCAATGTTTTGCCAACGCAGACGTTACCGACGTCACGGCCCGTTCCGACTCCCGTTGATCCGAAGTGGGTTGTCCTGCGGGACATGCAGTCTAAGCTTGCCTCCCTTATGGAAGAGTATGACTTTGAGCAGGTTCGCGATGATCCTTTGCTTACGAGTCGCCAGTGCGCTGAACGTGACTCTAGCCTTCAGCCGCCCAAACGAGTGTTCACTCGTCCGTTTGACGTTAGTGCTGACGTTTCTAGTGCTTTGAAACGCGATGCTAGTCGTGTGCCTAGTCTTTCACGTCAGTCACGTGACATGGATCCTCCTTTGCTGCAGTCTCGGACTGACGTTCAGCTGCTGCCGCCGCAGCCCCGCACTGACGTTCGCCGACCGGCTCCGTTGCCTCGACGTCAGTCACCGCAGTCGGAGGTTGTTTTGCCTGCTCAGACTCTGCAGTCAATGCAGGTCCGACATGACGTCGAGGGTCAATCAACTTCAGCTGTTGTTGTTGGTCAGTCACAGGACTTTCAGTCCTTTCAGCAGCGTCGTGACGTCGCTTCCTCTTCTGCTGCTGCTGCTCCGTTGCTTGTTGACATTGCCTGTCAAGCGTTGCCTCCTCGGCATGTCTCTCCGTATCATGAGACTCGGCAGTTGTCGGACGAGGTTCCGTCGGATGAGGAAGTCGCTGATCCCCTTCCAACTGATATTCCTTTGGGGACTTTGTCAGACGGAGAGGAGCCTAGAGCTGCTCAGCCCTCTCTTGATTTTAAAAAGATCATGCTGATTTTTAAGGAACTGTTTCCTGACCATTTTGTAACTGCTGCTCCTCGTTCGCCTCCGTCAGAGTTTACGCTAGGCCTAGCTACTTCGACGCCGTCGTTTACTAAGCTAGTGCTCTCTCGCTCTTCTAAGAGAGCTTTGCGTTTACTAGGCGATTGGTTGATCACCAGGAGGAGTTTGGGGAAGACAGCCTTTGCTTTCCCCCCTTTTAAACTGGCTTCTAGAGCGAGCGTCTGGTATGACACGGGAGAAGTTCTCGGCTTGGGAGTTCCTGCCTCTGCCCAGGGAGACTTCTCAAGCCTCGTAGACTCTCCCCGTCGCCTGGCCATGAGACGCTCTAAAGTTTGCTGGTCCTCTTCGGACCTTGATCATCTCCTCAAAGGGGTTTACAGGGCCTTCGAAGTTTTTAACTTCTTGGATTGGTCGCTGGGAGCCTTGAGCAGGAAGATCTCTTCGGCCGACCGTGATGTATCCGTGCTAATTATGTCCTGCATGGACAAAGCTATCCGTGATGGCTCTAATGAGCTCGCTGCTACCTTTACGGCAGGAGTCCTTAAGAAGAGGGAGACTCTTTGCTCGTTCCTTTCGGCAGGAGTAACTCCCTGCCAAAGGTCAGAGCTTCTCTTTGCCCCGTTGTCATTTGCCTTGTTTCCTCAGCAGTTGATTAAGGATATTGGAGCTTCTCTGGTGCAGAAGGATACCCACGACCTGATGGCTACGTCGGCGCGTAAGGCTGCTCCTTCATCATCTTATGTCGTAAGACCCAAGCTCGATACTCCAGCAACGAGGTTTATCCCGCCCTTTCGTGGCAGAGCCCCCAGTAAGGGAGGCGCTCGTGCCGATAGTAAGAGAGGCAAGAGGAGAGGATCCAAGTCCTCCCGTGGCAGAGTCTGACTGCCCACGTCCTCAGACAGCGGTAGGGGCCAGACTGAACAACTTCTGGCAGGCCTGGGAGAAGAGGGGTGCAGACCGAGAGTCTGTGTTGTTGCTAAAGGAGGGGTACAAAATACCTTTTGTACGGAGACCTCCTCTGGTAAAAGTTCCTATAGACCTCTCTCCCAGGTATCTAGAGGAGTCAAGGAGACAGGCACTACAGCTGCAGGTGTCTCAGTTGCTAGAGAAGGGAGCGGTGGTGAAAGTCTCGGACCTTCAATCACCGGGATTTTACAACCGTCTCTTCCTAGTCCCAAAGCATACAGGAGGTTGGAGGCCGGTGCTGGATGTCAGTGCGCTCAACGTTTTTGTTGTCAAAACATAATTTACGATGAAGACCACGAAGTCCGTCTTAGCAGCGGTTAGAGAGGGAGACTGGATGGTCTCTCTCGACCTGCAGGATGCGTACTTCCACATTCCTTTACACCCGGATTCTCAACCGTATCTGAGGTTTGTATACAGGAATGTGGTGTACCAATTCCAAGCACTGTGCTTCGGCCTCAGCCCTGCTCCTCTTGTTTTTACGAGGCTCATGAGAAATGTGGCAAAATTTCTACATTTATTGGGGATTCGAGCCTCCCTGTACCTGGACGACTGGCTGCTCAGAGCGTCGTCCCGTCATCGCTGTCTGCAGGACCTTCAATGGACGTTGGATCTTGCAAAGGAGTTGGGACTGTTGGTGAACTTAGAGAAGTCTCAGCTGACTCCCTCCCAAACGATTCTCTATTTGGGGATGGAGATTCACAGTCTAGCTTTTCGGGCTTTTCCGTCTGCCACCAGGATAGATCAAGCCTTGCTCAAAGTCCGCCTCATGCTGAGAAAAGACCGTTGCTCTGTGAGAAGTTGGATGAGCCTCCTAGGGATGCTGTCATCCCTGGAACAATTTATCTCTCTAGGGAGACTTCACCTTCGCCCTCTCCAGTTCCATCTAGACTCCCATTGGAACAAGAACAAGACTTTGGAGGCTGTCTCAATCCCGATCTCCGAACCAGTAAAGACGTGCCTGAACTGGTGGGACAGCAATATAGGTCTTCGAGAGGGTCTGTCCCTGGCGGTCAAGAACCCAAACCACGTGTTATTTTCAGACGCGTCGGATTTGGGTTGGGGAGCGACTCTGGACGGTCTGGAATGTTCGGGTCTTTGGACGTCGGATCAGAGGAGCCTTCACATCAACTGCAAGGAGCTGTTGGCTGTTCACTTGGCCTTGACGAGTTTCGAGAGTCTTCTCCGAAACAAAGTGGTAGAAGTGAATGCGGACAACACCACAGCCTTGGCGTACATCTCCAAGCAAGGAGGCACTCACTCTCACACACTGTTCGTCATCGCAAGGGACCTCCTCATCTGGTCAAAAGATCGAGGCATCTCACTGTTGACGAGGTTCGTCCAGGGAAAATTGAACGTCTTGGCGGACTGTCTCAGTCGGAGAGGTCAGGTGATCCCTACAGAATGGACCCTCCACAAGGACGTGTGCAAGAGTCTTTGGATGACTTGAGGTCAGCCCACCATAGACCTCTTTGCGACCTCATTGACCAAAAGGCTCCCGACCTATTGCTCTCCAGTCCCAGATCCAGAGGCGGCCCACATAGATGCCTTTCTGTTGGACTGGTCTCACATGGACGCTTACGCATTTCCGCCGTTCAAGATCATCAACAAGGTTTTGCAGAAGTTCGCCTCTCACGAAGGGACAAGGTTGACGTTGGTTGCTCCCCTCTGGCCCGCGAGAGTGTGGTTCACAGAGGTACTTCAATGGCTGGTAGACGTTCCAAGGAGTCTACCTTTACGGATGGATCTCTTACGGCAGCCCCACGTAAGGAGTCTTCATCAAAGCCTCCCCGCGCTTCGTCTGACTGCCTTCAGACTATCGAAAGACTCTCAAGAGCTCGAGGATTTTCGAAGGAGGCAGCCAGAGCGATCGCGAGGGCTAGGAGATCATCTACTATCAAGGTCTACCAGTCGAAGTGGGAGGTCTTTAGAGAGTGGTGCAAGTCATCCTCTATTTCCTCTTCCAGTACCTCTGTAGCCCAAATTGCAGACTTTCTCCTGCATCTGAGAAATGTTCGCTCCCTCTCTGCTCCCACTATTAAGGGCTACAGGAGTATGTTGGCGTCTGTGTTCAGACATAGAGGCTTGGATCTGTCAAATAATAAAGATCTCCAAGATCTCCTTAAGTCCTTCGAGACCTCTAAGGAGCGTCGTATGTCAACTCCTGCTTGGAACTTAGACGTGGTCCTAAGGTTCCTAATGTCCGACAGGTTTGAGCCATTGCATTCAGCCTCCCTGAAGGATCTCACCCTCATGACGCTTTTTTTGGTGTGCTTGGCTTCGGCTAAAAGGGTCAGTGAGATCCATGCCTTTAGTAAGAACATCGGCTTCTCTACAAATAAAGCCACATGTTCGCTTCAACTTGGTTTTTTGGCCAAGAATGAACTGCCTTCTCGTCCTTGGCCTAAATCTTTTGAAATACCTTGTCTGTCAGAAATCGTAGGCAACGAGGTTGAAAGAGTACTGTGCCCAGTTAGAGCTCTTAAGTTTTATTTGGCTCGTACTAAACCATTACGAGGTGGTTCTGAGGCCTTATGGTGCTCCGTTAAGAAGCCCTCATTGCCCATGTCTAAAAATGCTTTATCGTACTTTATTAGATTTTTAATCCGGGAGGCACATTCTCATTTAAATGAGAAAGATCGTTGTTTGCTTAAGGTCAAGACGCACGAAGTGAGAGCGATAGCAACTTCGGTGGCTTTTAAGCAAAACAGGTCTCTGCGAAGTATTATGGACGCGACCTTTTGGAGGAGCAAGTCGGTGTTCGCTTCATTTTACTTAAAAGACGTCCAGACTCTTTATGAGGACTGCTACACCCTGGGTCCATTCGTTGCAGCGCACAGGACATTAATCCACTACGCACCAGCATCGATAATGCAGTGACTATTTAATGTGCTGCCAGCTCATCTAAGAAACATACCAGGAGTGAGCGTAGATGTGTTTAAGAATAAGCTCGATAAATACCTAAGATGCATCCCAGACCATCCAAGACTGGAAGATGCAAAATGCACCGGAAGATGCATTAGCAACTCTCTGGTGGATATACGAGGTGCCTCACACTGAGGGACCTGGGGGAACCCAAACACAGAATAAGGCAATAAGGTAAGCCCTTTCGAGGAAGGTCTTCCAGCAGGGGTAGCTCCAGACCCGATGCAAGAAGAAATAAGAGGAGAGGCTTCAGATCAGGGCGAAGCAGAGTCTGACTGCTTTCGCCTTCAGGCAGTAGGAGCCAGACTACTCAAATTCTGGCAAGCGTGGGAGAAGAGAGGAGCAGACCGTGGTCAATACAGATCTTGGAGGGTTACAAAATCCCCTTTATAGGGAATCCTCCTTTGGTCCTAGCTCCAGTGGATCTCTCCCAGATACAGAGGAGGCAAAGAGACAAGCATTAATTATTCAAGAGTCTCTCATGTTGGAAAAGGGGGCCACAGAAAGAGTACAGGATGTTCTCCAGGCTTTTACAACCAACTGTTCCTGGTACCCAAGAACTCGGGGGGGATGGCGTCCAGTCCTGGACGTAAGTGCATTGAAAAAGTTCGTCCAGAAGACGAAGTTCTCAATGGAGACTTCGAAATCAGTTCTTGCTGCAGTAAGGAAAGGCGACTGGTTGGTCTCATTAGACCTCCAGGACGCCTATTTACACATCCCAATTATCCGTGCTTCAGGCCTTATTTAAGATTCGTATTCAAGGTCCCGCAGAAGACACTCCCATTCTCGCTCCCGCTCCAGGTCCCGCCACGTGGTTAGACGGTCCCGATCCCCCAGAAGAAAATATAGGAGAAGTGGCTCCCCGGGGGAAGGGTGGTCATCCCACGCAGCAAGCTCATCGAGTTTTTGGCACTGCCGGGCTCCTCAAGTTGGCACCCTAGGACTCGTTCGACGGAGGGAGTCGTCGCTTCAGGTCCCAGCGGACAGGCATAAGCCCGCGAGGGTTCCGGCATCATCCGCCCAGCGGAGAGAGTCGCCCCCTCGGTCTGGCAGCCTCGTCCCGACCCCCAAGTTATCTTCGAATCGGCAGGATCGTGAGAAGTGACCCCTCGTTGAGTAGATCCGTGGATGCCTGGACCTCCGCGAGGAAGGATAGACCTAGTACGGAGGCCCCCGTCTTGATGGCGATGCCCGCTGTACGTCCAGAGCCACAGCAGTTGGAGCGGATCAAGTCGCCTCCTTCCCCCCGTACGGAGGCCTCCGCCGGAGGGACCTCATCTCAAGCAGTTGGGCGTCCTACGGAGGAGCTGGACGACCATGCAGAGGGTTCGGCAGCGGAGGTGTCAGCCTACAGGAGGGTGATAGGGCTCATCAGGAGACATCATAGGTTGGACGAGCCCGAGCCTTCTTCCGAGGAGTTCTGGCAATCGAGTCTCAGCAGGCTAGTGGATGCCCCCGTCCAGCAGAGACCCTCTCTAGCTCTCCCGTTAGCCAGGGACGTTAGGCTAGGTAGGGCCCACGTGAATAAAATCGTGGCCAACCATGCCGAAGCCCCCAAGACCCAGAGTTCCTCCAAGCTGCTTCAGGGCCTGAAGTCGCAGAGCAAGTTCTACCTGCCGGAAGGACATCATGCAGGGGCTTGTACGGTGGAGCCGGCAGTCGCTGTTTTAGGCCAAGGAGCAGCGGAAGAAAGGGCCTCTACAGCACCAGTCTGTTTCTCTCCGTCAGAAGCGACCATGATGGAGGAGATAGCTAAGGACCTTGTAAACGTATCTTCTTGGCTGGACTGGTGGGCTTCCACGCTAGTAGGCGTCCAGTCCTCCTATAACCTTACTATCCCGGAGAACCAGGCCTTACTGAAGGAGTTGATTAGTTCTGGAGGTAAGGCCCTGAAGTTCTTGTCATACTAGTCCCTCGCACAGGCCGCCAACTGGGTTCTACGGAGGAGAGACACAGTCCTCAATAAGCTCACCAGGCGCCTCCCCGACAGGGAAGCGAGGTCTCTGAGGAGCCTACCCCTGTGGGACGATTCAATTTTCCCCCTGAAGGCGGCAGAAGAAACAATCGAACGGGTCAGGAAACTGAAGGACATGGGAGATTCCAGACCCCCTCCAGCGAGAAGACCCACCCACAGAAGAACCACCTCCGACGTTCCCCGCCCTCCTTGGGCTTTGCCTAGCCAGCCCAGGAGAGATGTCCCTACTACGGCCTGGTCGCAGCCACTGCAGGCCGCGCCTCTAGAAGAAGATAGGGGGAGAGGCCCCCTACTCCTGCCGAAGCCTCAGGTGGGGGGATGCCTCAGACATTCTTGGCAAGCATGGAAGGACCACGGGGCGGACCTGTGGACCGTAGCAGTCTTGAAAGAGGGGTACAGGTTACCCTTCCTAGCAGACCCCCCCACCCCTAATGCCAGATCAACAGGCAGAGTGGTTGGCTCCCAAAGACCCCTTGAGAAGGGCAGCCCTGCAAGAGGAGGTCTCAGCGATGATGGCGAAAGGGGCAGTAGAGCCAATCAAGGATCCAGGCCCGGGGTTCTACAGCAGGCTGTTCCTGGTGGAGAAAGCCACAGGGGGTTGGAGACCGGTCATAGACCTCTCAGCCCTCAACAAGTTTGTGTACAAGACCGACTTCAAGATGGACACCACGAAGTCAGTCCTAGCATCCTTGAGGGAAGGGAACTTCATGATGTCCATAGACCTTAAGGACGCATACTTCCAGATTCCAGTTCACCCCTCCAGCAGGAAATACCTAAGGGTGAAATGGGGTTCCCAGAAGTTGCAGTTCAAGACCCTCTGCTTCGGGTTGTCAACGGCACCTCAGGTCTTCGAGTGTCTTCACAAGGGTCTCAGCCTGGGCACACGAACAGGGTATCCGCCTGATTCGGTACCTGGACGACTGGTTGCTACTTTCAGCCTCAGGGGAAGTACTGAGGGAGCAAGGCGCGAAGATACTGCGGTTTTGCAACGTCCTGGGTATCATCATCAACCTGGAGAAGTCCCAATTGATACCCTCCACCAGGATGACCTACCTCGGAATGGTCCTAGACTCCCGGTTGGCGAGAGCGTTGGCGAGAGCCTTCCCTTCCGAGGAGAGACTAGGCAACTTAGACCAGATCCTCCGTCCCTTCCTGTCGGGCCAGCCCAGGAGAGCGAAGGACTGGCAGAGACTGATAGGCCACCTAGTGTCATTGGAGAAACTGGTCGCCCAGGGGAGACTCAAACTCAGGGGTGTCCTGTGGAATCTGAAAGAGCTCTGGAACCAGAGAGACTCCCCCCACAAAGTGATTCCAGTTTTCTCGGAGACGAAAGGAACCCTGGAGTGGTGGTGCGTCAGATTGAACACCCTCAAGGGGATGCCCTTCGCAGCCGACCCTCCGGATATGCTCCTGTTCACAGACGCATCCAAGGAGGGTTGGGGTGCCCATCTCCTCGGAAGATCAGCAAGAGGAAGTTGGACGGACGAGGAGAAAATCCAACACATGAACGTTTTAGAAATAAGGGCAGTACAAAGGGCATGCCTGGAGTTCGCCCATCTACTCCGGGGGAACACAGTAGCACTGATGTGTGACAACGCCACGGTGGTGGCCTACATATAGAAGCAGGGAGGACTAAAATCGAAGGAGTTGTGCATCCTCACGTTGGAACTTCTGGAATGGGCCGAAGGGGAGCAGATCAGAATTTCAGCAAGGTTAATTCCAAGAAAGAGGAACGTCCTGGCCGACGGTCTCAGCAGGATGGGACAAATAGTAGGGTCCGAATGGTCTCTACACCCGAAAGTGGCCAAAGCCATCATTCAGAAATGGGGATCGCCAGTGATGGATCTCTTCACAACGAGACTGAACGCACAGCTCCCCGTGTTTTGTTCTCCTGTGCCAGACCCAGAAGCGGCGTCCGAGGATGCCTTCCAACACCCTTGGGACAACCTCGACGTGTACGCCTTCCCTCCCTTCGGGATGCTCAGACAGGTCCTCAACAGAGTACGGCGGGCAGACAACCTGTGGATGACTTTGGTAGCGCCCTGGTGGCTGGAGAGAGAATGGATCGTGGATCTAAAGGACCTGGCGCGCCTTCCACCTTGGCCCCTTCCGGACAGACCAGACCTTCTCCGGCAGCCCCACTTTTAAAGGTTCCACGAGAACGCTCGGTCCCTCCGTCTTCACGCGTGGAGGTTATCGAGCGTCTCCTGAGGAAGGAAGGCTATTCGTCGGGAACGGCAGCAAGGATGTCAGGCTATCTGAGATCATTGGCAGCGGTCTACCAAGCAGTGGGCCACTTTTACTAAATGGTGCGTCTCTAAGAACATCAAACCACTGAGGGCCTCTATCCCAGAGATAGCGGACTTCCTGGTCTATCTCAGGGTCGTGGTTAACATGTCCATCCCGGCCATCAAAGGGGTCCGGGCTGCGCTGGGCCAAGTCTTCCTCCTGAAGGGCATCAACCTGGTTGCTTCTAGACACATCTCGATGCTCATCAAGAGCTTTGAGCAGTCGTGCCCCCCTCAAGCCGTTAGGGTGTCACAGTGGGACGTGGCCAGAGTCCTGAAGATGTTGTCAGAACCGCCCTTCGAACCCCTAAAAGACATCGTGGACAAGGACCTCACCCTCAAAACAGTTTTTCTGCTGGCGTTGGCCTCAGCAAAACGAGTAGGGGAGATTCATGGACTGTCTTACGAGGTCTCGCACTCGAAGGGTTGGCGAGAAGCTACCTTCAGGTTCGTGCCATCCTTCGTAGCAAAGACCCAAAATGCAGCCATGTGGATCCCATGTTTGAGGGCTTCTCAGTGCCAGCAATCCCTCGGTCGGACAACCCGAGGGACTTGCGGCTGTGCCCGGTCAGGGCAATAAGGAAGTACTTGGAGAGGACAGCCAGACTTCGACCCGGGATCAAAAGTTTTTGTTTCCACGGGCCCAGTGAAGAAGCCAGTCTCGAAAAACACCATCTCCTTCTGGTTGCGGCAGGTGATTATCAGAGCCTACAGTAGCGCAGGAATTCCACTGCCGGGCAAACCCAGACCCCACGACATTAGGGGCCTAAGTACGTCGTTGGCATTCGAGAAGATTATGGCAGTGGGCCAAATCCTGAGAGCAGGCACCTGGGTTAACCAATCAACCTTCACAGCTCACAACTTGAAGGACTTTTCGAGGAGGTCCCTGGACGGGTTCTCAATAGGTACCGTCATTTCCGCGCTCCAAGCGATTTAAAGGTACTGTATAGCCTCAGTGATAACCGCGGGTAGTAAGTCCAAGAGACACAGGTTCGTTTCCTAACCCCCTTGTTCTTCCTTCCCCTGTTTCCGCTCAAAAATTGACTCCGATAGCCCCCTGAGTCGGCTACAAGATATACTGTCATTGGAATGACATGTCTCTGAGGATTTCTTGCAGAGGAGAGTTACTTAGACAGTAATTTAAGGTTTTTGTGTAGTTTTACCTTTTTCTCGTGTTTATTGGGGTCAACAGAACCTAGCCTCCTATCTAGGTTCCTTGGATATGCTTCAGCACGGTCTCTAGGTCTGGAAGGCCACTCCCACCTCCTAAAGTATAAGTCTCCTAAGAAAGTAGTTTGAGGTAAGTACTCCGTGTTGGAACAAATCACAAATTTTAAGTACAGTAATTTGTATTTTTCCTAACAGTACTTACCTCGAACTACTTTCGGGTAATGGCCCACCCTTCCTTCCCCAAGTGCCTTACTGGACTTCTTAGAAACCTAAGCAGCCAAGAACTTACTGGAGGTCGAGACCTGAGCAAGCATGCTCTCTGACCCGGGGTTAGCCTAAGGGCGCGTATCCCTCCGCCTGAGGTTACCCCTCATAGAAAACGGGAATAGGGCAAACCACACAAAACTCTGGTTGGATGGGAGGAGATCCCAGATACTCCTAAGAAAGTAGTTCGAGGTAAGAACTGTTAGGAAAAATACAAATTACTTAAAATTTGTGATTTCTTCGCTTTGCTTCAAAATCCGTTTGTTCCGACACAGATACAAACCTTCGCTATTTATAGGGTATTACTTTCGGCAATGCTGAAAACCAGCCAAGACAATTTTAGTGAGGGATAATTACCCCATCCGCTAGTTAGCGGGAGGGGGTTGGGGTAGACTAGCTACCTGGCGCGTATAAGGTTGCTCGTGCGCATGGCGCGCAGTGTGTTGTTTGCGCGCAACAGGATGTTCGCGCGC
The DNA here is from genome assembly GCF_036898095.1 of Palaemon carinicauda. NCBI lineage: Eukaryota > Metazoa > Arthropoda > Malacostraca > Decapoda > Palaemonidae > Palaemon > Palaemon carinicauda. Next base: position 16,578,247 of record NC_090739.1, read on the forward strand.
ATGGCGAGCAACAGGATGTTCGCGCGCATGGCGAGCAACAGGATGTTCGCGCGCATGGCGAGCAACAGGATGTTCGCGCGCATGGCGAGCAACAGGATGTTCGCGCGCATGGCGAGCAACAGGATGTTCGCGCGCATGGCGAGCAACAGGATGTTCGCGCGCATGGCGAGCAACAGGATGTTCGCGCGCATGGCGAGCAACAGGATGTTCGCGCGCATGGCGAGCAACAGGATGTTCGCGCGCATGGCGAGCAACAGGATGTTCGCGCGCATGGCGAGCAACAGGATGTTCGCGCGCATGGCGAGCAACAGGATGTTCGCGCGCATGGTGCGCCATAGGATGAACCGCGCGCCATGTTTGCCATTTTGTTCGTGCGCGCGAGAGCTCTCAGGTTGGTGAGAGAACTCACTGCTACGCTTACCCGAAGGTTCACAATAGCTTGTGTTGTGTGAGCGCGAACGATCAACACAACGAGAGTTTGAAAACACTCTTGTCATAAAAAGAATGACTCTGGTCACGAGAACCCGAAAGTTCAGCGTGAACTGTGTTGCGCAAACCTGAAGGATCAACGCAACGAGAAACCGGTGTTTCTCTGTTACGATACACCAAAGTGTTAGCGCGACTAAAGTTACGAGAGCCCAAGGGTTCAGCGTAACTCAGGTTACGAGAGCCCAAGGGTTCAGCGTAACTCGGGTTACGAGACCCCGAAGAGTTCGGCGTAACTCAGGTTACGAGATCCCGAAGGGTCAACGTAACGAGGAATCGAGGTTCCTTTGACACGAGATCCTGAAGGATCAACGTGACTGACGGTACGAGAACCCGGAGGTTCAACGTTACCGTCGTTATGAGAGCCCGAGGGTTCAGTGTAACAGAAACCCAAAGTTGCCATCTTGCAGTAGAGATACTCAGATGGGTAGAGGACAACTCGGTGACTCTATCAGCTCGCTTGCCTGTGCTAGCAGACAAGCTGAGCAGAGCGACTCTGATAGCCAACAAAGTCCTAACTTTGTGGGGTTCCCCGACTGTGGATCTGTTTGCAACGGCCCTGAATTTCAGGCTCTTTGGCAAGATGCTTTTCAACAGCGGTGGATAAACCTGGATGCTTACGCGTTTCCCCCGTTCTGTCTAATGAGAAAAGTCCTCAACCAGGTACGAGCAAGCAACAACTTGCAAATGACCCTCATAGCTCCGCTATGGCATCACGCAGAATGGTTCCCGGACCTTCTGCATCTCCTCACGGAGATCCCGAGGGAGCTTCCTCCACAGCACGACCTCCTCAAACAACCACATGCCAACATCTTCCACAAAGCCGCAGCCTTGCTTCGACTTCACGCCTGGAGACTATTCAGCACCTCCTTACACAGAGAGGCTTTTCGCAACCGGTTGCGAAAAGAATGGCTGGACACCTCAGGAGATCCACAGAGGCAGGCTACCAGGCGAAGGTAGGTGTCGTGGAAGGAGTATCTCTCCCCTCGATGCCTCTGTTCCAACTATAGCGGAGTTTCTTGTATACCTACGGGAAGAAATGCTTCTCTCGGTATCGGCAGTCAAAGGCTACCGCTCAGCCTTGAGTCTTGCCTTTAGACTGAAAGGAGTCGATATTTCCTCCTCGAAACTTTCTTTACTCATACGCAGTTACGAGCTTACTTTTCCCCAGGCAGAGCTAAGACTTCCCCCTTGGAACGTGGTTCAGGTCCTCAGGTCTCTGAAGGGCTTCCCCTATGAACCACTACGCCAGGCCTCCGATCGCCACCTCACGTGGAAGACGGTGTTCCTGCTTGCTCTGGCTTCGGCCAAGAGAGTCGGCGAACTTCATGGTCTATCTGCTGATGTCTCCCACTCTAGGAGGGGGGGGGGGGGGTAATCCTCAACTACATCCCTGAGTTTGTAGCCAAGACTCAAAATCCGAGTGTGCCGGACTCCAGGTTTGGCTCATTTCGGATAGAGAGTCTTCGTTCTGTAACCGATGATCCAGACCAACTGTTACTATGTCCAGTAAGGAGTCTGAGGTGTTAGTTAAAAAGAATAGCAAAAGCTTGCCCCCATGTACGAGCACTTTTTGTCAGCATGGGGAAGGTGAAAAGGGGGGTGTCACGAGGAATTCTATTTCCTCCTGGCTAAGGAAAGTAATCGAATACGCTCTATATCCAGATCCTCCTCTGTCCAACCAACCCAGAGCTCATGACGTCAGAGGCATTGCAACGTCTCTGGCGTTCAAGAAGAATTTTTCTGTGGCACAGGTATTGTAAGCGGGCGTGTGGAAGCGTCAGACGACCTTCACAGCCCACTACCTGAAAGACGTAACCCACAGGGGCATGGCCTTGGTGGCCGCACAACAAGTGATCTAATGCCTTAGGCTCCTTGATGGACAAGTAGCAGAGGGTTGAGGGCTGAGGTTACCCGGGTTAGTCTGGGGTGAATGAAAAGAATGTCTGGCTCACTTCTTTCTTTCTCCTTCTCCCCCCTGGGGAAACAGCTCCGCAAGACCGAAGCATAGCTGACCTCACCCCTCTGCAGGCAAGATTCATTTCCCTTGTGCATCCTGAGTATGAATGAATACTTTGTTACATCACTAATACCTCGTGAGGGAGGGTATTGGATATGTTTTAGAATCCTCGAGTTCCTACGTAAAGACAAGCCATAAGTCTCTCTCACACAAGCTTCTGCAGGCCGCTATCATCGAGTTACCTTGTAACTACAGTACTTTGATTTTAGCGAGGGTAGGGTTCCTACTAATTAGATCATAATCAATTAGAAGGAACCCCAGGTCATGACCAAGGCCAGTTGGTAGAACTTCCTCCCTCCTAAGAGTAAGTCACCCTATAGATAGCGAAGGTTTGTATCTGTGTTGGAACAAATAACAATTTTTGGAAATAATTTGTATTTTTCCTAACATACAAACCTGGAGCTATTTAAACAAATTGGCAAGCCACCCTGTCCCCCGAGAAGTCCTACCAGAAAGCAAAAGTTGTTACTCAACCGACAGGTGTGAGTGAGCGGGGTAGCTAGTCTACCCCAACCCCCTCCCGCTAACTAGCGGATGGGGTAATTATCCCTCACTAAAATTGTCTTGGCTGGTTTTCAGCGTTGCCGAAAGTAATACCCTATAAATAGTTCCAGGTTTGTATGTTAGGAAAAATACAAATTATTTCCAAATTTGTTATTTTTTGGGCTCAGTCATGTCGTCCTGATGGAAGCTTACCAGAGAATTACTTGAAAGTACTATATCTGTGGGTTTGTATAAGTGCCTTAACCTTGAGTCAGCTTCTATATGGTCACCCAGACCACATAAATATATGACGGTACCTTTATTCGTCATATCCGCTAAGCTTGGAACAATCTTAGGGCTTCCTGCCCCTTGCAGGGAAACTTTCAACTCTGACTGTAGAAGCGAAAAGGTTTGTATATGTGTCGGAACAAATGTAATTAACTTGCCATAATTATGTTCACACGTATAGGTACCTTCAAGTGTTTACCTTATTTTTAGGAAAAATAAGTAAGAAACTCTGTCTAGTTTTATTCAGCTACTTATGGGGCGAATAAGATGCAAATACATTTTTTATATTTGTATATACAACATAAATATAACTACGAATGTATTAAAATAGAATCATATCCATTACAGTCAACATTCTAAAGGTACATATATATTTATCACCTGTAAGGGAAGAAATATATTATTAAAACATTGCCACTCGAAATCATTGTAAAATTATTAAGATAATTTCACTGTAAATGTTGGATGAGTTTCAACACTGCGTACGAGTGTACACATGGCTTTGGTGTTATTGGTTTGATTCTACACCTATAAAGAACAGTCCCAGGGGCACCAGGGTGACCCTTAATAAAAGGCATTACACTGAAAGGTGTTAACACCTTTACACCCAAACTGAAAAGTCCCAAACAGTTCACTGTTCATTGCAGCACTAGACGACAGGTTTTATAACACTACCTGCCGCCACCGCAATGTGTTTCAGCTCGTGCACTTGTTTCGCATAATGTTTATAGAAGACTCTAGAGGATTTCCAACCCGTGGATGAGCGGAGTATATCAAAGTCCATATACTGAAAAAAGTTCAGCGAGGAAGCAATCTTTTTCGGATCATGACATGCGGGTGTACTGTCAGGATCCGCTCTGCAAATAAAGTAGGTGAGTTTCGCCCTCAGTTGTTTCAGGGATAAGTTTGATCCTGAGGTTTCGCCTATGAAAAGCTGTCCTCCCTTGAAGTCTGGAGTTCTTCGAAGATAGACTTTAAGACACTCTACTGGACATAGAGAGACATCTTCCTTCAGAGGGCAGATTCTTTTGGTGGGTAGCTTGTTTTTGGCGAGAAAGGTAGGATCGGGAAAGAGATTCAGTTCTCCCACTTCTGTGACCTGAATTTGGCCCTCGTCTCTTGATAGGGCTACTATTTCACTAACTCTAGCCCCTGAGGCTATAGCGAACAAAAATATAACTTTTTGTGTTAGATCCTTTAGAGAGCAATCTTCATTGTTCAAGTTTGAAGCATAGTGCAAGACTTTGTCCAAAGACCATGAATTGGGCTTCGGAAGGGCTGCTGGTTTAAGTCTAGCGCCTGCCTTCAGAATCTTGTTGAAGATTTCGTTCGACAGGTCCACCTGGAAGGCGTATAGAAGAGGTCTAGTCAAAGCTGACTTACACGTAGTTATCGTGGTGGAAGCCAAGCCTTGTTCGTTAAGGTTGCTGAAGAAATACAGGCAGAAGTTTATCGAGATTTCCGTCGGCTTTTTTGCTTTAACAAAGGCGACCCACTTCTTCCAAGACGATTCATATTGTCTTCTGATTGATTTTGACTTGTATTCTATAAAGTCGATACTGTATTTCGAGATCCCAAATCTTTTCTTGACTGCTAAGGCGAGAAAATCATGAGATGAAGGCTTTAGGTTCTCAGTGATGAAGCGAAGACAGTCGACTTATGAACCAGTTGGGATAGAACTGGGTTCGGTAGAGGAAACAGCCTCAACTTCAGTTCTATCACCAGAGGGAACCAATTGCTCTTGGGCCATTTAAGGGCCACCACTGCTGCTGTTCCATTGAAGGATCTCAGCTTATTGAGGACCTTCAGCAGGAGATTTATTGGCGGGAACAGGTAGATGTGAGTCCATCTGTTCCAATCGAGGGACATGGCGTCCGTCGCTTCTGCCCGAGGGTCCTCGTATGGGGCTACGTATCGAGGTAGTTTCTTGTTGTCGCCCGTTGCGAAGAGGTCGATCTGCAGTTCTGGGACTTTTTCCAAGATGAAGAAGAATGAGTCTGTGTCTAGGGACCATTCTGACTCTATCGGCTTTAGCCTGGATAGAGCGTCCGCCGTCACATTGCGGAACCCTTGTAGGTGAACTGCTGATAAGTGCCATATTCTCTTTCTTGCCAAGCGAAAGATGGCCAACATCACTTGATTGATGTAGGGCGATCTCGAGCCTTGTCGGTTCAGACATCTCAATATTACTTCCCTGTCCAAGACCAGCGTGATGTGGGCTGATCTGTGAGGGGATAGCTTCTTCAATGTCAGGAGGACTGCCATGGCCTCCAGAATGTTGATGTGAAAGGTCTTGAACAGGGATGACCAGGTCCCTTGAGCTTTCCTTTGATGGGAATGACCTCCCATCCTTCCGTTGAGGCATCCGTGTGGATGATTACCGATAGTTGAGGTGGTTGTAAGGGAATAGTCCGTGCTAGGCTCTTGACCTTCGACCACGGCTTCAGAAGCGATCGCAGTAAGGTCGGTATCGGTCTCTGTAGATCTCTTCGAGCGTTTGATGCGTATCTTCTCCAGACTCCTGACACATCTTTCAGCTGTGCTCTTAGCATTGGGTCTGTTACTGCTGCAAACTGGAGAGAGCCCAGTACTCTTTCCTGTTGGCATCTTGAGATCCTTTTGGATTTCAGCAGTCTCTTGACAGAACCCGCGATCTCTCTCCTCTTCTTTGGTGGAATGGAGAGGCGGTGTGACTGCAAGTTCCAATGAATTCCCAACCATTGAAACTCTTGAGCTGGAGAGAGGCGAGACTTCTTGTAGTTGATCTTGAATCCCAGATGTTCCAGGAACTGGATCACTTTCGTGGTTGCCTGCAGACAAGCAGTCTTGGATGCTGCCCACACCAGCCAGTCATCCAGGTATGCAACTACCTGAACGCCTTCCAAGCGTAGCTGTTGTACGACTGCGTCCGCAAGTTTCGTGAAGATCCTTAGGGCTATGCTTAGTCCAAAGGGCATGGCTCTGAAGACATACTTTGTCTTTTGTAGCTTGAATCCAAGGTAGGAGGAGAGGGGGCGACTGACTGGAAGGTGCCAGTAAGCATCTGCCAGGTCTATTGAGACTGTGTACGCCCCTTTCGGTAACAGGGTCCTTATGTGTTGTAGGTTTAACATCCGGAACTTGTTGTTCTCGATGAACTTGTTGAGTGGAGACAAGTCTAGAATGACTCTGAGTTTGTCCGAGTCCTTCTTGGGAACACAAAACAGCCTTCCCTGGAATTTGATGAACTTTGCTTTCCTTATAACCTTTTTGTTCAAGAGTTCTAAGGTATATTCTTCCAGTAAGGGGGTGGAGTATTGGAAGAACTGAGGAAATAAAGATGGAGATCTGTTCTATTTCCATCCTAGTCCATTCTTAATTAGGCTGTGGGCCCAGGGATCGAAGGTCCAACGATCCTGAAAGTGGAGGAGTCTCCCTCCTACCTGGAGCATCTCATTGTTTGGATGATCCGTAGGGTTTGACACCCTGACCACGTCCTCCCCTACCTCGTGAGGGGTTTCTTGAGGAGCCCCGTCTAGATCCTCTTCCTTTCGGTCAAAAGGTAGTGGTTTGCCTCTCAAAACCTGGGTTGAAGGTTGGTGACTGGGCTACCAGCTGTTGAGGCACCACTTGGAAGGTGGTTTATGGTTGAGCAACCAAACACGGTGACCGTGGGATGTTGCACAGGTCGAGAAGGTAGTCTTGGCTTCTTCGTCTTCCTCTTAGGTTGGGGACCAGCATCAGGGGAAGATTTTCTCTTGGTAGACATGCCCCACTTTTGGAGAAAATTCCTATTCTCCGTGGCGGCTTTGTCGACTACTTCTTGGACTACTTCCTTTGGGAAGAGGTCCTTGTCTCAGATACAAGAAGTGATCAGCTTCCTGGGTTCGTGTTTGACCGTTGCATTGGCAAACACAAACTCCCTGCAGGCCCTTCTAGCCTTCACAAAAACGTACAAGTCCTTAACTAGGGTGGCCATGTGCATCTTGGCCAGGACTGTGTACATGTCTGGGGTGCTAGCAATGCCTGCGCACATGTCCATGCAGTTCTGGAGGGAAAGAGAGGCGGCTAGTCTCTCCTTTGTCTCCTGTTCTCTTCTCAGGAGAAAGTTCAACAGCTTCGGGAGGTTCACACTGAACTGCTGTCCTGCGATGTCTGCGTAGAGCTTCGAGACTGAGAAGGTTAGGTGGCCCTTTTTCCAATCCTTCTCATCCGTGGGCAAGGACAGAGATAATGGCCTACACTCCTCTAGCGTAGGACATGGTTTGCCTGCATCAATTGCCTTCAGCACACTATGGAGAGCTTTCGACGAGAAGGGGAAAGCTCTTGATGAAGGTGCAAGAAAAGTAGGGTGTTTCTTGCTCAGCACAGAAACTCTAGAGTTGGTATACCCTGCCTTCTTCAGGCTACTCGTCCAGAGAGTCTGTGCCTTTTCGTGGTCGAAAACCATGACTTCCTAGGGTTCCGTCTCTTCCTTAGACGCCGGCTCACTCTTCCGCCGGGTGAAACATTCCGGGTAAGCTGCCAGGTTTGGCCAGAATTGGATGTCGTCCAGGGGGATGGCCCCCATCTTCTCTGAAATGTAGAGTTTCCCATTCATCATGGGCATGAACTTTGCACACCTCCAGGGATTGGTTTCGGAGCATTTTGGCAGGTCAGACACTTAGGTCGCTTGTAAGACCTACGAGAAGTGACTAGGGCGGGTTGCTTCACGGAATTCCTTTCGCATATCTACGTTTTCCTTACGTAGAGAGTCCACTAGCATCGTGATCTGGGCCATAACTGCTTGGCCCAGCGGGTCTAGTGGAGGGGTAGGAGCCAAAGACGTTAACGGCACAGGCTGGAATGCTGACATAGACAGAAGGGGATCCTCCGCTTCCGTCGACTCGAGATCTTCGTCTCCTCCAGGTGGTTGGGCCTCCTCTTCGTTAGGATCCTCTTGAAGGAGATCCTTTTCGGTGTCCGAGGACACTTCAGACATCCTCCCGTGATGGATGTCCATGCCTTTTAAAGCCTCGTTGATATCGGCCTCAATTGCAAGATGTACGCAAGGAGGCCAGGGTCATGCCTGAGGTATGACGGCATCAGCTGTTGCCTTCGGGAACAGCAGGCTTCTCATTAGCTCGCTTGGTAGGTACGGTCCCGGAGAGTTCTTCTGGAACCCTCGTACCCACTTCCGAAGCTTTTCCCTCACAGCATCCCTCGACTCCGTCGACTTGGGATCACCGAAACCCTCGGTCATCAAGGCCGAGCAGACGTTGCAATCCTTGGGATCCCAATATCTCAAGGTTTCAGTTGCGATGGAGCAGGGGCCATGAGACCTACACATGGAGTGACCACAAAAGTTCTTACTCTTGTGGTTGCAGTAGATGACCTCACATTTCACCTTGGTCTCCTCGTGTAAAGAAAGGAAAAGTGAAATGAGTATGGGGTAATTTATCACACTGATAGATTTATGTTTATGTATAAAATTAGCACTACTATTATCATTATAGCTTAGGATAGTAAACTAGAAAGAAAATAGGAAAGACACATATCTGCGTCTCCTGTCCAGACAATTGCTGTGACTTCCCTCGATATTAATATTTAGAATTTCCTTATTAGGGAAAACTATGGTGGAAGAGCTCTAATCTCTAGAGCTAAAGTTAGTGTATACTAGCACTAACCCTTCTATAATGAAATATTAATATTGTAGGGTAAGAAAATCAAGTTCTGATGACCTATCGCTTATCAGGATATTGAAGGAATACTTCACTTCAACATTATAATTGGTCTCAACAATGGACTGTGAAAGGACACACAGAATATGTTGGAAAATATAAACTACTGTATATTATATACTATAGTTTTCTAACTTCAGTATGTACTATACTGCAGAAATACTGGCTACTGTATAATCTTATACTGTAGTTCTGCCGCAGCATGCCGGCTAGGCTAGTACCTGACGGCACTAGCCGACAGAGAGAGGGAAAGCATGGAGAGAAGGGCTACTTTATTATTATAGTTTAGTACAATAAATAAAGTTGTAGGGACTACTATCCCTACTGCCTTCTTCCGGAATGAGGATTCAAATGGAAGGGGGGGAATGTAATCATTTTAGCTTCCATCCAGCCACAGAATCTGTTGCCGGCTGCTCTGCTGGTTCCAGGGTCTGTGGATGGCAGTCCAAGAGAGGACTGAAGAACACTCAAAGTCATAAGGGTCTCCCACTGGCAGCCGTCATGGCCGGCACAACCTTTCCCGGAGCCTTGCGTCCGTTGGGGGAAGGTCGAAGCGGCAATCAAATCGCCTTTGTAGGAGCCCGGCCGGCATCACAATCCACTTGGCAAGCGGTGAGATTGTAGTATACCGGCCAAAGATAATGCGGCGGCTAGGCCATCACTAAAAGACAGAGAGGGGAAGGGAAAAGGGTCTTATATTTTGTGTCGGAAGAAGGCGGCACATTTGCCTCCCACTTTCGGTCACAAACGCAGAAACGTAGTTTCTATACTGGCGCCGTCTTGGGCAGCAGAAGAATATCAATTCCTCAGCCCAAGACCTTGCCGGATATAAGACATGTCTTCTAGACCACAAGGGAGAAGGTGGTGGTAATTGTACTACCACTTTCGGTTGTGGACTAGGGAAGCCGGGCTTCCTATGTCTGCAACTGTAAACCGGCAGGGTAGTGACTAGTCCCCCGTCAGTAGAGTTGCCGACATCAAGACTGAATAATCTGAGTTATTGTCGTAATTCAAAACCGGGATACTCACCGGCAAAGAGGGAAGACAGAAAACACTAGCCTAGTCAAGCTGGAGTACAGTGAGCCCTCGTTTATCGCGGTAGATAGGTTCCAGACCCGACTGCGATAGGTGAAAATCCGCGAAGTAGTCACACCATATTTACGTATTTATTTAACATGTATATTCAGACTTTTAAAACCTTCCCTTGTACATAGTACTGTTAACAAACTACCCTTTAATGTACAGAACACTTAATGCATGTACTACAGTACCCTAAACTAAAACAGGCACAAATATTAAAGGAGATTTTATATCATGGGTTTCCTAAACACGTTAAAAAGCACGATAAAAAATGGCAACCAATGTTTTGTTTACGTTTATCTCTGATCATAATGAAGAAACAAATGCATTTAGTGTACACATCTGTGTATAGGTTAGTTTTTGCATCGATTATATTGATTATACAGTATGTTGATTTTGTTATTACCAATGTTTTACTTAATTTTTCTCAGGACTTCCAAATGAAAGGTTTTTCTTTATGGGCGGTGTCATAAAGTCCGCTCCATCTTCGATCGTAATAAACAAATGAAGGCATTTAACGCGCATGATGAAAGTGATAAATAATGATATTACAGTAAAAGCTTTTAGAAAATATATTACAAATATTATTTACCGTATCTATATAAAATCATACATACATAGCAAAGCAGGAAAACAATGAGAGAGAGAGAGAGAGAGAGAGAGAGAGAGAGAGAGAGTGTGAGTGTGTGTGAGTGTTGTTTTACGTACGTAAATGTAAATTTTAAACAAAAAAATAGCCCCATTTCATATAAAATAGGTTATTACAAATATTTTACTTTATCATATTACAGTAGTCTGTATAGTACTGTAAAGTTCAGTACAGTATGTTGTTGTTAGTCGTGGCGATGAAATTCTCACGAAACAAAAACACGGCATTCGATTACAACAGCTGATTCATTCTCTCTCTCTCTCTCTCTCTCTCTCTCTCTCTCTCTCTTTCTCTCTCTCTTTTCTCTCTCTCTCTCTCTCTCTCTCTCTCTTTGTGTTATACAATACTTACATATAGATGAAGAAACTGAAATTAGTTTTCTTAGTGTCAATTAGATACGAAACAAAAAAATTATGCCGAGTTTACATCCATTTCAATCGTTGCTAAAAATACGGCATCCGATTTCATCAGCAAACCACTATTTTTTGGGAAACGTCATTTTATTCTAGAAAATTGCTACTCTTTAAATAGTTAATTGTACATTAAGAAAGCGTGTACTTTTGTTTTTAAATTTCGGGTGTGTTTTAAAAATCGAGTATTGTTGACTTCTTTTTGTTTTACCTTTGGCTGTGATCAGATCAGCTGACGTCTAGCTGCCGCTCTTGAGAGCGTACGAATACACTAACAAAGTATCGTTAATACCATTTCTTAACTTATTCAAACCGTTTATACAGTTGATATTACATAAGCACTAATGTGTTATAACCTATCAAATTTTTTTGTTTATTACATTTAAAACAACACACACACACACACTCTCTCTCTCTCTCTCTCTCTCTCTCTCTCTCTCTCTCTCTTTTTATACAATACTTACTTATAGATGAAGAAACTAAAATTAGTTTTCTTAGTGTCAATTAAATACGAAACGAAAAAATTATGCCTAGTCTACATCCATTTCAATCGTAGCTAAAAATACGGCATCCGATTTCATCAGCAAACCACTATTTTTTGGGAAACATCATTTTATTCTAGAAAATTGCTACTCTTTAGATAGTTAATTGCATATTAAGAAAGCGTGTACTTTTGTTTTTAAGTTTCGGGTGTGTTTTAAAAATCGAGTATTGTTGACTTCTTTTTGTATTACTTTTGGCTGTGATCAGATCAGCTGACGTCTAGCTGCCGCTCTTGAGAGCGTACGAATACACTAACAAAGTATCGTTTATACCATTTCTTAACTTATTCAAACCGTCTATACAGTTGATATTACATAAGCACCAATGTGTTATAACCTATCAAATTTTTTTGTTTATTACATTTAAAACAACACACTCTCTCTCTCTCTCTCTCTCTCTCTCTCTCTCTCTCTCTCTGGGCTATTTTTCTCTACCTCCCATTCCTTACCTCTCTCTATCTCTCTAACAAATGATATCTTTGTTGCTCCTCACAGTTTCATTTATATTGAAAATCAATCATGATTCAATTTTCCTTACTTTCTCCAATCTCGCACTATCGGTCACATCGCGGTATTTTCGAAATTTCCGGAAAATTCGCGATACATGTATATACATGCGTTATGAAAAAAATCCGCGAAGTGGTGAATCCGCGATGGTCGAACCGCGAAGTAGCGAGGGATCACTGTACACTACTCTATGGCAAGACCAAGATAGGGTTGTCGCCTAATGGCGACACTCGAGGGAAGGTAGGGTTTACCCTTAAATCTCGAAAAGAGACGAGTATCGAATTATATAAGTAATTCTAGGAGACTATCTCCTACTGAATTGATAAAACGATACTAGAGGGTAAACGGGGATAATGTACGAAAGTATACTAAAACGCATTAGGCTAGCCTAGCGCGAGTCGAGATCTCAGCTACGCTACATCACTGAGAGACTATCGTATACGATCGAAACATTTCATAGAAGAGAAAATATACGTGCATGATCTTATCTTCACTAGTATAATTTTGCCTAAATAGCTATAATTCATTAAAGCTAAATACCAGGAACGTCGTTCTACTGACTAAATAAGGCATATATGGTGAACGACAGTGTCCAAAATGGCGCCTTCGGTGGACAGCTATGCTCCGATAAACACATCTAAATTATGCTAATTCAAGTGTGAGAAGGGAGCTAAAAATTATACACAGGAAAGATTAAATGCTCAACTTTCCAGAGGCTGAAGATGCTGGAGAATGCATGATAAATCCCAAATATTAGTAACACAACACCGAGAGCAAGCGGGAGATACACCGTGCTTAATTCGCTACTAACAAAGGAATGGGTCGCCATGTTGGGCGCTGTAGTAGTACGGGAAGGGGATCCACCGGGTAACTTTGATGAACGAAAACTCTATTCGGGGTGAAGATTGCCATGTGTCGTATCAAGAAATACGTCCCCTAATATTATGCGATATCCTTAAGAATTTTCTTAAAGGATACAGTACTCGCGCGAGGAGTTAGAATTCTGGAGACCTAATGATCACTGTAGCTAAATATCTCTTAGGAAGCTACCTAAAGGAACCTCCCATCAGGACGACATGGCTGAGCCCAAAAACCTTAGCTATATTTATACAAACTTGCCCCCCAGCCGTATCCCCCTTGAAGTCCTACCTCCAAGCAAGCTGAGCTAAATCACTGGTGTGTGAGTGGGAGTGGTAGCAAGCTACTCCCCCTACCCCTACTAACTAGTGGTATGGGCAGTTATCCCTTGCTAAATTTTAATGGCTCGTTATTTCTGCTACGTAGAAAGTAATACCCCTAAATAAATAGCTAAGGTTTGTATCGTTAGGAAAATACAAATTATCTACGAATTTGTCATTTTTATTTTCAGTGTAGAGTATTCGAGTGATAGAATACTGCATGTTTTCATTACACTGGTACTTATATGTAAATTTATTTGTATTTCAGAATTACCTGAATTGGTCGTGAAAGGTGTATCCAGACTGGTGGTTCAGGTTGTGCAAATTTACACTGACAACTCATCAAAGAGCAAGTTACGAGATGTCATCATTAAATTATCTAAGAAGCACCCAGCTTCCATTTCTCCACTTGCTGCTGCTTTTGCCCTCCATGCCCAGCCTCATGCGAATTCTCCACATTCCTCGTAAGTTTTTTGTAGTGATGCTTTGGTGAAGCAATTGTTATTGTATGACTATTGAGATCAGTCATATTCTTCTCTATGACCCCCTGCTGGCAAGACCTTTGAATCTGAATATGTAGTTCTGTGGTGAAGTTGAAATTTTTATAGTAAATTTTTATAGTAAATAAACTATCACTCATTTGCTTTTCTAAATTACTTAGAATAAATTGACCACTAAAGTGTACCTTGTGTGGTGAACCGTGGGCAGCACTAATTATTGGTTTTAACTCTCAGGGTGTTGCTATGTTTATTCACCTTATAAGAATTTAAGGGAAAAATATATTTGGATACCCTGAGGATAGAAATTATTACAGCACTACATATTGATAGCAGTCATTTTATGTGCTATTTTGGAAATTAACCCTTTTAATCCCCCCCTTGCACAAATTTATTTGTCACTCAAGTCCTTTTTTTTGGAATGTTAACTGTACGTATCTCATCTTGATATAAAAACTAGTAGTGTTAATAATTTAATTTGTTTTTAATCAAGTAGCTGAATACATTTCCTTTCCATTGGTATTCTATACAGTATAGTTTTACATGTTTTGTAAAATGTTTATTTGCACAAATGATAAAAAAAAAAAAAACTCCTATGGGGCTGAAGGGGGTAAAAATCACTGGACGTAGAATAAGTCCTTTGAAATTCAAAGGGTTAATCTCTTGTACTTCAAGATTCGATTGAATTGAAATACTACACAGCCCTACAGATGAAGAAGAGAACCAAGAGCTTTAACAATTTATTGTGGTACTGTATATCTTTATAGGGAAGTCACTTTTTTTCAATACTTGGTTTACTTTTATTAGATAATTCAGGTTTTGTATGTGAAACAAAATGCTTACTCAAGTTTTTAGTTTCTGTGTATGTATATAGTAGTGGAATGATTTTAATGCAATTGCTTGTTAAAATTTCAGCCGCGCTCTTGCTCGGATCCATTGCTATCCAGCAGAACTGGCAGCCAGAATCTGGTGCATAGCTGTAACATCACAATACCCCATTGGTTCTAAAGAAGCTACAGCCCTGACTGAAGCAATGGCCATTCATTTTACTCTGACTGTAGCAGCAAAGGATGCCGTAATGACCAGGAGAATGGATAACGCTTTAAAATCCATACTGAAAGATGAGAGGATCCTTAAGGAAGTGTGTCAGGTAAGCTGCTGTTTACTTAATGGCATTGATAGGATGAGATTACAAAGTATGAAGACCAACAGGCGAAGGTTTAGCCTTGAAATCTAATGCAACGTTCCCTCCCTGGATGGCTCTCTTGATTGGAAAGTACTGTGTAGGTTGTTTAGAGATAAAATTTTGAATTTCTATTTTAAGGCCAAGAAGCTCACACTTAGTAGATACTGTGTTTAATGCTCATTAATACCGTAAGTATAAAAGTAATGTGTTTTATGATTGAAGTTTGGTTGTTGGTGCAATTGATCATGTGAAATTATTTGAACGATAAGCATGCGTAAATGTACTCCCAGTAATTAATTTGAAAAATGTAGTGATTCATATGATAGATTTTGCTTGTTCAATATAGCAGATCATATGTTCTTAGGAAATTACTATGCTTATTAATTGCTGAATGTTTAACGTGAATGTCAATATGTTGAAAGAAATAAAATTAGAAAATATAAAATAGTTCATAGATGAAATACCTAGTTGCGTATTTCCTGTAATAATGAGTTAAGTGTGACATGTCACCTAGGTATAGAACTAAAAGTTTATCATTATTATTCAAGAATATTTTATAATTACTGTATGTATGTGCCAATGATATTTACACTTCAAAGACTTTTTAAGGAAACTTATAATCTGCGTTTGTTCCAACACGGAGTACTTACCTTGAACTACTTTCTTAGGAGTATCTGGGATCTCCTCCCAACCAACCAGAGTTTTGTGTAGTCTACCCTATACCCATTTTCTATGAGGGGTAACCTCAGGCGGAGTGATACGCGCCCTGAGGCTAACCCTGGGTCAGAGAGCATGCTTGCTCAGGTCTCGACCTCCAGTAAGTTCTCTGGTCGCGTCGCGATATCATCTTGCCGCTCTCCTTAATCCCAGTGTGACTCTTTGTGCCCCGACCCCTTTGTGTCTCACGTGGTTCCTTTGTTCTTTTCCCTTTGCTTTCCCTGTGCGTTCTTGTGTCTCGTAGTGCTTCCTACTGCGTTAAGGAGCATCTCCGCTGTTGTCCTTGGCCTATGGCTGGTAAATCGTGTGGAGCGTTTCTATCGAAACCGGAAGTAGACCCGCACTCCTTGTGTTCTTCGTGTAGGGGCAGTGTGTGTTCCCCTACCGCCACGTGTCCGGAGTGCGTGTCCTGGAACGAGGTGTAGTGGGTGCGTTATGGCACCAAAAAGAAGAAGGCAACGAAGAAGTCGCCTAGGAAGTCGAGCATCGCTTCTCCCCTTGCTTCGCCGGGCGTGTCGTTGGGCTGAGCTTCCCTGCCACCCTCCCCTACCCAGAGTAGGGGACGAGGTAAGTCCGTTGCGGGGAAGAGGCCCGTGGCCCTTCCCCAGGAGTCTGATCTGCAGGATAGTGGGGTTGTGGCGTCTTTCCAGGCAAGTGTGGGGCCTGAGGGAGGGTCGGGAGTGTGTGGGAGACGGAGTCCTGGTGCAAGCAGGGCACATCTCCTCTGATGAACCTATGTGGGGGAAAAATGTCCCTAATTCTTCTCCAGCCTCCTGGGCTTGTTTTTCAGGAACTTCTGCAGCCGAAGGTACCGCTGAGAAGGAACACTCGCCGACATCAGACCCCTTGCGTGGGTACCCCCGAAGAACACCCTTCAGGTCCCCGCTGAGAATGGAAGAGGGCTTCGGTTCCTGGTCCCCCACTGAAGAGCGTCCGCGCTCCCCTCCAGCGCCATCTGCTACGTTTCCGGATGTCTTCTTACAGGCCCCGCCGTCGGTCGAGCGTCGAGGGATCCCTCCTACGTCTTCACGTGAGTCGGGCCCGCCTAAACGGGCCTACAAGTCCTCAGGTTCGTCAGTCGAAGCTTTTTCCTGCTCCTTGGAGGACGAAGCCCGTAGAAAACACAGAAGACATTGAGAGAAGTCCCGCAGGAGGCACTCCCGTTCGCGCTCCCGCTCCAGGTCTCGCCACGGGAGAAGACGTTCCGGATCCCCTAGAAGGAAATGGAGGAGAAATGGCTCCCCAGACGAAGAGTGGGTGGTTATCCCTCGCAGCAGACTGTTGTATTTAGCAGCGGTCCCAGGATCTTCAGGTTGGCGCCCTAGAGCCCTTTTCACCGAGAGATACTCTTCCAGTAGCAGATTCGACCAATAGAGGGAGTCGTCGTTCCAGCTCCCAGCAGACAGGCATAAGTCCGCGAAGGTTCCGGCTCCATCTGGCCAGTGGAGAGAGTCGCCCCTTCGGTCTGGCAGCCGCGTCCAGACCTCCAAGACATCCCTGAGCCATCAGGATCGTGAAGGACGGCTCCCCTCGTCGAGTAGACCCGCAGACACGTGGTCCTCCGTGAGGAAGGATAGACCGAGGACGGAGGCCTCCGTCTCGACGGCTATGCCCGTTCTTCAACCAGAACCCCAGTAGATGGAGAGGACCAAGGCCTTGGCTTCTCCCCGTACGAAGGCCTCCGACGGAGGTGCCCCGTCGCATGCAGCAGTTCGTCCTGCGGAGGAGCTGGACGATCAGGGGGAGGGCTCAGTAGTGAAGGTATCAGCCTATCGCAGAGTGATAGGCCTCATCCGGAGACACCACAGGCTAGACGAGCCCGAGCCCTCCTCTGAGGAATTCTGGTAGTCCAGTCTCAACAGACTGGTAGATGCCCCCGTCCAGCAGAGACCCTTCCTGGCCCTTCCCCTAGCCAGGGATGTGAAGCTAGGTAGAGCCCACGTAGACAAGATTGTGGCCAACCACGCCGAGGCTCCCAAGAACCAGAGTTCCTCCAAACTACTACAGGGCCTGAAGTCCCAGAGCAAGTTTTACCTACCGGAGGGCCACCGTGCTGGCGCATGTACCCTGGAGCCTGCACTCGCCGTTTTGGGACGAGGAGCTGTGGAAGAGAGAGCCTCGTCAGCACCAATCTGTTTTTCTCGTCAGCACCAATCTGTTTTTCTCCTGCGGAAGCCACCATGATGGAGGAGATTGCGAAGGACCTGGTGAACGTCTCCTCGTGGCTGGATTGGTGGTCTTCTACCCTGGTGGGCGTCCAGGCATCGTACGACCTCACAATCCCAGAAAATCAGCACAGGCCGCCAACTGGGTCCTACGGAGGAGGGACACGGTCCTTAACAAGATAACCAGACGGCTCCCCGACCTCTAGAGAGGCGAGGTCCCTAAGAAGCCTAACCCTGTGGGATGACTCGATTTTCCCCCTGAAGGCAGCTGAGGAGTTGATTGAAAGGGTCAGAAAACTCAAGGACCAGGGCGATCCCAGACCTCCCCCAGTGAGGAGGCCCGCGCACAGAAGGTCGACCTCCGATGTTCCTCCGCCATCTTACTTTTCGGATATACTGTATCTCAGCACGGTCTCAGAAGGTTTAAGGCCACTACCACCTCCTAAAGTATAAGTCTCCTAAGAAAGTAGTTCGAAGTAAGTACTCCGTGTTGGAACAAATCACAAATTTTTAAGTAATTTGTATTTTTCCTAACAGTACTTACCTCGAACTACTTTTGGGTAACGGCCCGCCCTTCCTTCCCCGAGTGCCTTATGGAATTTTTAGAGACCTAAAATTACCAAGAACTTACTGGAGGTCGAGACCTAAGCAAGCATGCTCTCTGACCCAGGGTTACTCTCAGGGGGCGTATCACTCCGCCTGAGGTTACCCCTCATAGAAAATGGGTATAGGGTAGATTACATAAAACTCTGGTCGGTTGGGAGGAGATCCCAGATACTCCTAAGAAAGTAATTCGAGGTAAGTACTGTTAGGAAAAATACAAATTACTTAAAAATTTGTGATGTTTGTATGACAATACATCCTTGTGGTGTAAGTGCTGTCATTGCACCTCACACGGTGTACTGTAGGCATTACATAAAGGTTTTTGCAGTGTCCTTTTAGTCCCAAGTTTTAGTCTTTGCCTAAGTTTCAGTTTTTGTTCTTCCATCTTGCTGTGTAACCTCTCAATTTTTACTTCTTTGCAACTGCTGGAATTTTCCCCTATTGTATAACAATACTGAATTTCCTCCTTTATGGCCCAAAGTCACATATTCATCCCATCATTTCCCCTTAACTAGATGAGATTACTTATTAAAAAGTAAGCTCATGATTCGCAAAATCATATAAGTTTCTTGATTTTTACCTCTGCCAATGAAGTTGGAGGGAGGTTATGTTTTACACCCGGTGTGTGTGTTTGTTTAGGAAATTCGTGGCCACAATTTTAATAGTAATGAAACTTGCAGGGATTAAAAGTTATGCAAAAAGCTGGAAATTATGAAATTTTGGAAGGTCAACGTCACAGTCAAGCAAAATGTCCAATTCACGTAATCAGCCATAAGTTTGGACATGATTGTCACAGAGACTTCAAACTTGGTTCATATTTGAATTTATGAAAATCCACCCCAATTAATAAATGGTAAGGTCAAAGGTCAAGGTCAAGCAAAAGGTCAAGTTTTGGTCATTAACTATACGGCCACAATTTTAATCGTAAATGAAACTTGCAAGGATTTTGAAATGTTTTGTAAAGAGCTGGAAATTATTAAATTTTGGAAGGTCAAAGGTTAAGGTCACAGATGAGCTAAACATCCAAAATCAGTCCAAAAGGTCGAGAAATAAGCTGCCCTGGCAGAGGTCTGCGCTCTACTGAGTGCCCCATAGTTTTTTCTTTAATGCATTACTGTGCATTATCTGTTTCAAATAGTATTAACCTGTATCATGGAAAATGTTAAAAGATATATTCACAGCCAGGACTTCACTTTTTTTTTCCAGCAAAGTAAAGAAATTTATTTTACTTCTTTGATATGCATCTGTAAAGTTTGACTACTTTAAAAGGATATCAACATATGTAAACTAAAGAAAATTACTGGACAAACAGCAACCAGTTGAAAGTACATAAACAAATCTGAGTGTTTGGATGTGGTATGCCTCAGACTCGTTTCTCTTGAGGCCAAGAATTTCAAATGGTTAACTGTACAGTATAAAGGCATGTTATACCATTTCAAGTTTTTGAAGAATTGTCAGTACAGTGTTTTCAGTTGCAAATTAGGATGAGTGGATGAGTGGTTTTAACATATGCTGATGCTGCTGCTGCTGTTTTTTTTTTTTTTTTTTTTTGTTTTTTTTTTTTTTTTTTGTACAGTTTTAGAAAACAAGAGGTTTAATTTGGAGAAAAGTATGAAAAACCAAGCCTTGCAAGTTTGGTTGAAAACAATATAATTTTGTAAAAGTAAGTCAAGGTGAAAACCATACAATATTACAATAAAATATTTTTTAAGATTAAAGTTTTTAGTTTTGAAAATTTAGTCCATTAAATGTGCATATCTCCAATCCATGTTTATTGTTGGGTACAATACTGAAAAATGAAGTGTATGATAAAATTTGAAGAAAAGATAATGCTCAGGAATTTTGTAGGTGTGTTGAGAAAATTCTCTAGGTTTTACTCAATATGAAATAATGTTAAGATATTGATAGTTGTGGCATTATATTTTCTTCCTATTTTTTCAGTCTGTTGTTAGAGGAGAAATAAGCCTTCATTGCATGATTCTTGGAGGCCATTTGCTACAGAAGATGGCTGAAGCCAAATGTTCCCCACCAGTGGAAAACTTCAAGCAAGCTCTAACAGAAGCCTATGTCAAGCATATTCTCCAGTCTAAAATAAAGGTAAATAGATCGAGGACAGTGGCTCCTCAACATCCAGATATCTGCATTGAGGTTTCTTTAACTATATACAACTTTGAAATTTTAGGTATGATTCTTGATTGCAAATTTGCTTTTGAGAAACATATTGGGCCTATTTCTTCTTCAATAGCCCCCAAAATTGTGTATTGAGAATGTTTTCAAGATTTTTGGTGATTAATCTATTCTGAAGACATTTTTTATTGTTTTGACTATTGTTTTCCTGTCTGTTCTTCAGCTGTTGACTTTCATCTTAATTTGTTTGACAGAAAGTTATGGTCTGTTGAGTTCTTATTCCGGATTTTGTAATTAATCTCTGGCACTATTGTTAAGTTGGTTTTTTATTCATGTTACATAAGATTTTTCATATTTCCCACCATCATTTTGCATTTAAATCTTCCTAGACAAAGTAATACTAGGTATGCAGTTAATTCTAACAGTCATGCCTTCTTCATTATAAGGCTCAACTCTAGTCCGTATTCTAGAAGTTTTATTCCAGCTGTAGCCAGATTGTGGAATGATCTTCCTAATTAGGCAGTTAAATCAGGGAACTTTAGAAGTTTAAACTTGAACTGAGGGATTTTATGTTGAACATGCTGACATAAGTCTCTCTTCATAGTTTATATATGATGGATATATTTTGACATTGTTACTGATCTTAAAATATGTTATCGTCTTTATTCATTACTTCTCATGTAGTTTATATCCTTATTTCCTTTCCTCACTTGGCTATTTTTCCCAGTTTGAGCCCTTGGGCTTAGCATCCTGCTTTTTCAACTATGTTTGTAGTTTAGCTAGTAATAATGATAATAATAATAATGATAATTTTAGGATTGAATACCTTTTAAACTTTTAAATTGATTTAGAACCTGGACTATTGTGTTCTATATTAAAACTAAATTTTGAGTCAAAGTAGGTATTCTAATTTAGGGGTAATTGCACATACTATTCTCCAATTGCTGTAGTAGCCAGTACTTTGCTGATTAAATAGAAACTGTTTAGTTCTTCTAATATTAAGTTGATGCACTATTGATACAGGATTGACAAGAATTTTAGTTTTCATTGTTTTCAATATAGTTGGATAATAGAAAATGATATTGACTAAAAAGTGTACAGTATACAATACTTTAGTTTCAAAAAATGAAGCAGATGCATTGGGCTATCCCTCCCTCTCATCCCTGTAAATGGGGGAACCGCTTCTACAAAGCTGTAGCCACTGTAGATTGTGCAAAAGGTTCTTAGCAATATCTCTTTGCCCCCAGCTTTATTACTTATACGTTTCATCTTACTTTAATTTTACCTTGCTTCAATTTTTAAATCCCATTTAGGAAACAATCTTTCAGCCTATCCTTGTGAGAGAATATTAATGGGACACAATGTTCATGTTACATTAATTTATAATAAAGTACAGGAATGTTTTTTCCTTGGAATGTAGTTACTAATGCTATCCATCTTTTGTCTTTACTCTGTTTTGTTTCTTAAAAGAAAATCATGCTTTTTGGTATGCTCCCCCAGGGGTTATGTTGGTTTTGAATAAGTGATCTTCCTTTTCAGCCCCGACCTTTCGCACTGGAACAGACACGGCCACTTCTTCGACAGTTAACTCATGAAGACTTCTCAGAGATATTACTACCAGCAGCCAAGAAATTCTTATTAAGAAATCCGGAGGTCATCTTGTGCGCTGTAGCCCATTTGTGTTCTGGACTCAATCTTGACCTTAGTAAATATGTTACTGAAATTATCAAGACACTTGCAAGTAAGTATAATTTTTTATACTTTGTTGATTTCTGTATTTACCAGAAAAAATAGTATTGTAAAGGTTTGCAGTTTCTTTAAGGCAGTCAATGCATTGACAGTTATAGTTTGCATTTCTGAAGTAAAGTTAGTTTTATACTGGATTTTAGTCAATATTTGGATGTAATATAAATTTACTGTATTTTTTCTTGCAAAGCATGTTTGTTTTATGAGGTATTTACATTTGTTAAAGTTATATTTATTAAACAGTAGGTAAGATTTGCGAGTTATATTTATTTGTAAAGAGCATTGCATGCAGTGCTTTTAGGAGGATCAAGTTATGTAGAAAAGAGCACCAAGAGGGCATTGTGACCAGAGACCCTTGATCTCTCTCTGTTATCATCTCATTTTCAGCTAATTAGTACTTAGTTTAAGGAACAACATGTATTCTCCTCGATCATTAGAACCAAGAAACATTCTTTCAGATGCTTTTAACCATGGCAAAGCTTGTTCATCATTGGACATCTCATGTTTTTCTTTATTTATCACAGAAAGACAACTAACATTTTTGATTTTCGGGTTCTCTCAGAGTTCATTTTCAATTTAGTTATCTTGTCATTGTAACTCCTGCATGGTAGCAGGAATTTTGGTAAAAATTGATATAAAGTAGACCTTCATGTTTAGATTTACATATTTCTGTCTTTGGATGGTCTTATCATGCTTACATTATCATCACAACTTCTATGTGGTTGAAGAGGTTTCATTCGTACTAGGTACAAAGGTAGACCATTATGCATAATGTGCATAAAAGGAAGTCATTTTCTTGTCCATTAGTGTGGCTTGTCACTTGCACCTTGCCATTGCAACTCTTACATAGTCATTGGGGTTTCAAGTCAAACTTGATAGTACAAAGTTATGTCATAATGTATAGATTATTTGCTTGAATAGGTGTCATCTCCATTGATTCTTAATGGTTGAAGTGATATCAGTCCATGTTTTTAAGGGCTTTATCCAAATGTGTTGTTTTAGTTAAAAAAAATCACTAATGAAGTTCTAATGGCAGGTAACAAAGTAAGTGACTTTGATCATCACTTTTCTATTAAAAATAACTCCTAGTGGAGTCGGTTACAATTTCTTTTTTATTTTTTGCAGGCCCACTTCATGCCAAGGAGGACCAAGTGCGTGATGATACTGTTGAAGTATGTCGCCAGCTTGCTAAGCAGTGTAGTGAAGCTTCTGCAATAGATACATTTATTAAACTTCTATTTGACGTATTTTTTGGGTCTGATGGAAAACTCACTGTAACTACACACAAAATGTCTGTTTTGCAGGTACAGTAATAGAATGTTTTGAAAAGTTTTTATTTGAATCTTTATGCAAACTTAAATCTTGTTAGGTTCTTTGTACCTTAGATAAGGTTTCCTTTTATGGTTTTACATAGGTAATGAATTCTCTTCTGCCTTGGCCCAGTTGGGGCTTATTTGCAAGCCACATATTGATGTATCTAAAGGGTCTTTGCAACATCCCTTCAGTCCAGGTGCACTATTTTCTACTCTTATTTTCCCATCTCATCCTTTTGTTATTTTCTGAGTTAGTGATAAAATTTCTTTCAACCTTATAAAAATAGAGCAATGTGACATATTTTTAAACAAAATTCTAGTAAGATGATAATAGTAATTACTATTGTTCTGCCTTGTGCATTTTTGGCAAATATTTCTACCCGGTCAAAGTGTTCTTTCAAACCTATTTCCATGATTTTCTAACCCTTCCACTGGTTTTGGTACTGCTGTTTTTTATCAACTGACTTCTGGCTAGCTATTCTCCCTTTTTCTTCATATGTCCAAATTAGCTCAGTTTATTTTTGGTACAACACTTCTCTCCCACAAGTGTGTTACTGCTGTCAGAGTGACTGGTCTGTCACTCTGGATGTGACACTAAGGTTCTTTGTGCCTATGTGTATACAAGCCTTTTGTCCTATAAAATAGGAAATGTGTCCTCAGTGAAGCTGGAACGGAATTTGAGATTATTAATGAGGTAGTTAATGACAGGTGATGAACGTGTGAGTAGCCCTTCCCCAACTTGTCGGAAGCTCTTCACTTCTGTCTTTGGCTGAAACGAGTAAGGATGTACTGTTGCAGCCTTTTTAAAGTGAATGCTGGTCTAGTTCTCAATTATTGATTTGAAACAGGAAATTTATACTTGCTGGAGAAATGATGGACATTGCAACCTATTTACGGCTAAAATAGCTCTAGATCGGAGACTGTGCTCCTCGTAGGGGCCATGCTTGTTTGCGATCATCCCCTTGTGCTCATTGTAGGTCGTAGCCACTTCTGCGGTGGTAGGCGTATGCCTTGAAACAGGAGCAAATGAGCTAAGTCTTCTCCGGATTTTGTCTTGGCAACGCTCAAGAAAGCAACATCGAAGTCATTTGCCTCTTCTGTTCTCTCATTGAGTGCATCTGCTACCGCTGCTTTTGGCCATACCCACCTTGAATAATCCTTGGGAAGTACTGTATGTGTCAGGAGCAAAGAACCCTCAGATCTATGTTGGCGGGCTTTTCAGGTTCTGCACCCCTTTGGAAGTTGGAGGCTATTCTCTAGTTGCCATGAATACTACTAAAGACTAGTTTGACCTAAGGAAGGCTTGGTTCTCCTTAGGTCTATCAGATAGGTACTGTATGTATGACCTTGTTGAGGGAGCTGGTAGCAAAGGCTACCTGGTCCCCTGTTTCCCTAATGCCAGTGTCTCCTTCGGTGATGCCAGAGCTGAAAGGCATGGTTGGTGTGTCCCCTGTGTCAGTGTCCTCAGTGATTTTCCCAGTGGTGCTCCCTCCTAAGCCTAAAAGAACTGTTAAAGTTTGTCCTTGACACCAGTGTTGGTGAGAAAAGCTAAGCTTCAGGCCCAGATGTGCTGGTTGCTCCAGCGCTGGGTGTTGCCCTCTTCTTACATCACCCCTGACCCAGTCACCCTGTGTATGTCACCCCTACCCCTCTGCTCATCACCCCAACCCTTGTGTTTGTGGTTTCGGGGTTATTTGTTCCTGCGCTTGTGTCACAACCCACTGTGAGTGTGACCACTACATCTCCTGGACTGTGTTAGCCAGTGTTGTGGTTCTTTTTGGAGAAAATTGCAAGGTTTCTCCCCTCAGGAGCTTTATCACCATTGCCTGCTCAGATCTTAATTCCTCTGCTTGGAGAGCTGGAAACAAGGTTGTGAAAGAGGAAGAAACGTGCTTCTTCCTTTTCTGACTCCTCTTTGACTTCTGACTCGGATTCTGACGCTTCTTTTGAGAAGAAGAAAAGGAGGAAGAGGTTGAAGTCCAGGAAGAACATTCACAGTATTATTATTATTATTACTTGCTAAACTACAACCCTAGTTGGAAAAGCAGAATTCTGTAAGCTCATTAGTATGGAAATGGCTCCTTATGACACGATCTCTCTTTCTGGGATGGGGAGGTGATCAACACTGATGCAAGGTTCCCATGTTCTGTCCCCCATGGGGATGTGCACAGGGTGTTGGGGCCATGGTTCATGTTACCCTGGTATAGGCTATGGCTACCATATATTTTCTGTTCCTCAATTGATGGAGGAACTTTGCTGCCCTTGAGTGCTTCCTATCTGGACGATGGACTTCTGCTCCTCCATCAAGTTGCGATATTCTAGTAGAATGGATTGAGAGGATAGCACCACTCAATGCAATAAAAAACAAAGAATTGGGGGCTGAAGGACCTTTTTCCAGGGCCTCGGGGCATGGGGCCCTTTGGGTTCTATCCCCAATCACCAGATGAAAGGGTGCGAGTTACTCGTGCCAGGAATTCTTCCCCTGCTGCTGTTGGATTTCCTGGGCCTTCTTCAGCCCTCGATTACATAGCTGGTTTTATCCTTAGGGTAGAGCGATCGTACTTGTGGGAGGAAGTGAATCTCAGGAACAACTTTCTGTACTCATTACCCCAGCTGGGTATGAGGGTTCTTGGGATTTGTCTGCCCCTAAGAATGATCTTGGACCGGTGCTGATATAGGCAGACAGTTGTGAGGTAGAGTGTTCTTTCGTGAATGTCCTTGCACTCGTTTGATAGTGTAAGTTTGGGAGACGTGACATTGGCTGCGCCTTCTTGGAAAACTTTGGTGCCCCTCAAGGGCTGAGGCCCTCCCTGGAGTTCGTCTGGTCAGATGTGGCTAGTTTGGCCTTGACGATCAGGTCGATGTATCTGAGAACACACTAGCTTCCATCCGGTTAAACAAGATCTTGCTCCCACCTACTCCCAGGGCAGAAAAGGTTCTATGCACCAGAGCTTGCTGCGTCATCACCTCTTCAGGTTGACCTGTCAGTGTGTGGACTGATAATAGGACTATCCTTGGAGAGACTCAAGGCAGAAGGCTTGTATTCCATGGCCTCCCTTCAAGATGTCTCTTGTTTTGACCAGTGGTTAGGTTTAGTGATGTCTACTGCCAAGTTGATGGCATTATCAACCCTGGAGTATCTTGCTGTCCGGTGGGAAGGAAGTGACCTTCCTGACACACCATACAGCAAATCATTGGGCCAACTGAGTTTTGAAGGGGAGAGATGCTTTCGTGTCCCAATTCTCAAAGTAAGTTGGCTCAGAGATAGCTCTGACACTGAAGAACAAGTTGGTGCAGCAACCACAACTCTCCTTCCAGGGTGTCGATGCAGGCTGGGGTTCAGAAGTGGAGACTACTTCGTAGGACGCAGTGATCAAGCATGCAGTCTCTTTTAATGGCCCAGCCCTTTGAAGGGAGCATTGCCAAACCCTCAGGTTCGGCCATGCTTGAGAGACCGAATGCAAGGAAGGCCTCAGGAACTTTTCCTAGATAGGTCCTAATCAGGACTGCTTGCAGCCTCTTCTGAAAGGAGTACATGCACAACCCTTTTGAACCACCCAACCTGGTCTTTCCAGGAAGGGGGCCAGCAAGAAGAAGGAAGGGAGAGAGAAATGCTGATGCCAGTGTTCCCTCTCTCCCGCTGCTGAGGTTAGGTGATGCTTGTCGTGTCATTGGGCACCCTGGCAGAGATGCGGGGCCGAATGTTGGGTACCAAGTGTCTATCAAGACAGTTACTTATTACTCTTTTAGGACCATCTGCCTCCCTATCTCTGGCCATGCTGACAGAAGTAGAGGAATGTTGAAGACTGCACTCAAAGTCGTTCGTGAAGTCTCTTAGCTTCTATAGTCAACTCTTCCTGGTATAGAAGTAATCTGGGTGCTGGAGACCTGTCATTGACCTTCCTCTAAACAAGTTTGTGCGTCAAACGAAGTTCAGATGTAAACCGTTCTCTCTGTGGCAAGTTTCAGGAGAGAGGGAGACTTCATCCTTTCGATGGACCTGAGGGATATGTAGTTTCAAGTACCCATGCATCAATCCTCTCATAAGCCCTTTATGAAGTGTACTGTTGGGTTTTCTTGCGTGCGCTCACCATCTGTTGTCAGCTACCTTGTTAATGATTTCAACTGCTGTTCCAGCTCTTCTGAGTTCATGTTCCTTATTTTAGATTATGCTGGTTTTGTATAGCTATAAAAAATAAAAATTTCTTTTAATTTATTTTTTTTTAGTAATTAATAATGTTTTACCTTATGTTCATAGGAATTGGTTTTCAGTGTCCAAACTCTTAAGCTAGTTTTGATTAATGAAATATTGTTATTGTTTGATTACAGCTTTATTGCTAATATTTCTGATATATATTTTCACTTGCAGGGTGTAGAAGCTGTAAGTGAACACAGTGTTACTGGTAACAGTGCATATGGATTGTCTGTCACTGTAGTTGAGAAGATGATTAAAGTTCTTGAGACTGAGAGTCATGAAGGGTCTCTTATCCAAGCGCTGTCTGCCCTTACTGCTTGGTCAACAAAATTCACAAATGACATACCCCAAAAACTTTTAGATTTCATTCCTGTGAGTATGACTAAATTGACTTGGTTCCTTAGATTTAGGTTTATGAGTAAATTCATTTGGTTCCTTAGATAAAGGTTTACTGTAAACTACCTTGTAGTGTGACACACAGTTGTATGAGTGATACACACAGTTGTATGAGTGGCACACACTGTGCTATATGAGTGACAATTCTGTGAGTGATGCACATACACAGTTATATGATGGACACACATTCAGTTATATAAGTGACACAGTTATATTAGTGATACACAGTTAGAGGAGCAACACACAGGCAGTTATAGTAGTGACAGTTATATACAGTTTATACTTTCGGGAAGAAAATATTTACTTTAAATAAACAACAGAGCTTAAAGGCGTTGGAAATATTGAGTATTTTTATTGTAAAATTAGGAAGGAGAGGAAAAGGCAAAAACAGGTTTGGGAATAATAATTGCCCAAGAAAAATTATTTGAAAAGAATATATGAGGACATTATAAAAGAGTAGAATTATAATTCATTGAAAGAAAAAATTAAGTGATGGTGGCTGGGTATATGTGAAGCTTCCAAAATGTCCTCTGATATCTGTGGCTTGGCACCTACAGTACAACCAGAGTGTAGAGTACTGTACCTTGTATTATGCCTGAGAGATAATGTCCGAGCTGTTAAAGAAATGAACTAGTGTTGTTTTGTCATTTCAGAAAGGCATTTCTTTAAAAACATCTACAACTGCTGTTAGAGCAGCCTACGTCCGTTGTCTACAGGGCTGCATAACCACATCCAATGCTCATAAAGC
Source organism: Palaemon carinicauda (assembly GCF_036898095.1). Classification (NCBI taxonomy): domain Eukaryota; kingdom Metazoa; phylum Arthropoda; class Malacostraca; order Decapoda; family Palaemonidae; genus Palaemon; species Palaemon carinicauda. Next base: position 16,607,282 of record NC_090739.1, read on the forward strand.
TGCTGCATTAATTCCAAGTCTTCTTACCAGCGTAGAGAAAGCCCTGACCCAGAGTACCCAGGTAGGTGGTAGTGCTCTTTCTTTAAATTAGTGTCCATTGATGAAAGATGAAGATGGCTCATATGCAGTCATAGTAGTAGCATGCCTTGTTATGCCTTGTGATACTCTTTTAATAAAAAAGGTAGAAGATTTTCTAATAACCACATCCATACATAATGTTTCTGTATTATGATTGTAGTAGGGGGTATTGGAAAGTTCATTATATTAACTTGATTCAACTTTTAATTTATAGTGTACAGTACTTTTATCATCTGAGCTGGATGAAGATTTTGCTTATGTATTAATGATATATTTCTCTTCCAATGTCAGATTCCAATGTTGATGGAAGCTTTGACATCATCTGTGTTGCTTTTAAAACTGGGTTCAGCAGATGTCTCCTTAGAGGATAAAGTTGCTCCGGTATGGAACACAGGTCTTGATCTTCAAAAAGGACATTTCACGGGAGAAAAGTTTTTCACACAATCGTCAGAAGATGGTAAAATGTTTTAGATAATTAAGATTTTATTCATTGGCTATATTAGAATGTTTTTCATGAAAGAATGGATCATTGTTTTAGTGTTCATTTTGCCAGTCAAGATATATTTAAATTAGAAATTAGTCATTAATGGTTCAATAACTAGTTGAATAATGCTGTGTTCCTGCTGGTGAATGCACTCCCTAGGATTTGAAGTTTTGTATTGTTTTCTGCTTGGTCCAGAATTTACTTATACTATTTGATCTTTCTTATTGTATCAATATGTTTAGTTTGGTCCACTCTTTAAACTTATTGCTGCTCTATATTTTGTCAACATAGTTGAGCCTTTTTTAGGGGTTTTAGGATGTCTTCACTAAATGAATATACATTTACAAAAAAATCATCAGAAGTTGATGTTGTAAGTAGCTGTGTTTAGAACATAACCAGTACATGATTAAGGTAAACCATTTTGTTTAGTGTTTAATTTTTGTCATAACAAACCAATTTAGGGTTGAAAATTGTTTCAATCCATGCAGATTTGATAGATAGTAGTTAAGTCAGTTACAGAGACTTATGAAAACACATTGTTATTTTTTTTCAGGTTTATTACAGTTGGTGACCTGGTCTGAGCTACTGTTATCACAGCATGTGGGACAATTAGGTAACGAAGCTTCTAGTGTACAACAGGCGTTAGTTTGGTGTCTTGTATGTCCACATTCCAAAGTTAGATTAGCAGCTCAGGCATCAACCAAGAAACTTGTGTCTTCGTTAGGCGGAGCTAAACTGGCATCCGAGATGCTGACGACCTTGGCAAATATGATGCAAGTCTGCAAAGTTCAAGTGAGTTGCAATTTATATTGGTTTTGTAAGGTAGTTTATTGTGAACTTTTACATTTCAAGGGACATTATGTTGATGCTATTAGTGTGTAAACGTGTATTTAAATTTTTAAGTGTGGCTTTCATTTTTTAAAAGAAACTTCATGAAGTGTTTCACTTTAAGAAAATGGGCACTCAACTACAGTGGTACATGGTTTATGAGTTTAATCCATTTTGAGAGTGAGCTCACAACTCAAAATGTTTTTAAATCAAAACAGCTTTTCCCCATAGGAAATAAAGGAAATACACTTTGTGTTCCATATGTCCATAAATATACATGTAGTACTCATTTTTAAAGGGTTGTAATATTATTTAAGGAACAAATTATAACCCCTAACATCAGAAATTAATGATTCACAAAAAACAGGAAAAATATTGACAAATTAACTCTCATTTTACCTTTAAGGCGAGTTGTCGCTTGTGTTAGGGAAATAGAGAAGAGGTGGTACTGCTTGAATGGAGAATCTCTCTCTCTATGAGAACTGGTAAAAGATATCAGCAGCTCTCTCGCTTGAATGGCTTTTACTATCACTAACTGAATCACAATTTATGCTTTTTGGACACTGTTGTCTGATTTTACACGCTTGTTCAACTTTCAAAAAACCTTTCTAAAGACGACTGCTTTTATTCTAAATTGTTTTGAAATGCCTGATCACAGTAGATCAATAGATTTGTTGCTCGCTTTGTCAAAGCCTTATCTGGGTGATGCGTTTCTACAAAATTTTGCAGGGTTTCCCACATCTCCCTCATTTTACTTGAAGCAAGATATTTGTTACTCTTTCCCTCCTCCTTAGATGAAATCTCTACAATCTCTTGTTGCTACTCCTTATGCAACTCCACTAGCTTCTTAGTTATCAACTGTTCACTATGCTTGTCTAGAAGATCGTTGACGTCATCGTTGTCCACTTCCAACCCCATAGTCTTGCCTAAGGGCATAATTTCATCATTAACTGCCCACGGGATACTGGATAGGTTGGAATCCATTGAAATTGCGTTCAGGAACGCATTCATGCCACAGTGTCCTCTATGCAGATATGAGGGTTCTGTTGGTGACCCCTTCCCAGTCTTTATCAATCATTTTGAGGCAGCTGATAATGTGGAAATGTTCTTTCCAAAACTCTTCGTTGACCTCAAAACATTGCTGGAACATTGCCTTTTGTGTAAAGCTTCTTGAAGTTCGAGATCACCTGCTGATCCATGGGTTGGAGGGGTGTTAGGCAATTTAAACTGCTCCATTAGGTAATTTTCAATGGTTGGAGGATGGGCAGAAGCATTATCTATAAATGACAAATCTTGGAGTGGGACGTTCTGCATAAAGAACTTTTTAATCTCAGGACCTAAAACCTCATTGACCCATTCCACAATCAAAATATAAGTCACCCAAACCATCATAGCCAAGTTAAGGCAGTTATCTACAATGTGAACAGGTTTTTCTTGGAAGAAAAAGCAAATAGAGAGAGAAATAATTTTGGAAATAAAATACCAGTTTATATAGAAACAGATAGAAAGAAATATAGAGACAGAGAGTAAGAGGAAGGGGTTGGAGAGCGGACCTGCGACGACGTTGCATCAGTGGTGAAATCTGCTTAAAATCATGAGTCTCTCCTATCGGCTCTTTATCTCTGTGTTGAGCTTAGTTACCAAAATAGAACTATTAAAAGATTATAATTGGAGCAGACTTGATAATGTATTTTACCAGATAAGGAGGAATTTATACTTATTTTATATACAGAGCCCTAAAGTTTATGATTTTGAATCAAACCGTTGTCAAAAAAATTCAAAAGCTCATGAAAATACACCAGAGTAATCAGGATTTTGCGCTGTTAGCCACACACTATGAATTTTATCCCTGTTAATTTTTTATGAACACAGAAACATAAAGGAAATGTTTATAAATTATTATTCAGTATAAAAGTACTGTTATAGATAAACATGAAATAATGTTTAGTTCTGTTAGGTGCTCTGTTAACCCTTTTACCCCCAAAGGATGTACTGGTACGTTTCACAAAAGCCATCCCTTTACCCCCATGGACGTACCGGTACGTCCTTGCAATAAAATGCTATAAAAATTTTTTTTTCATATTTTTGATAATTTTTTGAGAAAATTCAGGCATTTTCCAAGAGAATGAGACCAACCTGACCTCTCTATGACAAAAATTAAGCCTGTTAGAGCAATTTAAAAAAAGTATACTGCAAAATGTGATGGGATAAAAATAACCCCTTGGGGGTTAAGGGTTGGAAATTTCCAAATAGCCCGGGGGTAAAAGGGTTAAGAGTTTCTTACTTTTTGTTTATGGGGTTTCCCCTCATTATGCAATTTAAAGGCCTTTTGACTGTAAAAAAGTGTGTACAGTATAGTAGTTGGGTAAGGAAGTAAAAGATAAATTTTCATGGTGGTATTAATTTACAGAAAGCCGATGACCAAGATGGCGGGGGTGGAAGTGGAGGAGGAGAGCTGAGCCCTGCTGGGGTGGCTCAAGCTCTCATTGTCATTTGCTCTCCCAGCAACATTGATCAGCAGCAGAAGGAGAGTTTAGCTGTGCAGGCATTGTATTGTGCTTTCCATCCATCGTTAGGTGAGACATTGTTGATGAGTATGCTAATTTATAAAAATGGATACAAAACCATATTAGTGTACTTCCAATAGCTTCATTATATTGTTTATGATTTAGTTGTATCAGTCTTAACCAAGTTCTCTCCTTTCTGACATCATGGAATGAGCTCATTACAATACTCTAGTAGTTTTGACATCTTAACAGTTGGTCTCTTAAAGATCATTACATTTACATACTGTAGTTAATTTTCATAGACTGGTGTGAGCGTCTTGATATTCCAAAGTTTCTTCAGCAATTGATATTTCAATTTGGCCATTTGGAGTTAGGAATTTTAGCTTGGTGATTTTATTAAATTATCCCCTATACAGTAACTATCATCATAAAATGTTTCAAGTTAAAAAGTGGGTTCGAGTGAAAATGTAATCGAACTGTTACCTTCCAAACATCAGCACATGACCTCATGCTAAGATATTTATAAATTCAGGTTCTACATAAGTTGTCACAATTTGAATTTTGTTACCTTATTAAGCTTTTCTTTATTAGAGCCTATGGACTTGAAACTACATGTTTGTGTTAGTCCTCACATTCTTGTGACATTTGTATTTATTCATTTGAATTGTTAAGGAAATTTGAGGTATTGAATTTTTTTTTTTTTGTATTTCACAGCAGTTGAGATGCCCAATTTGTGGGAGCAGGTCTGTCGATCTCAAGGCCTTGTTGCTTCACAGGTCATTTCATCTCAGAAGGAGAAATTAGTCCAACAGTTTACCATAAACTACACGCCTTCATCTCATAACGAGCAGGTATTGTTTGTTGTTGTCGTTTTTTTCTAAAATCGTGACACACTGCAGTCAAACAGTTGGATAAAAATCTGTAATACCTTGGTGCATGTGTCACCTGAGCCACAGATACCTGTTATTTACATACCTTACTCTTATAATGTGTCTGCAATGCCGTTAGTATTGAAACAAAATTCCCCAGTCCACCATATTTTGTTTATTCTAGTGTACTATAATGTATTTATTACTTTATTTTTTAAAATCCCTTTTATTCCTTTTTTTCACTTCTCAGTGATGAAAATTATTTATTGCTTGTTTCTATTGTCTGGGTTGCCATCTTTGAGGCAGGTCTTAGTTTTAGGTAATATATGATTTAAAATAAACTTCCCGGGTTTTCTTTATGCTTTAACTATCGAAGCCACAGGTTTCTTGACTTATAACAGAGAAAAATTTTCTACTCTGCTCTTACCCATATCCCTCTCCATTTTGATGCCCTAAACCCAATAGGAGCCACTGAGCAAATACTTAACTGGTCACTACATCTAAAGACATTCAAATAATTGTCATCCGTTCTCACCATCAGGTTCAGCTTCTTGCTCCAATTTATTTTTAGATTGAAATTGGTAATTTCTTAATAGAATCTAAAGACTTTGAAGGCTATCTCTTAAGTCTCAAGATTATGTATAGTGTGCCAAAGTGTTACAAAAAACATATGGCAGAAGTTAAGATACTACAAGTTAGTAATTAGAGCCAAGTGAATTGGTAACTAATGGGAACAACAATGGAGTCTTTAATAAGGTAGTTGGTTAGTGGCGTTTTGTAAAAGAGGTAAGCTTCACCTTTAAAGCTGCTTAGGCACTTTGGCATTTAGTCTAGTGAGTTAGGGTTTGAAACAGTTCCCTAACTTAATGCTAAACCGAATTGTTAATTGCAATTCATAGTGATATTTTTCCTTGATCTTTTTGTTAAGAAAGCATGGAAATGTTAAGTGATTTTTTGGTTCTTTACCAGTCATCATAGTTCCACCCGCTACTACATAGCCAAATGACTACTTGTCAATATTATTTATACTTTTTTAATATCAACATTGGTAATAATTGTAGCTACTTCTTCTAGTGATAGCTCTCTTATGTTTTTGCTAAGTGGGTCATACTTTTTATTCTTGTATTTATAATGCTTCTCTGACTGCATTAATTAAAGTTGAAAAGCTTTTGGTATTTTGGTAATTATTCCTTTATTATTTTAGAGCCATAAAACTCATAGTTATGGTTATAATTACGGAATATTTTTTTTATGTTTGTGATATTCATGCTATGAAAAATCTGTTCCCAGGTCTTTTCTGGACTTGCCAGGCTTGGCAGTAATTTCATCCTGCCTTCAGTTATAGCATTTGTTTTGGAGAAATTGAATGACCCAAGGCTAGTGCAAATTACTGATGAAGAGTATGCCATATTTCAAACACCCAGGGGCACCTTGTATAACCAATCAGTGGTTGAAAAGTAAGTACAATATTAATGTGATGGTGATTTTTTTGCTTATTAATTTTCAATTGTTACGTATATATATGTTAGTGTTCATCAATTTTTAATGCTTTAGATGAATTGGAAGTTAATTATAGCAACATTGAAGTTAAGTATTTAGCAGTTCATATAGTCTTTAATCCACAACCTGTTGCAACATCCAAGTTTGCATATATTCATGAGTTTTGAAAGCTTCACCCATTTGCTTCAGAATGCCAGAAAACTTTCAATCAATCAATCAATCACCCATTTGCTGTTTTTGTAATTGTGTATTCACATCCTTATGTGTATCCCCACATTTTTTAAAATTTTAATTAGGTAAATGATAATTTATCAACTCCCATAGGTTTAGGATTTGCACCCATGTCATATGATAAACTTTAGGAAAGGAGGCATTATATGTAGCTATTACTGCTCTATATATTGTAATATATTTTTTATAACTACAATAACCTCCTCTTAATTCCTCACATTTATCACATATGCTTATTACCACATACAGTATACTCATCATCACAAGCCTGAAATCCAATTGAATAAATATTAGTATGCAAATCAACATCCAAATTTGTTATGTGTTTTATGTCTTGATAACTACTAGAAAGTGTTTAATGTCATTTATATTCAGAAATATTTCTTGATTAATCTTTGTCTGATGTCAATTTTAAAATTCTGGTTAGTATGATTTTCACAAAATCCCATATTCTCTCTGTTACAGAGCTTTTGAAGACCACTTGAACTTGAAAAATGTTAAAAAGTCAAACAAAGTCTACAGCCACAAAGAGCAACTTTTGATGCTGGAAGAGAAAAAGAAAGATTTGGAGAAAAGAAGAAAAGAGGGGACATTGGAACTAACACCTAAACAGAAGGAGGTGTTTAAAGCACAAATGGATAAGGAAAATGCTATTAGAGACAGGTAAGGAGGAATAAAAAAGTTGCCAACATGGCAGTGTGTAAGTTATATCAACAAGTCATTGAGTTTTAATTGTGTTGATGTAATTTAGGTTGCAATATACCACAAGATTCTATTAAAGGAAACATTTCTATAAGTTGCTACAATATTAAGTTCAATTTTCTGGTTAATTTGCCCATGGTTAGGGAAGTGATAGGACTTGATATCTTAGAGAGGAAGGAGGATCAACAGTGAAAAGAGGATTAAGAAATTGAATCAAAGGAAGAAAGACTGACAGTAAACAGAGGATTAAGCCATTGAATAAAAAAAAAAATCATGTCTGACCTTTATGATATTAGAAACACTTTGAAAAGTATGGAGATTAATTTTACTAAAAGAAAATAGAAATGTAATCAAATTGATGAAGTATTTTTATGTATTGATGACTGAATTGAAGATTTTTTTTTTTGAAGAAAATTATACAACTTATATTGGGTAAGATGGGAACTGCTGTGAAAGAATGTAATATAATGCAGGGAAGGGGAATGGTTAACTGACAAAGCCACAAACTATAAGCACCTGTGTCCTTGCCATACAGACTAATGATTTTTAGTGATTTTCCCAAACTTATCATCTTGAACCATCACTGATTTCCATTTTAGTGTTAAGAAATGTATAAAAAGCAAACTTCAGTTAAGGAGTATACACATAATTTAGGAGTTGATAGAGTACATGCGATTGCCAATAAATGGTTTTGGTGAAATGAACTTAAATAATTTTTAATGATTTTAATTGATAAAGTACCCTTTTCATTTCTTACAGAATTGAAGAAATTGCAAGGGAAGTGAACATTGCAGTTTCACTGTTAGAAGCTGCCGTTGCGGGAAATGTCGATAGCCTCAGTCTGTATTTTACAAAATTGATACCTCTTCTGACCTGGGCCCTCTCCTCTCCTTTGGTTTCTCAGCAGATGTGCAACTTATTTGTCAGTTTAAGAAAATCAGTATTTGATGACGAGGATGATGTGTTCGGTAAGTATTATTGTAATGCTTGTTGAATTTATGGTTGCTAAAGAGAGGCGAAATTTTCCATAAAAATGTGACATTTATTTTTGTGTCATTCTGGCTGTGGTTCGGAGAATTAAACTTAGTAAGAAGTGATAAACAAATGGATTGTTCCAAGAGAAAGCACCATACAAAAAGTTGTCACATCAGTAAGAACACCAAAGAATCCTGCTTTTTGTAAAATTGACTACTGTTACTAAGGAAAAAATTCCAACACTTATTGCAGAAATTAATTTTGCTCTGAAAATGAAGGAAAGTGAAGATATAAGTAGTAAATTAAAAATAATTTGAAACATCTGTTGAACAAAATTAGGGAGAGTCCTGTTGCTAGTATTATACACACACCAAACTGATAATGACTAGTTTCAAAAGGAGGTTGCATTACTGCAAATTAAGGCTATTGTAGAGTAATGGTCCATTGAAAAAATTTTTCTTTGGTGACATTCCAATGTTGGACTTGAATATGTTACAAGATCAGATCAAGAATAATTTTTCTGAAAACTTAAAGTTGTATTGTGAAATGGCTCTTCCTAAAGTAGAAATTCATTGTTTCCTTGCAGCTTATACTTTGGCTCGTACTACTGTTAGAGTTTGTGAACCAGCCATGAGCATTCCCCAAGACTGGATTGGAGAATCCATTGAAAATGCTGCCATCAGAACACTGAAGATGCTTCACACGCTAACTGTTCCCAAAAAGTAAGTTTTAGTGACAGAAAACAAATATGGTTCAATTAATTCAATTAATGACAAAAATCTTGATTATATATGATAGTGAGTTGAAATTAAAATAATCTTGATTATGAAATATTATTATATTGAGATTAGCAGTTACAATTATTTATTATTTTTTTAATTTTTAAGGGGAGCCAGAGACGATGATATAGAGAAATATTTTTGTGCGCCTGGATTTGTCTACTGCTTCCCATTTTTGGAGTGGGTTTTAAACAAGAGACTTGGAGGTGCAGATATGTTTGAAACTGTTGCTGGTCAGGCTTTACAGATTATAAGTGAGCACATGGCAATGCGAGGAGCTGATGAAGAAGACCTGTACCACCCTCGTTTCCTCCCTCGCAAAAGATTACTTTCTCTTGTCATCAATGTAATAAGTAAGTAAAACTTAGTTCTAAAACTTTCATCTGGATATTATAACCAGACACCACATTTTTAGAAAGAAAGTAGCATGTACAGAAAGTCCTCAACTTACAAACTAAGTAGGGTCCAAGAAGCTGTTTTTAAGTTAAACTTTGTTAAATTTTGTCCCTATGGTAGGCTTCACCTAGCTTACATGCCTACAATTTTCAGCTGGAAAAGGTCAACAAATAGTCTCATTTCATATTGTAAATGTCGTCTTGCTTTCTGTATTAAATTGTTAAATATTGTATTATTACAGTATTTCATTATGAACTTTTGATACAGTATCTGAGATTTTTTATTTCAGTTAGATTTGTCTGTACGTCCGAATATTTTAAAGTTGAGGACCTTCTAAAGTGATGGATATTTGTTTCTGTTTTGATCAAAGGGGTGTGCAATTGAACATTATAACAAAATTTAAAATCATAAATCCTGAAATTAAATAGTTCATTATTTAGATTATCTCCTAATATTTATAGGCAGCAGCACAGGCAGAACCCAACAGACAGCCTGTGCCGTTTTACAAGATGTGTGCCGATGTGGATCAGGTGATATTGGTTGTGACATAGCTACATCTGAAGAGATTAGTGTTCTTCTGGATAAACTTCAGGCTCCTGCAGTTTCTGTTAGGGATGCTGCTTTGAGGGTAGGTTATTGTCAAAATTTTTGTAACACTCTTATTAAAGAGACCATTTGTTTATAAGACATCTAATCTACCAAACCCTTATCAGGAATAGCTTGTACAGTAGTGGTCCATTTCAGGTATGAATCGTCATTATTATTCTTAATAATGATTTAGTGTAACTAGAATGCTGAGTCAAAGAGACCATAGAAAATGGATGACATATTAAAAGTTCAGTGCAGTAGGATGTTAATTCTCAAATCAGATTACTTTAACTTTGCCTAGAGATAGATTTTCTTTGACAGGGGCTTGACAAATGTGCACACACAATTAAAGTGTGCTGGCAAATTTGAAATATAAGAAAAAAAAAAAAAAGAATCTTTGTGGTCAATTGTGAAAAATAAAAAGATGAAAATATTCATAATAGGGGATTTTATTATTAAAAGTGAATAATTGAATTTGCCCCTTTTTATGGTACAGTGTATTGTTTAAAACTCAATGTAATTGTGTTTTAACTATCATGATGGCTGAATATTGGAGGAAGATCAAATTAATAATTGAGTGAATAAAACTAAAATGTTAATTTGTTCCGTAACCGAAATACAAACCACGCTATTTACAAAGGGTTATTACTTTTAGCGTAGCTGAAATGGCGAGCCATTAGAATTTAACGAGGGTGTATTACCCCCGCGCTAGTTAGCGGGGGGGGTAGGGGAGTGGTAGCTAGCTACCCCTCCTCCCCCTCACACACAGGTGAATACTCACTTTCACTTTTGGCTCGGACTGTGACAGACGTCTCTGTCTTGGTCCTCGCTTGGCAGCCATTGTCTGTTTTGTCTTTACTTAATCGCTTACTTTTCTTTTACTCAATATATATGTAAACATGTTTTCATGTTTGTATATATATTTGAGTATAGAAATAAGTAAGTTTCCTTTTCAGATGTGTGTGTGTAGTGTACGATATCTACGTGGAGGCCTCGGCAGTTAGGCCACCACGGCCTAATTTTATGGGTTGCGATCGAGTTTGACTTCGGTCTTTCTCTCTCTCTCTCTCTCTTGAGGTCGTTCACCCTTTTACTATGTTTTACTACGCCCTTGTAGCTTCCTTCCCGTGTGGGTGGGGTTGCTACGCCGTACATTTTGTCTCAATTAGTTTATGAATCTAATTGTAGTTGTTAATTTTTCAGCTTGTAGAACGATTCCTTTCGGGGTTTTCGTTTTTTCTTTAGTGTTCATTCATTTTTAAATTACATAATTACATAGTTACATAATTATAATTGTTATAATTCTGTTTTGGTTACAGCTCTCCTTCCGCGAGTGTAAGTGGTTGTGAGGGCACGTGCCTGTTGTGTAATTCTTGTTCCTTTTCCTCGGGATTCCTCTTCGGAGCCTTCCCGGGGGAATGAATGTGTACTAATATTATTTGTTTTATTTTTTTACAGTTACCGATCTAGTTCGTTTCTGTAATATAGCAACGGTGTGAGCTGTCTGGTTGAGTCCTGGGGATTCGGCTGTTGCTGCCTCCCCCCTTGTATTGTCGTCAGGGGCGTGTCTCCTACTGGTAGTACTCCCGTGTCGACGGACAGCTCTCCAGTTCATTTTAGAACAGTCAGGAGGCTTGCCTCCTTGGGCGGATAACTTTCCTTCCGAGGGAAGTTTTTTCCTGTCCAGGCTTGAGCTTTTCCTCTTTTGGGGGGTTCTTCTCTTGCCTTTTTTTTCGTGCGACTATGCTCTTGGTGCTGAGCGGTCGCACCTGCAGTTTCGCTCAAGGGGCTGGGCAACTGCAGGAGCTCCTCTTCGGAGGATTGCCCCTTTTAGGTCACTGGCTGACCAGTCTCTTCCACGAAGTGTTTCTCTTTCGTTCGCGAGAGAGTACACTCATAGAGACTCCTCTTCGGAGGTTTCTTCTGTTGCTGTTGCTGTTGGCCTCCCTCGCCGTAAGGCCCTCCGTCCGCCTCGTCGTAAGGGCCTCTCATCTCCCTATAAGGGTGCTTGAGGCGCCTTTTTGAATCTCCGTTTGCAGCCTACAACTTCTTTTTCTCGATCTTCCGTCTTGGTGCAGATGGACAGCAGTCTAATCTCGTCTTCCGACGGGCAACGGTCTTCCCGACGGACAACGGTCTTCCCGACGGACAGCGGTCTTCCGACGGACATCAGTCTCCCGGCGGACAACGATCCCTTCGGGGCAAAGGGTTGCCCCCACGGGGGTTCTTCCCTTGCGTGTCAGGGTTTCCCTGCGCGCCCTTCTGTTCGTCAGCACTCTCCTGTTCGTCAGCGCTTTCAAGATGATCTTCCCTGCGGTTCCTGTTACGTGCCCTGTGCGCCCACGTTCGCCCTCGCGATCTAGAACTTCGGTTCAGGTCGGGGTCAAGGACTCTTCTTCTTTGCGCAGGCTTCCACGCGTAGCCTTCTGCTCGTCAGCGATCATCAGCTCGTCAGCGATCATCAGCTCGTCAGCGATCATCAGCTCGCCAGCGATCGTCAGCTCGTCAGCGATCATCAGCTCGCCAGCGATCTCCGGATCGCCCACGTGTGTTACAGCTGGCACGCCAACGTTCTCCAACACTTCTGAAGGAACATGGTTCGCCAGCTACTAGCTCAACTGCGGATGCTGATCGCCATCGCGCGACCCTCAACTGCGGATGCTGATCGCCATCGCGCGACCCTCAACTGCGGATGCTGATCGCCATCGCGCGACCCTCAACTGCGGATGCTGATCGCCATCGCGCGACCCTCAACTGCGGATGCTGATCGCCATCGCGCGACCCTCAACTGCGGATGCTGATCGCCATCGCGCGACCCTCAACTGCGGATGCTGATCGCCATCGCGCGACCCTCAACTGCGGATGCTGATCGCCATCGCGCGACCCTCAACTGCGGATGCTGATCGCCATCGCGCGACCCTCAACTGCGGATGCTGATCGCCATCGCGCGACCCTCAACTGCGGATGCTGATCGCCATCGCGCGACCCTCAACTGCGGATGCTGATCGCCATCGCGCGACCCTCAACTGCGGATGCTGCTCGCCATCGCACAACCCTGAACGATTGCCCGCTTACGCATGCTGCTCCTCATCGCACAACCCTGAACGATCGCCCTCTTGCGGATGCTGATCACCATCGCACCCTTTCACGCGATCATTCACCTGCGCATGCTGCTCGCCATCGCACAACCCTGAACGATTGCCCGCTTACGCATGCTGCTCCTCATCGCACCACCCTGAACGATCGCCCTCTTGCGGATGCTGATCACCATCGCACCCTTTCACGCGATCATTCACCTGCGCATGCTGCTCGCCATCGCACAACCCTGCACGATTGCCCGCTTACGCATGCTGCTCCTCATCGCACAACCCTGAACGCTCGCCCTCTTGCGGATGCTGATCACCATCGCACCCTATCACGCGATCATTCACCTACACATGCTGCTCGCCATCGCTTACCGCCAGCGATCTTCTTCACCTACGCGGCAGCACGATCCCTCGCCGTCACGCCCATTCGCCTGCGCGCCCGCGCGATCGCTCGCCACCGCGATCGCTCGCCTGCGCGATCGCTCGCCTGCGCGCCCGTGCGATCGCTCGCCTGCGCGCCCTCGCGACCGCTCGCCTGCGCGCCCTCGCGACCGCTCGCCTGCGCGCCCGCGCGACCATTCGCCTTTGCGCGACCGTTCGCCCTCGCGCGACCGTTCGCCCTCGCGCGACCGTTCGCCCTCGCGCGACCGTTCGCCCTCGCGCGACCGTTCGCCCTCGCGCGACCATAGTTCGCGGCGAATTCCACAGCCGGTGGTAGTAGCAGGGACGCGTGCTCCTAGGCGGCACTCGGGATCACCTCCATCCAAGCACAGGTTGGTAGTGCAGGACGAAGACAGGTCAGTACAGCATTCTTCCCACCTTCTTTTCAGGCAGGAACCGTCGTGTCCTCTCCAAAGGATCGCCCGATCCCTTTCACCTTAGCGAGGATTTCGGACTCTGTGTCCTTGGAGCAGCAGACATGGTTTGATCCGCTGGCACGGGCGTTAATGAGGTTTATGAAACCAGCACTCACCGGCCAGGGTAACAAACCAGCGGCTGTCTCTCCTACGCTGAAGAGAAAGAGAGGAGTGGACTTCGTGGTGACTTCCCCCAGGGCGAAGTTGGTTCCCAAGAGGTCGGTCTCGAGGGTCCCCTCTCCTGCACGAGTACTCTCTCCTTCTCCCGCCCTGGAAGGATTTTTGGCGGGGGGGGCTTTCCGTTGAAGATTTCTCCATCGGACAAGGGGTGACTGCTTACCTCTTCCTCTGGGAGCTTACCAGGTTCTTTCCCTCCTCGGTTACGGCCCGAGGTTTGGTTCAAGGAAGCTACAGGAAGATCAAGGGTACTTTCCTCCTCTCGAGCTCAGGCACCTTGGCCTTTCGTCGTTAAGTATCTACTTGCGGACAAGCTCGATGTTGTACCATCTGGACGCACTGACTGAAGGCTTCCTTCGGGTGTCTCATCTGTGGAGGTCAACGACCTCAGACACCCTTCCATCCTTGAGAAGAGTTTTGTCTTTGCCCAAGGACAGAGACTTAAACATCTGCTGTGCGGAGTAAATCGACTTCCGGTTTCACTCCTCCAAGGCGCTTTCTTCCAGACTCTGCAGGGCTCCAGCTCCCTTTTCTTTCAACCACGTCGGCCTAAGTTATCGGCTACGACAACTGGGACAAGGTGTCCAATTGCAGTTTCCTCCTGTCAGGAACAGATGGCACGGGAGACTCCCCCGGGGGGGGCATAGTCCTAAAAGGAGTTCACGAACTCTAGGATTGCAGGTTTTTTCGCTGGGAGGATGCTTAAGGTTACTCATCCGAATGACAGCTTCCCGATGCCCATTCCCGCACAATCTCTGTGAGTAGCCAAGGATATCGCGCCTGCTGTCTCTGTCAGCGAATTCAGTGTCTCTGAACCTCTATGCCATAGCATCAGCAGAGTTGCCCGGTTGGGCAGAATGATCCATACCTTAGGCGAAGGTCTTCCTTAGGATCATCGACGGCTTCACCCCCGGCCCCCTCAGTCGATCCTTTCTTGTAAGGAAGGATCTGAGAGGGGATGTCCATAGTCGACCTCTCAGCCCTGATCAAGTTTGTCGAACAAACTTCGGCCAGCGTAGACCAGCAGAATCGATCAGACTGGTAACGAGGCGACAGGACTCCTTTAACCCTGGATCGGAAGGACGGGTACTTTCAGTTTCCATTCCATCCATCTTCCAGGGTGCTCGTCGAATTCAGCCTAAACTGCAAGTATTCCTGCTTATGATGCAGTGTGGCTATCCCGCCGTGGCATAGCAGGTTTGTTTCCCCAGAGAACTCTCCCTGCCTTCCTCTTGGCCGCTCAGGTGCAGACTTCCGCCTCCTCTGCTGTTTGGAGGGCTGGTCAACTCCGGTAGGCTCGGGTTTCGACCTTCTTCAGCGCCGGGAAAAGCTTCCGAATGCTAACCATGAGTGTGGGCTCATGGTATTTTGCTTGGAGCCTTCTCTTCCTCTGCCTCAACATCTGGAGTATCTGGCCATGATATTGAGTCAACCGCCTTACCACGTTGGAAACCCCGCTTCTCGTCCGTCCAGCGAGGTTAAGCAACGTCGGTACTTGGATGGGTGACCACCTGGGGACGCCAGATTCTGTTACCACATCCTCCGAGCCTTCCTTTCGGTTCACCGTGGCAAGACTGAGGAGAGTCGCAGTACCTGTTCTCAGTCAAGCAGAGTTTTCAGCCCTACCTTGGAACGTTTCCTAGTTCTTCTTTCCTCATTGACCCGTTTATAGTCCGAACGGTCGCCTCAGGATAAGTTCCATGTGGGGCGATCCAAGTTCCGGTGGCTTCAGGCAATGTTTAACCGGACTCCCTGGCCCTATGGGACCAGCGGAACTATTAAACCTGCAATGGGTGTTGACCTATGGAGCCTTTTGATGGTAGTGGATATTCTCGTCCTTTCCCCACATTCTTGATGCGGTTCTCGGACTCGTCAAAGGAAAGGGGGGGGGGGGGGGGGCATGTTCCGGTCCAGGCCTATGGTCAAGACCTGAAGGATACCTCTCCATCATTCAGGCAGGCTTAAGGGCCTTAGTCTGGCCCCTCTTCAGATCCTACCGCTCCTGCCAAGTCGCCCCGTTGCGTGTCGACTTCATGCTAACCAGCAGGGGACGCATTTTCACACCTTCACATCTTGCAGTAGAGATATCGGGATGATTGAGATTCTCTCAATTCCACCATCGGCTCTCTCATTCCAGGCAGGGGAATGTGTCTCTCAGACTATCCGAGCAGAGCCTCATAGAGAGAGTGTACCTAGGGGTCTTTGACCTTGGGTAACCAGCAAGTGCTGGTCTGGGGGACCTGATCGCGACAGCTTGGAACCTCAAGCTTCCGCTAGTTTTCCCCCCAGTCTCAGACCCCGAGACTCTGGCAAGATGCATTCCGGTGATGGTGGGACAACTTCGACGCCTGCGTCTTCCCTCCTTTTTGTCTGCGGACAATGGGTCTCAACAAAACCAGGTTGTCTGTCAACCTTTCAATGGGAGAGCTCCACTGGGACTATGTGCAGAACGGTTTCTGGACCCTCTGCTTCCCCTGACGGAACTCCCGGGAGAGCTTCTCCCACGGCGCAGACTACTCAAGCAACCACACTGCGACATCTCTCCCGAACCGGGGCGTCGCTTCGGCTTCATGCCTGGAGACACTACGCTTCCTCCTCTAGAAAAGACAACCCGCTACAATCGCGGTACGGAGGTCGCGTCATCTGCGATAGTCATCCACAGGGGTCTCCCAGGCAAAGTGAAGAGTCTAAGGTGGTTGGTGCCGTGGGAGATATACCTCTTCCCGTGAGGCCTCTTCTCCAGCAATAACGGTCTTATTGCCTTTCGGCGGGAGGAAACTCCTTTCTGCTCTTGGCAATGAAGCCTGTCGCTCAGCCTTTCCCTGACCTTCAGGCTTAAAGGAATAACTTTTTCCTGCCCGCTGGATCTATCCTCGCTCATGCGAAGCTACGATCGTCCCTGCCCTAGTCGGAGGAAGACCTCCAACTTGGAGCATGGCTCGGACTTTTAGTCCTTTAAGAGATCTTCTCAAGACCCTTTTACGACAGGCCTCGGATTGTATTCCGCCCTGGGTCTTCTGCTCACTCTGGCCACGGCCAGTGTGTAAGCAATCTTCTTGGTCTCTTACTACTCCCCCCCTTTCTAAGGAAGAGGGGAAGGCAACATTCAGGCTCGCTCCTGAGTTGTTGGCTAGACTCAGAATCTGAGGGTCCCGACCCTTCGGTCCGATTCATTCAAGATTTTGAGTCTCCATTCTGTGTCTGATGTCCCAAGACCTTCTCTTTCTTGCCAGTACAGGAATCGAGAGGTTAGCGCTGGGAACAGCTGCAGTTTGGCCTCAGTTGCAGCCGATTTGGGAACACAAGGAGGACATGGGGGGAGAGTCACCAGTATACCTCTTCAGCCCGGACTCAAGGACATTCATCTCGACCTGTCTTCAGACCCTCCCCCGTCACGTCGCCCTACAGCACGATGTTAAATACATCGCAACGTCCCTCGCCTTCGAGTAATACTACTCTGTGACGCAGGTGCTACAAGCTGGAGTCTGGAAGCGTCTGATGACCTTCGCAGCCCGCTTCCTGCAGGGCGTGACCCACAGGAGTCTCGATACGTTTTCTATCGCTCTGTGGTGGCTACACAACAGCTGGTCTAACCTCAGGCTCCTTTTTGGACAGGTAGCAGAAGGTTGAGGGCATTGTTATCAGGTTTTAGTCTGCATGAACGAAAGAAGTATGTCTGGCCCTTACTTCTTTCTTCATCATCCCCTCTACGGGGAAGCAGCATCCTGGTCTCTGCATAGCTGACCTCGAACCTCTGCAGGTAAACCATGCTTCCTTGTGTTCCGAGTATTGAGTCAATACTGTCGCGTCCCCCATACCCTGACGAGGTGGTATTGGGAACGTCTTAACCCAGAGTTCCTTCTGGAACTCCAGGTCAACTGCCTAAGACGGGTCACACTTCTTCCTTCACACACAAGCTTACGTAGGCCACATGGTTCCTTGCGGTGCAAGGAACTTGTGAGGTGCAGGGACTCCTTTTCTCGAGTGCGACTCACTCGGATTCTGAGTCCCCGGGTAAAGCCAAAGCCAGTATGGCTGGGGACTTTCCACCCTTCCTAAGGGATAAGTCACCCTTTGTAAATAGCGTGGTTTGTATTTCGGTTACGGAACAAATGACAAATTCGAAGACAATTTGTATTTTTCCTAACCATACAAACCTTAGCTATTTACACATATTTGCCCGCCAGCCCTGTCCCCCAAGACAAGTCCTACCTCTAAGTGAAAGTGAGTATTCACCTGTGTGTGAGGGGGAGGAGGGGTAGCTAGCTACCACTCCCCTACCCCCCCGCTAACTAGCGCGGGGGTAATACACCCTCGTTAAATTCTAATGGCTCGCCATTTCAGCTACGCTAAAAGTAATAACCCTTTGTAAATAGCTAAGGTTTGTATGGTTAGGAAAAATACAAATTGTCTTCGAATTTGTCATTTTTAAACAAACTAACAACTAAACCTCAGGGCTGAATGGCTTCTCTGACCCCAGTGCCATGTTGTATGAAGTTCAAAATTCCACTCCTCAAAAACCTTTTCATGTAAGCTCTTCTTCCCCTGTGAGTGGTTGAAAATGAAATGGGTTTTCTCCATTCTATTGTGTCCTGTGTACCGTCTCCTGTTGAGAATTGAAAAGTAAAATACTCTTTTACACAATATGAAAATTAATCGGATTTATATCTTTTTCAGGGTTTACTTGTACTTGTTAAGTCTCTTCCTAAACCTGATGCTGACAACGAAAGTTGGTTAAGGGTTTCACACAGACTTTGGGTTGCCAAATATGATGTATCTGAGGATGTGGCAGGACTTGCTGAACAACTGTGGAATGATGGAAAGTTGGAGGTGTGTAGAAAAAACATTGTAATCATTTAAAATGTTTGGTCTGTTTAAGAGTAGAATTTTTCCATTAAATATTTGTTGCATTGTATGGTTCATGTCATGTGTAGTAATTTACTAAGATTTCATGTTATAAAATCAAGTTGTTTATAAGTGTGT
This sequence comes from Palaemon carinicauda, assembly GCF_036898095.1. Lineage (NCBI taxonomy): Eukaryota > Metazoa > Arthropoda > Malacostraca > Decapoda > Palaemonidae > Palaemon > Palaemon carinicauda. The sequence continues at coordinate 16,626,322 of NC_090739.1, forward strand.
TAGGTTCTTCAGTATCATTCTTCAAAGGGTGTGTAACATTGCATTTAACCATGCCGGTTAGTCATAGATTAAAAAAAATGTGTAAAGTCATTTTTTTTGGTTCTCTTAAACACAGAAAATCTAAATTAATATTGATTTTTCCTTGACTTGCCTAATTAGTATTAATTTGTTTTTTCTTGACTTGTATTAAAAATATTTGACCTATATTTCAGGAAGAAGCTATTACAATATTGCACTCATTATATTAGTAAGAAAACCTTAATTTCTGAATAACTTGGTTAAGTTAAAGTTACACTTTTAGGGACAAAATTTAATAGAACTTTTCGATAAAGACTTTCCTGGTATTTTAGTTGAGGAGATAATACTTTAAGTACTTGTTTATGGTGCGAATACTTTAAGTACTTGTTTATGGTGCGAACCTTCAAAAACCTTCAAAAGTTTTGACTCCAATAATGTGGATGGTTTCTTTATATATATACCTTGTTTTATTTTGAGTTTGTAGGTTTGGTGCCTGTTACTTTGGTGTTTATTCATTTCTTGTTGATCCATTCGTGTTAATATCTGCATTAATTGAATTGTTCCCAGGCTGATGAAGCTATGAACCAAGGAATTCTTGAAGATCTTGTACATCCAGTTGAAGATGTCAGAGCTGCTGGTGCTGCAGCCTTGGCTGCCTTAGCAAAGGATTACCCTGATTTTGTAGCTCCTGTTACTTTACAATTGATTGAAATATTCAATTCCAAGTTGGAGGTGAGATAATGAGTTTTCCTTTTTGAATTTTTAAATGATATTTGTGCAAATGTCAATAAGAAAGAAGTGATTAGGAAATGAAGAATTTTTAAATGTGTAAATTATTGATTTTATATTCTCAAACTGTGTTTGGAACTTCAAATTTATTGTATTTTATTATCATCAAATATTTATTCTGTGCACACAGATTGAAAAGATACTTTCAGCTCAACACCTATTATTCAGATCTAAATTTTTTACATATGATTTATGGATTAGTTTTGGTATTTTAAAACTTTCACCTTCTCTGAATTGTCTTATTTATCCTGACCTGCAGATGACTCCAGCTGTACGAGATCAGTATGATCGCATTGTGTCTGAAGCAATTGATCTTTGGGAGGGGAGAGAAGGTGTAGCTTTGGCTATCAAACAGATTGCCCCTTCGCTAGATGCTGAGACAGCAGTTACCCTCGCTAATTTCTTTGTACCAGATGCCCTTGGTGATCGTAATCCAGAAGTCCGAAACAAGATGCTGGATGCTGCTATGGCAGTTGTCAACTCTCATGGAAAAGTGAGTACTTTTAAAAAGTGTACAGTATTGTAAAATTTCACAGTAATTGACCATCATTACTTGATATTACATGATAATGAGCAGTGATACCTGTTTTATGAGTTGTAAACTGGAGTTGATAAGATTCTTCCTTTAACTGATCTTGTAAATATGGGTGCAAAGGTCATCAGAAAATCTGATAGTTAATTATCAGGACTAAAGTGGTAGAACAGTAAATGAGTAAGCTCCTTAACTGAAACAAGACAGTAATATCACTATAATTTACATCTCTTACCAATTATGATAATTTAGTTAACATATATAACAATTGAGTGAGGTGTTGATGCCTCTTTAGTTTCCCCTTATTTTTAATGTAGTGGTTTGATTTAGATATAGAATAACAAAGAGCTGAGCAGTTATATAACTTAAGGTCTTTCATATTTTCTATTAATTTTTTGCTATTGTTTGAAACTTAGTTTTCAAAGTCACAAATGTACAATAGTTGCTTGATCTTAATAGATGATATGCCTTTTAACCAAATTCTGGAGGCATCTGTAATTATTACATTCCTTTTGATTACTTTCTTGAGGTACTATAGGTTAATTATATTTGTTGGTGATATGGAATTGAACTATTATTCAAATCATGATAGTTTTGTTATTTATATGTTTTTTATACTTCTGCTATACAAGAATCATCACTTTTAAGTTTTTTTAAGATTGTACTCTAATGAAAAAAAAAAATTTCTTCCTTCCCAAGGAAACCGTGAACAGCCTTCTTCCAGTATTTGAGAAGTTCCTAAATACAGCACCCAATCATGCCAGCTATGATTCGGTACGCCAGAGTGTGATCATTTTGATGGGGTCTCTGGCCAAGCATTTAGACCCAACTGATCCAAAGATTAAACCTATCGTGGCAAAATTGGTGGAAGCCCTTCATACACCGTCGCAGCAAGTGAGTTCTATTTACAGTATTCCTTATGCAATATGTAGCCTACATATTTCAAAACTTCCCCTGATATTCGTATTGCTTCTCCAGAAGCTCAGTTTATGGATGTTTACTTGAAAAATTCCAATTTTCTTTCCTTTCAAAAGATACATGCCCCTAGTAAAGCAATGAAACAATCTAGCGGTTAATGGTAAGGAATGCCATCAGTTGCATGGTATTCTGTTTTTCTGTTGCTGCAGTTACATCAAGACGTATCCCACTTCCAGATTGTGATTAGTGTCTTGTGTTTTAAGTTGTCTTCCCTGCTGGATTTGTAAGCATTTCTACTCTGGGAAAGCACTGTTTAAATAATCATTGTGAGGAGTGTGATGTCTCAAGGTATTTCTCAGGGAAAGAATGTTTCAAGTTTAAATGTTTATGGAACTGGAGAGCATACATGGCACAGTGGTAAAGCTTCAACGTTGTAAATAAAAGAAACCGATGCCGAGGAGAGAAAGTAATTTTTAGTTAAAGGGGAATTATACCCAGTATCAGTATTGTTTCTTTTAAAAAGAAAGAAAACTGGAAAATGTTGAATAAATTTTTTAAAGTTAACATCCATAAACTGAGCTTTTTTAGAAGCAGCAATGTGAACATCAGATAAGTAAAATAATAAATTTATTTTTAAAATTCCATCATTTTGCCATACTCTGTGTATTTGGATATTAGATTAATCATAAATGTTAATAAATTTTCTGAATTTTTTTGCTGCTTGATAGCATTTCATTCTATATTCCTTTCTCTTTCAGGTACAAGAAGCTGTGGCAAATTGTTTATATCCCCTTGTATCTGCAATACGAGAGGATTGTCCAAAAATGGTCACTAAACTTATGAAAGTATTACTCGAGTCTGAAAATTATGGAGAGCGCAAGGGTGCTTCATATGGCCTTGCCTCTTTGGTCAAGGGTATGGGCATTTTGGCACTCAAGCAGTTAGACATCATGACTCAGTTGACAACTGCCATTCAGGTACTATTTTGTTCATGAGTTAAGGTTATAATGTTTATGAACTATGGGGATTACACCATCTTTTTTATACTTTTCAATAGTATTTACTCTATATTGTAAAAAGGAAAAGGTGAGGAAGAAGGGATAGAATAACTCACTTTAAAACTGTGAATTGTGACAACAAAAGAATGTTTAACTGATTTTTTATTTTGGGTAGTATTCCGTAGATTTTCGATTTTATGAATAATTTTCTTTATATGATTAGTTTTTAGAATATATATTTTTTTTAAAGTTACTGTTATACTAAAATTTTCTTTTGGTTTCATGAAGTAACATTGTCTTAAAACTAGTCTTATCTTTTTTTCCAGGACAAAAAGAATTACCGAAATCGAGAAGGTGCTTTGTTTGCTCTTGAACAGTTATGTAACATGCTGGGAAAATTATTTGAACCCTACATTGTCCACATACTCCCACATTTACTCCTATGCTTTGGAGATACAAACCAGTACGTACGGGAAGCAACTGATGACACAGCTAAGGCCGTTATGAGCAAGCTCTCAGCCCATGGTGTTAAGTTAGTGCTACCATCTCTTCTTTCTGCGCTGGAAGAAGATTCGTGGAGGACTAAAACTGGTGAGTGTAACTTTTCAGAATACTTGTATGTAATGAATAAGTAATGCACCATGCAACTTATTTGGTGCTTTCACGTCTGCAATTATCATGATTTAATTATATTTACCGGACTGTTAAACATATATCTGCTGGATCTGTTCATGCTCACGTACAGCTACAAAAAGAGCTGCACTTCATAAGTACATATGAAAATAATTCCAGTAATTCATTATATATTTTTCAAAGATACTATTCGATCAATATACTATATAATGAATTTTTCAGGCTCTGTGGAATTACTGGGTAACATGGCTTATTGTGCTCCCAAACAACTATCTTCGTGCCTTCCATCTATCGTGCCTCGACTAATAGAAGTGTTAAGTGATTCTCATATGAAGGTACAGAAAGCAGGATCCCAAGCTCTCAAGCTGATTGGGTCTGTTATTAGGAACCCAGAAATTCAAGGTTTGTTCCATTTTGTTAATATTGTTTTTTTAAATTTTCTAAATTCACTTTGACAAAACATGTTTGATTAGATCTTAAATCACCAAGGAGCTTTATTTCACTGTTTCTTTGAGGTTGGGTGATGACAAAGCTGGCACTCCTGTAATACTCTCTGTTGTACTGTATCTGGTTTCTTTTTATTGTTGGTTTACTGTAATCACTTCATACATTCAGTGAAGTGCAACTTGGTATGAAATTATTTTGACTTATGTTTGCAATTAATCTCACAAATTTGGTTGCAGTTGATGCTGTTAAAAATTTTCACTATGTTAATCATGTTATGTACTGTTTCTAGTATAAATTGTCACAATTCACATGACCATATTTGCATGTCAGTATACTGTATGTTAATTATATTCAGGTGTCATAGTATTCTCTTTGGATTATACTTAAGTGGTTGTATTATAGCAAGAATTTGGTATACATTGATTATTATTTAAAATTTCAGAATTCCTTTCAGTGCAATTAATTCCTTTTTATATTGTTAACCTCTGTGTCCAAGATGGGTGATAAGTTTTTAGGAATGAATCAAGGTATTGTGCTGGGAGTGATTGTCCTATATGTGAGGTTACTTTTAGTAGTTTTGACAATTCTCCCACAACCTTTACCTACTTACTGTAGCCAAAATTTTTATGAAATCATTTGCTGTGACAAATTAGTTAATTGAAAAATTAACATTTGTTTCTATTTTTTTTTTTAGCAATTGTACCCGTGTTACTGGCGGCTCTTCAAGATCCTACAAAGAATACCTCAAACTGCCTCCAGACTCTGCTAGAGACTAAATTTGTTCATTTCATTGATGCTCCATCTCTTGCCTTGATCATGCCTGTTGTGCAACGTGCTTTCCAGGATCGTTCCACTGAGGTAATTAAATATTCATTGTATTATAACATTGGTGTTGTCAGGATGATTTATTTTTAGAAGCATTATTGCTTTTAGTTTTTTCTGATATGCTGATGTGATGCAAATTTTTTTATATGTAAAATCTTTCAACACTATTGATTTGACTTAGTACTACCTAGCTTGATTGGGTTTTCTTCTGGGTAAGGGCTGATTAATCTATTTTATAATAATTATAACATAGATTAACCAGATTGCAGATTCATATTCATAGTACTTTCCCATGATTTTGCCTTTGAACAAGTGAAAATTGGTATAACAAAATACATTGGCTGGTCTGTTTAGAAGACCAAAGGAATGGAGGAGAAAGAAAAGGCACTAAACTCTGTGCCTGATCAAAATGGAAAGCAAAATTAATCTTATTACTGTCTGTAGTATACTTTGGATTAGTGAAATTTCTTGTGCAATGTTGAGTTTTTAATAAATAGGAATGTGTGTGAAATTTCCTTATAACTTCAATGAAAGTACAGTAGTAATGTTTCTGATAGTTTCCATTCATCCTAAGTGAAACTAGGAGTGTTTCTGATTTTTATTTAATGTTACAGGTTCGTAAAATGGCTGCTCAGATTATTGGGAACATGTACTCTCTCACAGACCAAAAGGACTTGCAGCCATATCTTCCAGCTATCATTCCTGGTCTCAAAGCTTCTCTTCTGGATCCTGTTCCCAAAGTAAGTATGGAGTTCTTGAATGAGTGCACCATTGATATATAATGATACTGATAATTCAGTACATTAAGTTAATTTCGATACTGTATCTTATGTCATAATTTTTAGAATAGGTCAGAATTGATTTATATATGAATTTTTCTCTTTAGAAGCATAGTTTCTTTCCTACATATTATGCACTTTAAAAGATGTCAACAATGGGTGTTAGCTTTAAATGGTATGCAGAAGCTTAAGTGAAGTAAGTATATCGTTGTTTTTGAATGACTGAATAAATTAATATGGATAAAGATGCCTTATGTTTTTCTGATTTTGTGGAGTATAAATGAATTTTTTTCCAATCAGGTTCGCTCAGTGTCATCAAGGGCATTAGGAGCAATGGTTAAGGGAATGGGCGAGTCTAGCTTTGATGACTTGCTACCTTGGCTTATGCAGACTCTTACCTCTGAATCATCAAGTGTTGACCGTTCTGGTGCTGCTCAAGGTTTGGCTGAGGTAAGTGTAGCAGAAGAGCTAAATGTTTTTATTGAGTATCTGTCACATTAGTGTGATTGATATGAAATTAAAAAATCAGTGAAATGAAGATTAGTAGCTTCTAACAGGACTTGGATCAAGTTGTACAGAATCTTAACTCTTCCAGTATTTTTTTTAAATCTAACTTTAATTTTCATAAGATTTTTAAGAAGACAATTTTTTGCAGGTGGTTGGAGGCTTGGGACCTGAGAAACTTCATCGTCTTATGCCAGATATAATTGCCACAGCTGAACGTTCTGACATTGCTCCCCATGTCAAAGATGGTTACATCATGATGTTCATCTTTTTGCCCACTGTGTTCCAGGATGAATTCACTCCATACATTGGACAGATCATTCCTCCAATATTGAAGGTGAACCATTGTAGACAACTTTTAAATGGTTACGTGATTTGATTGTGTACAATACTCGTGTTTTGTGTTGCATTACTCTAGATTGTGAGGGGAGGTTGTTTCACCCCAATTCTATCAATCAGATAATGCCCACATTTAAGGTAATTAAATAAAAATGATGAAGGGAAGGAAAATTAATTGAAGGGATAGAAAATTAGAATTTAATGTTATGAAAGGGTAGAGGGAAATCAAAATAAAGTAAAATTTATAACTAAATTATATAATGAGTTTAAAAATAGAAATGAATAGTTAATGATTTGGAATTGCAAATAAAATAGAATTAAATTCAGATATAATTTATTTATTGTTATAGATGGTTTAGGAATTTAATAAGGAAAGGATGTAAAAATAGGGATTTGTACAGTACTGTACTTTGTGCTATTACTGTAGTAAAACCTACAGTACAATTAGTGGACTATGTGAAAACAATGTAGTGTGTTGTTTGTAGTGTTGAGAGACTGCACATAGGCAGTGGTTAGTTGGTTAGGGGAGCTATAGACCCAAGGCACCAATATTACCCGGTTTTACGCTCTTCGTTGGTGTGTCTGTTACCTAACCCCTGTGATGATGCAGGGCTGACAATATTGCAAAAGTGAAGCATAAATAACTTGATAGAAATAACAGAAGGTGAGGAAAACAAATTACATATTCTTGAAGACATAGATTTGGTTACCAGAGGTTCCGAATTTTCATGCTCTTAGTTTATTGTTAGTTAGAAGATCTTCCTTGAAAATTAAAGACAATACCTGTCAGGAGAAGAAAGCAAACAAAGTGAGGATTAGGTTACATAAGTGTATTAATGTGGCACAAATTTCAAATTTTCATTTATGTTTGAAATTAGATATTTTTTTCTCATTTTGAAATGACAATTATTTCATGCAAGAGATTTTGATTTTATGTGGATGGTTTTGGTTCAAGATAATTAGGTAGCAGTGTCAGATTATGCTTCTGGATTAGTTTAGAGATTTTTTTACATCAATGTGCTAATACTTAAAAGCAGTGATTTGTGATTTTTAACTAGGAAAATCTTTGCAGGCTCTTGCAGATGAAAATGAGTTTGTCCGAGAAACGGCTCTAAAAGCAGGTCAACGTATAGTCAACACTTACGCAGAATCAGCCATTACTCTACTCTTACCAGAATTAGAAGCTGGTCTGTTTCATGACAATTGGCGTATTCGTTACAGGTATGGTGTTTTATATTTAATGTTAGCACTTCACCATTTACTTGTATTTTCCCTGAGCCTTGTCTAAGTACGTAACATTGTAATAGGAAATTTGCCTTTTGTAAACTATGATTAAATTTGTCCTGAGATTTCCCTGTATGATTTTTCTTTGCACTCTTCCTCTGTCTCGCTGGTATATCGTAATAAGTGTTATTGTACTACGTTAGAGATTTAAGTTGTAGCCCAATGTATTAATTTGTCTATTTTACAGTTCAGTGCAGTTGCTTGGCGATCTGCTTTTCAAGGTGTCTGGAGTTTCTGGTAAAATGACAACAGATACAGCCCATGAAGATGACAACTTTGGTACTGAACATTCCCAAAAGGTATTCCTATTTTGTTTTAGATGTTTGTTGTTATCTCTGAAATTAGTGATTGAATATTTATGCACTGCAATTTATTTATAATTTTCAATTTGTTCTCATTCATTTCCACAAAGTTTTCATTTTGTTTTTAATGTTTTATCAGGCTATCATAGACATCTTGGGTGAAGAGAGACGTAATCGTGTCCTGGCTGGATTGTACATGGGACGTTCAGATGTTGCTGTGTTGGTAAGGCAAGCTGCCCTTCATGTTTGGAAGGTAGTAGTCACCAACACACCAAAGACACTGCGCGAGATTCTCCCAACATTATTCTCTCTCCTTCTTGGTCATCTTGCATCCACCAGTTTTGATAAAAGACAGGTAAGTGTTATGATAACCCAACTTAGTTTAGCTAGAAAGTATTTCAGCAATTTTTTAAGAATATGTTAGGATTTTAGTTTTCAGTGTTTTTGTGTGCAAGTGTAACTGCTACTAGGTTTATCTAATTTGAAAAGGGTCCTTAGTAAGGAAGATGGTAGAATAAATCATTCAAGTGTTTGACATATTCATTGATTCATATGTATTTTATTGTTAATGTAATTTCTCGGATGTTTCGGGCTATATTGCCAATGACCTTTGCATTACATTTTTACAAAACAATTTTTTTTATCAGTGGCTTTGCTTTTTATTTTATTTTTATAATCTAGTTCTCTCAAAAGTAAAGCTCAGCTGTTTTGATTATTTTCATGAACAATAGTTGCCCTGATTCTTGTATAGTCATAGTTTCTAGGAGAATGTAGAAGTACTAGTACTTTATGTATTTTCATAAAAAAAAACCACTGGGTGATTTTCAGTAAAATTTTTGTCATTATTGCTTAAGATAGTCTTGTAAGCAGTGTAGACTATCTAGGTTTATGAATGATTTAATCATTTCAACATTCATTGTTTTATTTACAGATAGTGTCACTTTTGTGTGTCACTTTCGTTAGTCTTAGAAGCTTTAGGTCCTGTCACAGTCATTGCTTTACATTCCTATGGGTTGAGAAAAGATATATAAGTGAATTTAGAAAATCTGCAAATATATGCAATCCCTTTCAGTAACATTCTCAGAGAGAAGAATTCATCTCAAAAATATCTCACCAACAATGAAATATGAAAAAAAATTCTTGAAATCATAGACATTAGATTACCGAATAAAGTGTAATGATAGCAATTGCATGATTTGAAATGTAAAGAAACCCTCATGACTGTTTTGGTTTTATGGTATAATTTAGCATCTTATTTTAAGTTCATGTGAATAATATTATTACTGGAAGGATATGCATGATACTTTATTATTGTTTTTAGGTTGCAGCACGTACCCTAGGGGATCTGGTTCGTAAATTGGGTGAACGTGTTTTACCAGAAATTATCCCAATTCTTGAAAAGGGATTGAGTTCTCCTGAAGCAGATCAGCGACAGGGTGTGTGCATTGGGCTTTCTGAAATCATGGCTTCAACGAGTAAAGATATGGTTTTGTGCTTTGCTGACAACCTGGTCCCAACAGTCAGGTAATTTCTTTATTGGTTTTGTTGTAAATTTTCTTGAATTTAGCATTTTCAATGTACAGTTTAATTATCAACTCCTTAATAGGTTATACATAGTAAGAAATATATGTAAATGAACACTACTGTACTATTATGACTTGGTGGTTTGGTTAAACTGTTTACTAACCCTCTGGCGATCCCGGCTGTGGCAAAATCGCTGTTAGGCTCAGGACTTTTGGCCAATGAGCAATGACAGCATTTCAACCTACTTGTGTTAATGTTTCATAGTGTAACTAACAATGGAATAAAGATAAAAGGAACCTGAAAATTGCATTAGAAAGCTGAATAAACTCTATAAAAGGAACCTGAAAATTGCATCAGAAAGCTGAATAAACTCAATAAGGAACCTGAAAATTGCATTAGAAAGCTGAATAAACTCTATAAAGCACTTTGGTTTTATGAATGGATGGTGCCAAAGTGCTTCATCAGATCCTCTGGGATAATGACGATAATTATTTGTTGATGCATAGATGATATTTCTGCAATATTGTCTTTTAATACAGTATATAATTTTAGGTACAGTACTTTTTAGGATGTAATTTTGTTATTCCAATATATTGTTCAGTAAGGGGGGGTCCTATCTGCTGTGGATAACATAGTGCACAAGAAGTTATAGGCTATCCCCTTCTTTTTACCATATGTTTTGAAATATCAGCAATTTTATTTATATAAGCTCACACTGAGTGCTGAAAATTTTTTATATGTTATTTCAGACGTGCCCTCTGTGATCCCCTGTCTTCTGTACGACAAGCTGCAGCTCAGACATTTGATTCTTTGCATTCAACTGTAGGATTTAGAGCATTAGAGGACATCTTGCCCCACCTTTTGGTTCAATTAGAAAATAATGATGAAACTAGAGAATATGCATTAGATGGCTTGAAACAGGTCATGGTTATTAAGAGTCGTGTTGTTTTACCCTACCTGGTGCCACAAGTAAGATGCCTTAATATTATTTTGTGTATTGAAATATTCTTGATATTTGTAAATTTGCTAATTATAATTATTAATGATAAAAACTATTTGTGTGGGTAACTTATCATTTTATTCAGTTGAATTTTCAATAAATTCATTAACATCACAGAAAAATTGATCAATGAGTACTGTATTGCATTTTCTTGCATACAGTATGTGAGCTATATTAATTGTTATTCATAACAGCAGTGTATATAATTATTTTGTAAACTTGTTTCCTAGCTTAATATACAATCATCTGTCAGTGAATATTGCTTGTCCAAAAATGTAATTTGCTGTTTTTTTTTTTTTCTTTCCTTTTTAGCTTACTACACCACCAGTCAACACTCAGGCTCTGTGCATTCTGGCTTCAGTAGCAGGAGATACCTTGACTCGACATCTTAGTAAGATCTTAACTGCATTGCTTGGAGCTCTTAGCGATACTGCTGGCACACCAGAGTATGATGAGGCATTAACTCATTGCCAGGGTGTTGTTCTTGCTGTTATAGATGAAGCTGGCGTTAATACTATTGTAGATGAGCTTCTTCAGCAATCAAAGTAAGTTATCATTTACATATTTGAAATGTTTTAATATTACTAAAATGGTTATTTATGAAATTTTCTTGTAAATAATTTTGCTTTTTAGGTAAGGATTTTTTAAAGTTACCACTAACCTTATTGTATATTAGGTTATTTGTTTATTCTCTTTATGAGACCCTCCAGGTAAGTTAGAAGTCATTGACCTGTTTATGTAACGATTTTCCTGTTTAGAGCCATTAAAAAAGTCTATGGAAGTGGTTAGGTACTCACAGAATTCTTGAAGCTTTAACTTTGGCCGAAGCCTTGAAGTTTTCAGCCTGCGTGTTTGAAAATATCAAGTTAATTCATTCATAGTCCTTTTCAAAAGATTATTCATAGAAAGTTGATCAACTATTATTTAAGGATATATGCCATAATTGATTTAAAACTTGCCAATTGATCTCGCTAAATGGTTCACTAAATGGTTAGGGATAATGCTTACTCTATTACTCATAAAGTATAAAGAAAAATATAATTGTTTTTATCACTAACCCATTAATCATATACTCTATACTTTATACCTGAAGTTGCTGCTGAAGGAAAGTTCCTATGCTGCTGGAAAGGGATTTAGACTGGAGGGGAGTCATTGACTTCTGATTCATTTGCTGGAAAGAGCTTGGTCTGCACTTGGATTTGAAATTTTCATTTGCTGGAAAGAGCTTGGTCTGCACTGGGGTTGGAAATTATGGAAAATAAGAGCTTACGATGATATTTGGAGTGCCTGCCTGTCGAAGATAGCTGCTCTTTGGTTGAGCTGTGGGCCTTCTCTTTTATGGGGAAATCCCATCAGTGTATTCCACATGGTGCATTGTAAGCATTGATAAAGGAATTTTGCAGTGTCCCTTTAACTCCTAGCTGCACATTAATTTTAGACTTTTACTATATACAGTACAACAAGTCCTGGGTTTATTTACAGCTATATACAGTACAACAAGTCCTGGGTTTATTTACAGTATGGAGATAAATTGGTAGGATTTTAGATATAATTGTTTGATTGAATTAGATTGAAACAGCAGCACTCGAGAACTTGCATGACTGATGTCTTTGGTGGTGTCGTAGGTGGGTGGCAGGCTGAGGGAGAGAGCTGGGGGTTGTGGAGAGTGACACAGCTTTAGAGAATACTTCATGTTACCATAGAAATACATGAAAATAGACCTTCCCTTATTATGAATAAAGACTAGAATCACAAATGTCTCCGTTGGTGGCAGAGTGACATTTCAGGATAGTTAGGTCTCAAAGCGGGAGATGTTAGGAGTGGAGAGAAATGCTTAACGTTGGAAATGTCACCATTGGCTAAAGAAAGTGGTGTGATAACAAAAGAAAAAATAAACACAAAAATAGACCTTACATAATCAGGAATGGTTAAAATCTCTAAAGTCTTTGTTGCTTGGCTGAAGGAACGTGGGGCTAAAATCAAGGGGGAACTTATTTTAGTAAAATATCCAGAGGTATAATATATGACCATGTATTGTACTATTTGGTAGGGTAAATAAATGATTTTAACTTCCATATGGTTTATGTTTGTAAATAACGTATCTAGTATGTCAAACCATTATACCTGGCATGTTTTGATATACGTACACTGTATGTCATGATAATGAAGGAGTTAGTTTTTTAATGTCCCCTCTCTTTGGGGACAACCGGTTGAAACGTTACATACTGGATCTGACTTGATACTGGTGAATTACACTCCTGAGTTCCATTCTTTTAATTGTAAAGAAGTCTCCCCCATCCTCCCTAATGAGGAAGTAGATGGTGGAATTTATAACAATGCATTGATCATCATACACTGGGCATATTATTCCAGACTGATTTCCCCTTTGGGGGAAGGATCTTCAGTTGACCATGTATAATTCATCTGGACAGGCAAGGCCATTCCAGTCTTCTCTACCCCCTGAGAGGCAGATAGGAGGTTGCTTGAGTAATCTCCTTTTCTCTTGTATGGGACCAGGCAGTCTGACATTTTCAGGCAAGAAAAATAACCAACCAGTTCTGCTCTAGGGGTGATTTCTGACTCGCCAACCAGTGAATCTCCCTATTCAAACGATGAGGGTTTGTGTAGGAACAAATTACAAATTTTTAAGTAATATGTATATTTTTTTTAGCTAAAGAAGTTAAACTTCCCTCCCCGACCACTCTTCTCAATCCATAGTCAAAAGATGAAAGTGAGGCTCTTATGACAAGTGGTTGGGCTGGGCACCTGTTATTAACTGCCTCGTAAATAATTCAACAGCTGTTTTGGCTTGCCCAAATTCATCTTCCTATTTAAAGGACAGGTTTGTATAGCTAGGAAAAATAGAAATTACTCTAAAGTTTGTGATGTTTAGTAGGAGGACTATACCAAATCTGCCTCAATAACTAATGTTAGGACTGCAATGAAAAAGTTATATTTTTGAAATACAAAAAAGTTTATATATAACACCATTATTCAGAATTAGGACACGCATTCAGTCCCTTGATAGTCGCATTCAGTCCCTTGATAGTGGAGCACAATAGAATGAATATGAAATTCGAGTTACCCAGCTGGGTGCACAGTTTTTAGAGGTAATTGTGAATTTTTACAGATGCTTATGGAGATCTCACGACAGATAAGGTAAATTATGATTAAATGGCTTGTATAGAAAAATTTGTGGATTTTGTATAAAAACTTTACAGTACTATTGTTAGTTGAAGATTTGTATAAATTGATACTGACATTTTATTTTCAGGAATAATAACTTGGGTGTATCAAGAGCTGCAGTTGCCCTACTCCTTGCATTTTGCTCCAACACCCGGGCAGATTATAGTAATTATGTGCCCCAGCTATTGCGTGGCCTTATTCAACTTTTCATCCACACTGATGAAGAAATGCTTAAAACATCATGGAATACCCTTAACGCTGTTACCAAGGTATGATTTTTACTTGTTTGATATTGGAAGAAGATTGATATTTCAGAAATTATTGTTTTTACCATTTTCATTCATTATTTACACAGATCTATGCTTTCCAGAGTTTAGATCCAACTGATCAACGGGCGCTTGTGTCTGATGTCCGTCAAGCTGTTAAGTTTGCTGCATCCGACCTTAAAGGTGACCAGTTGATGCCTGGATTTTGCTTGCCAAAAGGTAAGGTTGATTGAGGGTTTTCATATCACATAGACTGAAAGACGAGTTAGATAATCATGATATATACTCTAATCTAATAATGATATTTGACACATTCTTTGCTGATGTAGTTTCAACAATTTTTCTTGATTCATTATAGGAATTCAGCCAATTCTGCCAATATTCCGTGAAGCTGTTTTGAATGGTGAACCGGAACTTAAAGAAGCAGCATCCAATGGTTTAACTGAAGTCATCAGACTCACAAGTTCAGATGCCTTGAAACCATCTGTTGTTCATGTGACTGGGCCTCTTATTCGAATTCTTGGAGACAGATTTGCTTGGAACGTTAAAGTAGCTGTCCTTGATACTTTAGCATTGCTGTTAGCAAAGGTAAGTTGGGTGATATTATTTCTTTGAGGTTGATATACCGTATTCATGTTAGTGATTATTGTTATAAGAGATTTCTTCCTTTTTTGTTATGATAATCTATCACTCATAACACAAAATTGATTTGACAAAGCAGATATTGCATCTTTCACTAAGAATTGCCTTCTAGTCATATCTTTCCCTTCTTACCATATAACATGACCATCGTGCCTGGGAACTTCTTTTCTCATAAGTTTGGATTCAAGCAGTGTATGGTTATTGGAATTGTAAAGAACAAAAAGATTTTGTTATAAAAATGATTTACATAGAAAATTGTTAATCATACTCTAGTGTCCTTCTGCCTTTCCTTTGCACTCTTGTTGTTTGGTGGGGACAGAAAATAGTCATAAGAGGTGTGGACTTGCTAGGTAGGTATAGGTTGGTTTAACTGGTATTCATTTTAAAGATGAAAAGCATTACAGTATATGATTAAACCTTGAATTGAGCATCCTAAAATTGCCATTTATGAAGAGAGTAGTGAGCAGTGTTATTTATTCCTCATCTTGAATTATTTTCATGGTCATGGTATTTAGCTGTTTATGGTTTCATTTTTCAGCTGAATACGTTATCTTTTCGAAGCCTATTAAAAATGGATTTCTCTCAAAGCAATCACAAGATTAATTAAGTCTGAGGGACACTTGTTGATGAGATTTCTTTTATGAGTGACGTCGTTAGAAAATCACGAAGGTGTAATTGGTTTTGATGGAAAATTTGTTTTGGCATATAGAAAGTCTTTGTATTTGTTTCAAGTTGCATTTCATTTTCAAGAATAATTTATCTGGAAATTCTGTTTGTTTATTCATTTTGTGGCACTTTTAGTAGTTTTATTATTATTACTAGCTAAGATACAACCTTAATTGGAAAAACAGGATGCTCTAAGGCCTAGGGTTCCAACAGGAAAAATAGTCCAGCGAGAAAAGGAAATAAGGAAACTGCAAGAGAAGTAATTAACAATTAAAATATTTCAAGAACAGTAACAACATTAAAATAAATCTGATATATTAACTATAAAACCTTTAAAAAACAAGAGGATGAGAGATAAGATAGAATAGTGTACCCGAGTGTACCCTCAAGATAGAGAACACCCCAAGACAGTGAAAGACTATGGTACAGAAGCTATGGCACTATCCAAGACCAGAGAACAATGGTTTGGTTTTGGAGTGTCCCTCTCCTTAAAGGGATAGTTACCATACCTAATGCGTCTCTTCTACCCTTACCAAGAGAAAAGTAGCCACTGAACAATTGCATTGGAGTAGTTAACCCCTTGAGCAAGGGAGAATTGTTTGGTAATGTCAGTGTTGTCAGTTATATGAGGACAGAGGAGAATATGTAAAGAATAGGCCAGACTATTGGTGTATGTGTAGGAAAAGGAAAATTATCCTTAACCAGAGAGAAGGATCCAATGAAGTACTTTCTGGCCAATCAAAGGATCCAATAACTCGAGCAGTAATATCCCAATGGGTGGCTTGTGCCCTGGCCAACCTACTAGGTTATAATGTAGAGGACCCTTCTTGTTTATTAGGTTTGCACAAAATGTATTTGCTCAGATATGAACTTCAGTGAGACTTTTTTTTTCTATATATATATATTTTATATTATATATATATATATATATATATATATATATATATATATATATATATATATATATATATATATATATATATATATATATATATATATATATATATATATATATATAATAATAATAATTATCGTTATTTTTAACTTTAGGCCAATACGTAAATGGTAATTATAACAGTTACCTACTTTTTAAAGAATTTTCATAACTGCTTCTTGCTATAAATGTATGTATGTCTTTTTATTTATGTCAGTTTTATATAATTTGTATTTTCAGACTGGGGTAATGCTTAAACCATTCCTGCCACAACTCCAGACAACCTTTGTCAAGGCTGTACATGATCCTCATAGAGGTGTTAGGTTACGAGCAGGTGCAGCGTTGGCTCACCTAATTACAATTCATACAAAACCTGATCCACTTTTCACAGAACTTCATAATGCTGTAAAAACTGCTGATGATACTGCTGTTAGGTAAGTACTGTAATCTCCAAAAAATATTTTGTTGCATAAGATATTTGTTCATGAAGACCAAGATATACTATGTTTCTTGTATCCTGTTCAGCACCACTTTCAACATGGTTAACTATGATATTTTTCCATCAGAGCCAATTGTACTTATTTGATGTAATTTTACCTTATTAACTCTTTGACAACCGATGGACGTAATATACGCACTCAAAGTCTTCACCCCATAGAAGACTGATAGACTTAGTACTGTATATGTCCTCAAGTAGATATTGTTTTCAAATATTCCTTCAAAATAAAAATTTTGCGTCTAAGCGAATAGTAGCTCTATGCTAGTGTAGAGCCTATGTTGAATATCATCCTTTATGGGTTTGGAATAACAAATCTACTAGCATATTGGATACACGTGACAAATGCTATAGTTGGATAATTTCTCTTAACTTTACTAAGAATGGGAATCATAAGTGCATATATTTTGGTTGAATACACTCCTTTGATCATTATATTTTGTTATACCAAACGCTGCATAAAAGACTGGGAACATTTAGTGATGTCAGGAAGAATGTTGTATGGTTCTAAGGACCATGCTGATGACTTGGATTTTCTCAGGAAAGGTAAGATGTTGCAATTGTAATTTTTGCTTCAACATCTCAGCAGAACTGAATTATAAAAGTTTGTTTTAGAATCGTGTAACAAACCTGTTGCCAAGAGAAATCCAGTTCAACTTCCTGAGAGACAATTCAGATGAAAATATAAGAGCAGATGTTAGTATCAAATTCGGGATCTGAATATTTGCCAAGTGATGAGAGGGGGAATTTCAGTGACCCATAGTGACAACATCCTTGGGAAAGGTGAAAGTGATAGTGAAGCAGTTCAAGAAACCTGCAAGTATTGGTGTAAGGGAGTCTTATGTAAGGAGGCCTCTTTGGTGTTGGCAGAGGTTAGGTTATGGCTAACTTTTAAGTATTGTTTCATATGGTTATAATTACAATACTGTACTTTATTCTGTCATAAAATGTACCATTTGGGGAAAAAAATGATGTTATAGCTCAAATAGTATGGTCACTAGAGTTATTTGAAAAAAAAAAAAAAAATCTCTTCCTAGAATTCAGGAGCGAACGATTGCACGGCCGTCAAAGAGTTAAGAAAGGTTTGTGGATTTTATGATTATTGATGGTACTGTATTACTGTTATCTGCAAAGTCTACAAAACTGTTTTGTTTCTTTCCATAAAAGGGATACAATGATTCAAGCATTGAGGTGTGTTGTACAGCCAGCTGGAGACAAGATGAGTGACAGTGTAAGGAAAGGCATGGTCGTCACATTAGGGTCCCTCCTTTCACATGACGATGATTCAACAAGACTTTGTGCAGCTGGAGCAATGGGAGTCCTATTACCATGGTTAACTAGTGATGAACTGCGATCAGTTCTTTCACAACATGTATTAGGTAAGACTAGTTTTCACAGGAAAATAAGTACAAATAATCTGGTAGCAAGGATTAACTTAGTACTACGTCAGTGGCAAGCCATGGCTATTCTAAGGCACACTTACGGGCACATCAAAAACAGGTTTAAGCATATCAAACTATTTAAAAGTTATGACTCATGTTCTTCAAGACCCAAATTCTACTACTTTGAGTAACATAAATCAAATATGAATGTTGACACAACTTAAATTGTTTTCTTTTGAGAGTATAACATTGGCAGCTTTTATAGGTCAACTTTTCAGTCCTTGAATTAACATATTACAGCATCTTCAGTATTAAAGGTTTTACATGGTTACCCAAGTCTTCAGAATCATTTCTGCTAACCCTTGTTTAATGTGTATCATAATTGTATTTATGTAAAACGTAGGAAGCAAGAAATTATTAAATTTAGATATCACTGAATTTATATTTCTTTTTGTCAGAAAAGTTCTCTAAAAAAAAAAGTGGAAAATTGTAATAAAACTACTACTGTATATTATCATTATTATTATCATTATTAATAGCTAAGCTACAACCCTAGTTGGATAAGCAGGATGCTACTTAGCACAAGGGTTCCAAAGTAAAATAGCCCAGTGAGGAAAGGAAATGGATAATATACTCTTGAGTTATACTCCCAAAGAAAACTTGTAAATCAGTTATGCTATCAGATTGTAGTACATTCAACATTGGCCAATGTATGTATTTATTGCAATATATTAAGGAATTCTTGAAACCTATTGAGAATAGCTTACTAACATTAGAAAAACTAGTTGATTGAAAACAATAGAGATTAGGGGTTAAAGGCTATGATCTGGATCAATGAGTTAAATCATGTCAAAGTTAAGAAACCACTCTTAGAGCATACCTCATTAATACACTACTTCACATCATCAATTTTGGGTTTTTATGGTGAACGAGTTTGGTAAATGGGCTAAAATCTGTAAATCAGATCCAACATTGTACTTTAGTACACCTTAAATGTTAGGGGATTCATTACTCATTCATTAGCTAGGTTGTGCGCTTTTATTTTAGCTTGTGAGCATACTTTAATATTAAACGAAAAATATTTGTACTTTTGTACTTGGTGTTTGATAAATTTCAACCCATCTCCTACATTCAATATATTTTGCGGGGTGCAGTTTGTATTTTTTCGTTTACTTTTAGATGATAATTCCAATGCTGACTGGACCATTCGTCATGGAAGATCGGCAGCTCTTTTCTCGGCACTAAAGTCTTCCCCATCAAAGGTCTTTGATTTGGCAACCATTGACCAGATATCTTCAACACTGTTGTCCTACTTGTCATCTGACAGAGTTGCTCTTGTTGAAAATGGTATGGCTGGTGTCGGGTTCTTCATGTGCCATCAATTTACAAAAGGGGAAGGAGTTCCTCCTTCACTTGTTCAGCAGTTTGCAAAAGTAAGGATTATTTTACTTGATAATTTTAACCTACCTATCCTAGTTAGGTGAATGAATTTAATTAAATTAAACACATAGAGTTGAAAACATGGTTGCATAACTTTGAAAAATTATTTTACTGTAATTTACTTTGTAAGGTACTGTATGTTCAAACTTTGCTAGTTGAATCCAAAAGCATAATTTAAACAACTATATGATTTAAAACCAAGCATCACAACATTTTTGAGGTAACTATGCCTAAATTTGTTAAAATTATAATTGTCAGTACTGTACGACTAATTTTTAAAATAATACACAAGATGTTCATAGTGCACATGAAATATAGTATAGCAAAGAAATTTTTAGTTCATATGAAATATATAAAAGCAGAAAATGTTGGTCCACATTAATCACATTACAAACCTTGTAAAACAAATTTTTTTTCTTTTCAGCTCATTAATCACAATGCAAATGAAGTAAAGCAGGCGATGTGTCGTGCCTGTCAGTTTACTGCTGAATCTTTATCAAAATCTAATGGCAGTCAACTCCCTCCTGAAGTAGCACGGCTTGTTCTTCCCATGTTAGTTAATGGCACAAAGGAGAAGAACCAAGTGGTTAGATCTTCAGCTGAAATGGCTCTAATTGCTATCTTATTGCTGAAGGAGGGAGATCAAGGCACACAGGTATGGTATTTTTAATCTTACATACATATACCTAGGCATTTGCCCCAATTTTGGGGGGTAGCCGACATCAAACAAATAAAGATATCAATAATTAATTCAAAATCCCATGTAAAAGATTATATTGCTTAATAATACTACTGTAATTAATAATGTAATACAAACCTTTGACCTTTAATAGTAGTATGATTACAGCGAATATGGAAAAAGTCGTTTAAACTTTTAAAACGAGGTAGTGGTAGCTAGTTGTAGTAGCTGGAGGGCAGTCAGGTTGTGTAACCTTCACTTTGACTTTGGCTGCCAATGAGTACCGATATACTTTCTTTCAGCTTGAATCTAGGTCTTGCAGCTGTTGTCCAATGGATATTACTATTGGAATTGCAGTGTTCGATGGTAACTGTAATGGTGTTATAGTTTTTGTGCTACTTGCCGCTATGCAGTGTATTTATTTCTTTCGGGCGGCATGTCTGTTATTGATATCCATCGTGTGTGTGGCTGGTAATGTGTGCCTAAGGAAGGTTTATCCTTCGATATCGCTGGTGCTCCATCGACAAACTGGGAGTCAGTAAGAACGTATCATTTGACTGTTAGGTATTTACCTACGAGAATGTCGTCTTCTGCCTACACAACTTCAGAGAATATCAACTTCAAGTTCTCCCTTCTTATATTGTCTTCACTGGGACTTATGAGAAGTTTGAGTAGAAGACGTCATCGCCTAGTCCAGGAAGTACAATCAATAGGAGTTAAGTTCGCTTATCTCTTACCATTTGTCTCCTTGTGAGAGATGGTGCTATATGCACTGCCAGTCGAGATAAAGGGCTCCGCCGTTCCAGAGATGACAACCAAATCTCCGGAGGTGTTGCCTACTGAGGAATTAATTACCAAAGCGCAGGATGACCGATTAGTCTAACTCCTGAATTTATTTGGTTCCTCTGCATGGTTTTATGGGAGGAGTAGCATTGTTGTGGTGGCTGATTTGGTAACGTCCCTGACTGGTGGACACCAGACTGGGGAAAGAGTCCCGCTCAGACTCGTTAATTTCTTTGGTCGCTACAACTTCAGCATCCTTGTGAGCTAAGGATGAGGGGGTTTAGGGGAGCCTATAGGTCTATCTGCTGAGTCATCAGCAGCCATTGCTTGCCCCTTCTTGGTCCTAGCTTGGTTGGAGAGGGGTGGTTGGGCACTGATCATATGTATATTATATGGTCAGTCTAGGACATTGTCCTACTTAGGGAAGTATCACTATCCCTTGCCCCTGCCATTCATGAGCGGCCTTTAAAACCTTTAAACCATTCCCATTGGAAGCATTGAGGTACAAGGTTCAAGGGCGCTTACCTCAAGATTTAAGTCTTACAAGAGACCTGTAACAGGTGCTACGGGTCAGAACAAAGACTTAAGCTCTAGTCCCTCTGCTGCGAGGAATGCTCCTGACATATGGGTGATCTCTGCACACGCACGAACTCATGCCAACTCTCACAAGAGACCTGTCACAGGTGCTACTGGTCAGGACGAGACTTGCGCTCTAGTCCCTCTACTGCCAGAGATGCTCCCCGGACGCATGGGTGATCGCTTCGTGTGCACAAACTCCCAGACTACCTTGATCTACCTTGACAAGTTCTTAGCAGATGTTTGTGTCCTCAGACCCATAGCCTGGTTTTCACAAGCACCTCCCTCACGTGTAAGCATGAGGGCTGTTTGATTGTAGATGAACATCTCCATGTGCAAGAGAGATGGCATGAAAACAATCTTTGCCACGAGTATGATCGTTGATAAGTGCTATAGTTAAACATGGTACACTCCAGTTCAGCTTCTAGCCCAGCACAATTTAATCTCATTTAGTGGGGTGCAGAATGACACTGTCTTTTGAGAACATGGTGTCGTGGGTTAAAGATTTTAGGTACCCCTTATGGAGCACCAAAAGACGCTTTTCCCACACCAAAAGGGTGGATAGATATCAAAGAACTTTGCTTCACCTGACTCGTGCACCCTCAGCTGTGCTGATAGTGTGAGATTATTATTATAAGCTAGGCTATAACCCTAGTGGGGAAAGCAAGATGCTATAAGCCCAAGGGCTCCAACAAGGAAAAATAGCCCAGTGAGGAAAGGAAACAAGGAAATAAACTAGAGAAGAATGAATGATCAAAATAAAAATTTTCAAGAACAATAACAAGATTAAATTAGATCCTTCACATATAAACTCTAAAAACTTCAAAAAAATAAGTGGAAGAGAAATAAGGTAGAACAGTATAATGCTCTCGAGTGTACCCCCGAGCAAGAGAACTCTTTTACTAGACAGTGGAAGACCATGATACAGAGGCTATGGCTATTGCACTACCCAAGACCAGAGAACAGTGGTTTGAATTTGGAGTGTTCTTCTCTACCCTTCCCAAGAGGTAAGTTGCTACTGAACAATTACATTGCAGTAGTTAACTCCTTGAGCGAAGAAGAATTGTTTGGTAATCTCAGTGTTGTCAGACTACTGAACAATTACATTGCAGTAGTTGACCCCTTGAGCAAATAAGAATTTTTTGGTAATCTCAGTGTTGTCAGGTGTATGAGGACAGAGGAGAATGTGGTAAGAATAGGCCAGACTATTCGGTGTATGTGCAGGCAAAGACAAAATGAGCCATAACCAGAGAAAGGGATCCAATGTAATACTGTCTGGCCAGTCAAAGGACCCAATAACTTTCTAGCAGTAGTATCTCAATGGCTGGCAATTACCCTGGACAACCTACTACCTACAGTATCCTCCCATTTCAAGTGCATCAAGTTAGGGATTCACCCTAACCTTCAGGAAGAACCTTTCAGTAGTGCTAGTCATGAAGGCAGGTGTTTGGTACAACAGACTACTCTTGCTGCTCAGTAGCCTACCCATGCGAGTTTACCCACAGGCCCCAGGATAATCTCATCTAAGATGATGGTTATGACTTGAGTCTACAAGAAGATAGAATGTCTGGCAGTTCTCCTTTTCCCTGTTGGGTCGAAGCAGTTGCTCCCTTATCTGCGGGATTGGACACTAGATGCAGGCAAGCCTTAAGATCTAGTAAGTTTTTCTTTACAGACTAGTTCTGTAATTAAAATTATTCCCCATGCTTCCAGATGTGAGGTGAAGATGGATGGAATGTATGCTCCCATTCCTCACATTATTATACTCAGTTTGTTAGGAAGTTGACTGGCGTAATCACTTTCTTCTCGAAGAGTAAAGTCCATTGATATTTCCTATGTCAGTTAATCAGCCAGATTGGTTATAGGGACTTCTTTCCTTAAGGATGAGTCTCCTATTAAAGGTCAAAGTTTTGTATTATGTTAAGGAACAAATAGCAAATTTTTAAATCGAACCTGAGACCTTTAATTTACATTGGCTGCTTCAACCACCTCACTAAAGTCCTAGGTTAAGGTGAAGGTTACACTACCTGGTGGATGGTCCTACCCTCTAGCTACTACTACCACTACCTCATTTAAAGTCAAACGACAGTTTCCAGCTTTGCTGAAGTTATGCTCATTAAAGGTCTCAAGTATGTATAGTTAGGAAAAATACAAATTGATTGAAAAATATGGGATTTTTTATTCAAATTAAAACCCACAACTAAAGGAGAGTGATGTGGTTCTGAAAATTTAATTTCTTCATTACAAGTGATATATTGGTTTTCAAGAGTTAAGATGAAATAATAGCTGAATAATACTGTACTTTTATTTTTGGAAAGCAAGTAATTTTTTTTTAAATTAATTAATCTTTATTTCCTATTGTATAGCCAATGTTGAATGCTTTGGATGGTAGTCCAAGAGATGTCTTGAAAGAGGTAATAAACAAAAATCTACGGCGAGCAACAT
The DNA here is from genome assembly GCF_036898095.1 of Palaemon carinicauda. Taxonomy (NCBI): domain Eukaryota; kingdom Metazoa; phylum Arthropoda; class Malacostraca; order Decapoda; family Palaemonidae; genus Palaemon; species Palaemon carinicauda. Next base: position 16,650,709 of record NC_090739.1, read on the forward strand.
ATATACCAGTGACACCCACAGAAATGGATACCACTCTGCTTACCTGATCAGACAGCCTTCTTCGAGATGCAAGATCACGCTGGTGCTCCAAACTTCATCTGGCCTTTATTTGGGAGGGCAGTGATGTTTATTTGTTGAAATTTCTCATGGTTTCTTCAGTTCATTCTGTTTTTTTTTTTTTTTTTAATATGCTCAGATTTATTAACTTTCATTATTGTTAAAAACATTTTTCACAGAACTTTAAAGTGGGAAACAAAACCAGTGCCTGTCATTTAGGTTACTCCTCTCACTATGCAGTGTGCTCTTTATATTATGACAGGGTGTGTTGAATTGGTGAAACTGCTCACTCTCGGATGATGTATATAGTCATCATCTAATATTTGAAAATTATAACATTTGTGCCTATACAGTATAACAGCATTTCAAATTCATTCACTTGTGCTTTTGAAGTGGAACAGCACTTAACTATATTATTTTTTCTTATTCACTAAAAGATTATATCCTGGTTTGGCAGGTTTAATTGTTTCCAGTCTTTCATTTATCTAATTGTGGTGAAAAGTTTATAAAATAGGATGTTAAAAATGTATGGGTAGTTGTGTAAAGGAGGCAACTACGCAAGTAAGCAGTGGGTCATCACTAGATCTGCATACTGTACTTCCTTTTTATGCAAGCAACCTTAGCTTTGAAATGGGATCAGCATTGTTTCAAGATATGGAGGGCAAAATAAAAAAAAATATGCTGGTTTTGAAAATTGTTCATATTGTTAGTATGTTACGTTAAGAACTGTCATTAAATTTTATTGAAGTTAAAATGTTGGCGTATATTACAGTATTCCAATTGAGTAGATAAGCAGAGGTGGCCAATTTACTAAATAAGTTAGTTAATAAATTTCATTATATTAATGCAGCATTTTTTATGAAAGATAAAATTTTTGAACGAATATATATATTTCAGTTATTGAAGATAATCAGAAACTGGCTCAGGCAACCCTTTTTTTTCCTCAATTTTCTTTTATGAAACTTGTTAAATTAACACCCAGTAATAAAAAAGGATGAATAAATACCAGAAATTATCTCTATTCCAACCATTGTTTGTAAATAACTCAAATTATGAAGTTAAAGCAGTGACGAGCTAATTAAAGTAGTAAATCTTATTAATGTATTCAAGTATGCTATATTTTGGTTTTAATTTGTTGGTTACATCTATTTCATACCAAAAATATTTGTAGTGATCTTCACAACAGTACTTTCCATGATCTTGAATTTGCAATAGTTTTTAATAGGGTAACATCCATGTACATTTGTATATTCAATGCTGTTGAAACTTAGATATTGCTTGTTGTACTTCTAAGATTTAAATAATAATTGGAATACAGAAAATTTTAAGGAATAAAATTTTGTGTTTAAAAGTTTTAGGGAAATAATTGAATGATATAAGTGAAGGTGGGGTTTCTTGTTATTGAAATGCTAAAATCATTTTTGCAATTGTGGGAATATTCATCCTTATCCTAATGAATACAGAGATTATATTTTATGCAATTTACATGGAGAAATTTTTTGATCTTTTTCTACAGATGACTTTTATACTGTCTCTACATTTTCCAATATAACTTGCTGTAAAAGGCTAAAATTGCAAGAAAGGGTTTAAACTCTTCTGCCTTTGTATTTGAGTACCTCGTGAGTTGGTATGGCCAATGGGTGTCTAAGGAAAGTGTTTGAGTTTCTTTATAGCAACCAAACAGGGTAAACTCTCATCCCTTGAAAAAAGGTAAAGGTTAAAATGGAGTGAGAGAAATTGTGTACTCCATATTAGATACAATCTTTTTTTGAAGTATCATAATTAAATAAACAGATTTATTTATGTGTACTGTAGTTTTATTTTGGCCCATATGAAAAGATTCTAGTAGGTTTACTGAATCTTCCTTTCCTGTTAAGTACTGTAGGTGTACAAGCCTTGAATGTAGTGACCTAGTCGTAGTCCACATCTGAGCGTACACGACTACTATACACAATAAACTAATATAAAACAAATATATGACTGCTACTCTACAAAATATATTAATATTAAGGGTTATTAATGTAGAAGGAATTTTACTTTAAATAAAATTATGTTTATTCCAACACGGAGTACTTACCTCGAACTACCTTCTTAAGAGTATCTGGGATTCTCCTTCCAACCGACCAGAATTTTGTGTAGTTTCCCCTATCTCCGTTTTCCCTAGTGGGGTCCCTCTGTGGCGGATGGATACTCGCCCTGAGGTGACCCAGGTCAGCGTGCGAGAGCAAGGAGCTAGTTCTCGGTCGCCAGTAAGCTTCTGGTCGCGGCGTAGTTCACATCTCGCCGCTCTCACATCCCGTCCGACCCTTTGTGTTACCACGTGGTTACCGCGTGTTATACCCATTTCCTTTTGCCCTTTCATTCACCTCCTTTCCCAGTATTCTTGTGTTGCTTGGTGTTTAGTGCTTCATTATGGAATCTCGACGCCGTTGCCCCGGGCCTAAGGCCGGTAAGTCTTGTGGCGCATGGCTGTCGAAGCCAGAGGTAGACCCGCATTCGTTGTGCTCCTAGTGCAGGGGTAGTGTTTGTTCCCCGTCTTCCACGTGTCCAGAGTGCGAGTCCTGGCCAGAAATCCAGTGGGGCTTGTACGCCACCAAGAAGAAGAAGGCTCCGAAGAGGACCCCTAAGAAGGCTGGTGCCGCGTCGCCTGCCACTCCATCGGAGAAAGGTTCCCCGTCACCTTCCCCTACCCAGAGTAGGGGACGAGGTAAGTCCGTTGCGGGGAAGCGGCCCATTGCCGCTCCCCATGAGTCCGATGTAACTGATGTGGGGGCTGCTGTTGCTTCGCAGGAGTGTGGGGGGGTGGGAGTGTGTTCGGGAGACGAGGTTCTGGTGCCCGTAGGACCTGTCTCGACCGAAGACCCGGTGTGGGGGAAGGCTGGATCCGCTCCTTCCCCTGCATCGTGGCAGTGCATTTCAGGTATTTCAGCACCCGAGGGAGAGGTAGACAGAGAGGCATCCTACAGGTTCGTCAGACCCCGATTCCATCGTCTGGACGGCTCCTAGGACACCCTTCAGATCACCGATGCATCAAGAAGAGGAGTTCGATGGTTGGTTCGCATCTAGGAGGGCGCTGCGGACTCCCCCGGCGCCGTTGTCGACGCTCCCGCCTGACTTCATGCAGCCCTTCCCGCCGGTGGAACAACACCAAGATCCTACATCATCGTCGGAGGACTCGGCTAGCTCTTCTTCCGTCTCTTCCTCCTCTTCCTCATCGTCATCTTCAGAGGACTCCGACCCCCGGGAGGTGAGAAGGAAACGGAAGAGATCTCGTAGGAGGAAGTCTCGCTCCCGTTCAGGCCCTTCCAGGAAACGATCGAAGACCTCCAAGAAGAAGAGCAAGAAGAGGCGCTCGTCCGGAAACAAGTGGGCGCGAGTGGCTTTCCCCCATAGCGGGTCGATCAGGGCCTCCGCCGCTCCAGTGTCTACCACACTGGCCTCAGGAGCCGCCCCTCTGCCCTTGCCATGTGTGTCGTCCGCTCGATCCGCCCATCGGTCGAAGTTTCAGACGCACGTCGGCTTCACCATGCAATTACCCGCCAAGTCACCGGCTCCATCCGCCCAGCGGAGAGAGCCGCTGTTCCGGTCGGTATCATGGCTGCATCCCCGGTGCCACGGGAGCTCTGACAAAGCGCCCTGGCCAACTGGTGGTTCACCGTGGGCCCCATGCCACACGGATCTTCCCGGGAGGAGGTAGACCCATGACGGCTACCTCCAGCTCGGCGGATCCACCCGTGACGGAAGTATCCCCGCCATTGGATCGACCGGAAAGAGAGGACGTAGCCTCCCACATGGATCCATCCGTGCTCGTCGATGCACCCGACACGGAGGACCAGGTGGTGGAAGGCTTGATGGACGTCGGAGAATGTTCAGGGGACGAGGTGTCGTCCTATAAAAAAAGAACTGGCCCTAATTAGACGCCATCACCGGCTAGTTGATCCTAAGCTGTCGACAGAGTAAGCTTGGCTCGGGTTTGGGAAGGATGGTGGATAACCCTGTCCAACAGAAGCCATCACTGACTCTCCCGTTGGCTCCGGACATAAAATTGGGGATGGAGCACGTAGACAGGTACGTCGCAGGGCAGGTAAATTCACTCAGAGCCCAAGGGTCCTTCAAGCTACTGCCGGGGATAAGGACCCAGAAAAGATTTTATGTTCCTGACGGACGGCACTCGGGACCCCGCGCGGTGGAAGCGGTGATATCCACCCTCAACCAGGGCAGCTCAGAAGACAGGACCTCCTCTGCCCCATTGTGCTTTTCGCCACCTGAGGCTTCCATGATGGAAGATACGGCACAGGATATCGTGAACGTGACATCGTGGTTAGACTGGTGGGCATGCACCTTGGTGGGCTTTCAGCTGTCCCACGACCTGACGGTACCCGAAAACCAGACTCTGCTCCAAGGACTGATCCGCTCAGGGGGAAGGCCATGAAGTTCCTTACCTTCCAGTCCCTCACACAGAGGGGCAAACTGGATCTTGCGGAGGAGAGATACGGTCCTCAACAGGTTGGGCCGTAAGCTCCCCGAACGAGAGGCGAAGTGTCTAAGGAACTCGCCGCTGTGGGGTGACTTCGTCCTCCCCCTAAAGGCAGTGGAAGAAGCCATGGAGAGGGTCCGGAAGCTCAAGGAGACAGGAGATCCCAGACCCCCTACAGTAAGATGTCCCACTCATAGAGGGGTTGCGCTGGACGGCCCCCACCCTTCTACAGCACAGACTAGAAGAGAGACCCCTTCTTCGTCCTGACGTCAAGCGTCACAGGCCCACCGTAGGGGAAGTACTACGCCTCAGGCCTCCTTTAGACCGAGTTACTCCGGCTCAAGGAGAGGCCGTTCTAGCCGCGCCTCCAGGAGGAGGTAGGGAGAGAGGCCCCCACTTCTGCCGAAGCCTCAGGTAGGGGGATGCCTCAAACATTTTTGGCAAGCATGGAGGGACAACGGGGCGGATCCGTGGTCCGTGGCAGTCCCGAGAGAAGGATACAGAGTGCCCTTCCTGGAGGATCCGCCCTCTCTGATCCCCGATCAACGAGAAGAATGGCTGGCACCCAAGGACCCCTTAAAGAAGGCAGCACTACAAGAGGAGGTGTCAGCCATGCTGAGCAAAGGAGCTCTAGAACTAGTCAAGGACTCGTCACCGGGGTTCTACAGCAGGCTCTTCCAGGTCGAGAAGGCGTCAGGGGGTTGGAGGCTGGTCATCGACCTCTCGACCTTCAACAAGTTCATAAGCAAGACAGACTTCAAGATGGACACATCTTAGTCAGTGCTGGCAGCCTTGAGGGAAGGGGATTTCATGATGTCCCTAAACCTCAAGGATGCATACTTTCAGATCCCTGTCCACCCCTCCAGCAGGAAGTTCCTCAGAGTGAAGTGGGGTTCCCAGTCTCTGCAATTCAGGACCCTATGCTTCGGCCTGTCGACAGCTCCGCAGGTGTTCACAAGGGTGTTCACCAGTGTCAGTATGGGCACACGAGCAAGGGATCCGCCTGACCGCTACCTAGACGACTGGTTGCTTCTTTCATCCTCAGAGGCAGCACTGAAGGAGCAAGGTGCGAAACTGTTAAAGTTCTGCAGGGACTTGGGGATCACCATCAACATGGAAAAGTCGCAGTTAGTCCCCTCCACCAGGATGACATACCTGGTGATGGTCCTAGACTCCAAGTTGGGAAAAGCATTCCCCTCCGCGGAGAGGCTCGAGAAGTCAGATCAGGTACTCTACCCCTTCCTAACGGACATGCCAAGGACTGGCTGAGACTAGTGGGCCGCCTGGTATCGTTGGAGAAGTTGGTCCCTCGGGGAAGACTCAGACTAAGAATGGTTCAGTGGAACCTAAAGGAACTCTGGTCCCCGGGAGAATCTCCGCACAAGACGGTCGACGTGTCTCCAGAGACAAAAGAGACACTGAAGTGGTGGTCCGACAGGTCGAACACCCTGAAGGGGATGCCATTCGCGACCGCCCCTCCAGAGATGTTGCTCTACACAGACGCGTCGAAGGAGGGGTAGGGAGCCCATCTCCTTGAAGAAACAGCAAGAGGGAAATGGTCCCCGGAGGAGAGGGCCTTACACATAAGCATACTCGAGCTGTTAGCGGTCCAGAGAGCATGCATAAAGTTCGTTCATCATCTCCGAGGGAACACGGTGGCGCTCATGTGCGACAACGCCACAGTGGTAGCCTACGTGAAGAAACAAGGAGGACTAAAATCAAGGTAGTTATGCGGCCTCACAGCAAGGATCCTGGAATGGGCCAAGAAAGAGCACATCGAGTTAACGGCCAGATTCATTCCAAAGAAGAAGAATGTCTTAGCCGACGGCCTCAGCAGGGTAGGTCAAGTAGTAGGGTCAGAATGGTCCCTACACCCGAAGGTGGCCCAGACAGTCCTCCACAAGTGGGGGTCGCCGGTGATAGACCTGTTCGCCATGAGGCTCAACGCCCAGCTCCCCGTGTTCTGTTCTCCAGCACCCGTGGGACGGACTCGACGTGTACGCCTTCCCACCCTTCGGGACCCTCAGACAGGTCCTCAACAGAGTCAGACGGTCAAAGAACTTGCAGATGACTTTGGTAGCGCCCTGGTAGCTGGAGAGAGAGTGGTTCGCAGACCTAAAGGAGTTAGCGGTCCTCCCGCCATGGCCGCTGCCGGACAGAGAAGACCTTTTCCGTCAGCCTCACTTCAGAAAGTTCCACGAAAATCCTCGGTCCCTCCGGCTACACGCGTGGAGGTTATCGAGCGTCTGCTGAGGAAGGAAGGATTCTCGTCGAAGACCGCCGCGAGGATGACTGGTTATCTGAGGAGATCCTCAGTCATGGCGAAATGGGCCACATTTCCCAAAGTGGTGTGCCTCCCAGAACCTGAGACCGTTGGATGCATCTATTCACAAGGTAGCAGACTTCCTGGTTCACCTGAGAGACGACCTAGGGATGTCTATCTCAGCTATCAAGGGAGTTCGAGCCGCGCTGGGCCAAGTCTTCCTTCTCAAGGGACTGGACCTAGGAGCCTCTCATCAAATCTCTATGCTCATAAGGAGTTTTGAGCAGTCATGTTCTCCCCGCGCCTCTAGAGTACCGCAATGGGACGTAGCCAGAGTCCTTAAGGTCCTATCTAAACCACCCTTCGAACTGCTCAGGAATATTCATGATAAGGCCCTTACCCTTAAAACGGTCTTCCTCCTAGCTTTGGCCTCCGCTAAACGAGTCAGTGAGCTCCACGGCTTGTCATACGAGGTCTCACACTCGAAGGGTTGGAAAGACCTAAGTTTTAAGTTTCTTCCGGACTTTGTAGCCAAGACTCAAAATCCTGCTTCCTGGGACCCCAAGTTCGGGGGTTTTTCGGTCCCAGCAATCCCACGTTCAGACAATCCCGAAGACTTGTCGATGTGCCCGGTCAGATCAGTCAGAAAATACCTTGAAAGGACATCTAGGCTTCGGCCGGGGATTAAAAACTGTTTGTTTCCTCAGGTCGGGTAAAGAAAGCGGTGTCTAGAACACCATCTCTTTCTGGTTGCGGCAAGTCATAAAGAGGGCTTATGACAGCGACGGAGCCCCGGTGCCGGGAAAACTGGCCCCCATGACATTAGAGGTCTAAGCACGTCTTTGGCCTTCGACAAGAACATGGCAGTGGGCCAAATTCTGAGAGCGGGTATGTGGTCCAGACAGTCTACATTTACGGCACATTACCTGAAAGACTGTACATACAAGGCATTACCTGAAAGACTGTACATACAAGGAAGTCTCTGGACTCCTTCTCCATCGGCCCAGTCATTTCCGCGCTACAACAGGTTTAAGGTTGACGGCCCGGGGAAGCCCGTGGGAAGTAATTCCAAGCAACACAAGTTCCTCCTTACTACCCCCTTTCTTGCTTCCCCTCTGTTCCCTTTCCCATGGGAGAGTTGATCGTTGGAGACGCCCATGTTCGGATGTTTTTCATAGAGGTGAGTTACATAGGCATTAGAAGTTTTTTGCGTAGTTCTCCCTAAGTCTCCTACCCTGTTTTTGTTGTCAGCTAAAACTTAGCCTCCTATCTAGGTTCAATAGAATGGTATCTATCGCGTCTCCCGGCCTGTAAGTTCACCCCCACCTCCTAAAGTATAAGTCTCCTAAGAAAGTAGTTCGAGGTGAGTACTGTACTCCGTGTTGGAACAAATCACAAATTTTAAGTAATTTGTATTTATTCCGTAACCTAATACAAACCACGCTATTTACATGAGGTATTATTTTGGCGGAGCTGAAATGACGAGCCATTAAATTTTAACAAGGGTTAACTACCCCCTCGCTAGTTAGCGGGGGTTAGGGAAGGGGTAGCTAGCTACCCCTCCCCCCCTCACACACTATGAATAGCTCAATTCACTTTTAGCTCGGGTGATGATCAGACGTTTCTGCTCTCACACTCGCTTGACAGCCTTTAATCTTTTTCTGCTTTCTCTTTAAACAGTTTGTGTGTGAAGTTGGCCTCGACTCTATAACAATCGCCCGTGCGGGACTTTTATGTCCTCTATGCTCTATGGATACGGATCCTCACGCCCTTTGCCCCCTTTGCCGAGGTCAACGGTGTGACAAGGAAAATGTGTGCAGGGAGTGGTCTGCCTCCCAGTGGGAGAAGTTCGGCCGTAGGCGCAAGAAGAAGTCCAAGAGAGACCGATCTCCTTCGAAGATGACTTTGAAGAAGGAGGTCTCTAAGGACTCCTCTTGCGCCGCCCGAATCTCCTCCGAAGGTCTCCCTCGTCCGGCTTCACCTGTGAAACCGCCGAGTGAGATCGCAGGCCCTAGTGGTTTTTGCCAACCTCGGGGTGGTGGAGAGGGCGTGGCCTCCCTTAGCGAGGTTGTTCCCTCTCCTCCCCCGGGGGAGGATATTTTATATTTTGATGAATTTGACTGTACGGTATCTAACCATGGTTTATTTCAGCTTTGGGCTTCCTTGGGGCTTAAGGGCACTCCCTCCAAGGAAGGCCTGTTTGACTTGTTGCAGCTAGGGGCTGCAGTCAAACAGTCGCCGGTAATTCCGGAGGTTTATCCTTCGGACATTGTCGACGCTGTTTTGACTGTCCCTTCTGACGTGACAAGTCAAACCCTTGATCCTGCTGCCTCGGATGTTGCTGAAGACTCACCTCTCCCTTCCGCGCAGCCCGGGTGGAGAGGGCGTGGCCTCCCTTAGCGAGGTTGTTCCCTCTCCTCCCCCGGGGGAGGATATTTTATATTTTGATGAATTTGACTGTACGGTATCTAACCATGGTTTATTTCAGCTTTGGGCTTCCTTGGGGCTTAAGGGCACTCCCTCCAAGGAAGGCCTGTTTGACTTGTTGCAGCTAGGGGCTGCAGTCAAACAGTCGCCGGTAATTCCGGAGGTTTATCCTTCGGACATTGTCGACGCTGTTTTGACTGTCCCTTCTGACGTGACAAGTCAAACCCTTGATCCTGCTGCCTCAGATGTTGCTGAAGACTCACCTCTCCCTTCCGCGCAGCCTTCGAAGGGGAAGGTGGGTCCTCCGGTCTCTCCTGCGAGCTCGTCTCCCCCCCGGGGGAGCGCGCTTTCAGAGGCACCTCTTCGAAGGACCGATGACCCTGACTCCTTACCCAAGGGTCGCATTCGACGTAAGGCCCATAGGCCTCTTCGAGAGAGGGGGTCCCTTCTCCCTATAAAGGGGTGAAGAGGCGCCTCTTTGGGTCTCCTTCTCCTCCCCCTGCGGAGGAACTACCTCGTCAGGAGAAGGTCATACCTGCAACATCCCTTGACCTCTCTGCGGATCGTTCACGATCCCCTACTCCTGCTAGATCTAAAGTGCTGCCGTCATCTGTAATCCTACAGGCACCGTCCCCTTCGGGGGAAAAGGACTCTGGGGTTAAGTCCCTGGCACCTGCGCGCTTGCGTGCAGTTGAGCGTAGGTCATCTTCGTCACTTACTCGTCAACGATCTCCTGTTCCCCAGCGATCTCCTGTGCGCCAGCGCGCTCTTCATCTTGAGGATGATCAACGCTCCCCAACGCGCCAATGATCTCCTGCTCGCCAGCGCCTTTCTGGGCGCGCTCTTCAGCCTGTGAAGGACCAACACTCCCTAACGCGCCAGCGATCTCCTGCGCGCCAGCGCTCTCCTGGACATCCAGAGAAGGTACAACACCCTCCAACGCGCCAGCGATCTCCTACTCGCCAGAGCTCCCCTGCTCGCCAGCGCTCCTTAGGACGCCCCCAGCCTGAGAAGCAACAACTTCCTGATGGGCGCACAGCGCCATCACTCTCCTGCGCGCGCAAGCACGCACTAGTGCCTGTGCCTGTTGCACGCCCTGCGCACCCACGCTCGCTAGCGCCCTCAAGAGCTTCTGATTCAGACGCTCGCAAGGGTTCACCTTTGCCTCACTCGTCGATTCCTGCACTCCCAGTTGCTCCTGCGTGCCCTTCGATTACTGAGCGCCTCTAAAGTTTGGCGCACCCACGCCCACGATCTCCTATAGCTCGCCCTTCACGCCAACACGCTGTGGGGTCTGCAGGCTCTAAAGAAGGGGCCTCTCCTTCATGCGCCCCAATCACTGACAGATCTGCGCACCACCAGTTGAGGGAGACCAAGTCTTCTAGGAGACATCTCTCTCCCTCCCACCATCACCAGCGCTCTCCTAAGAGGTCACGCGCCCACTCGCCAGCTCGTTCTCTGGAACGTTTTCCTACGCGTTCATATGCACGCTCTCCTACACGACCTCGTGCATACCCTCCTGCGCGCCATTCACCTGCGCGCCCCCACGCGCATTCACCTGCGCGCCACCACGCGCGGTCCTATGGTCGCCATGCTCCTACGCGCGAACGCTCACCCACAGGACGCTCGCCATCGCGCTACCTCACCAGCGCGCTCTATCGCCACGCTCACGTGCGCCCTCGCGCGCGAACCTTCGCCCGCGCGCGAAACTTCTTTCACGAGCTCTCCCGTGCTCGGCATCGTACCCGCCCGTGTGGGTCATACGGATCGCAAGGATCATCAGCAGGACGCTCCTCCTGGGAGGCGTTCCCAGGATTCACCTCCGCGCAAGAGGAGGACAACGGCAGAACAAGAAAGATCGGCAGAGAGATCTAGGTTATCATCTTTTTCTTTTCAGGAAGGCACCGTGGTGTCCACTCCTAAGGGTCGCGAGATCCCCTTTTCTCCAGCGGGGATTGCTGACACAGCGTCAGTTACCCGTCTACATGGTTCCGCCACATGATAAATGCTGTGGTCCAGGCTATTAAGCCTTCCAGCACTGATCAGGGACGGGACCCTGTGACGGGTTCTCCACCGTTGAAGAAAAGGAAAGGAGTGGGCTTCGTGGTGACTCCTCCCCGGGAAAAGCTGGTTTCCAGGAACCCCATCAGGCGGACCCCTTCTTCTCCAACCTCTGCAGCTCCACCCCCTCCTGTAGATGAGTTTATCTCGTCCTCGGGGGATTCCTCTAACTCGGAGAATTCTCCCTTGGCACCAAGGGGAGAATTTTCTCCGGATAGAGGAGGGGTTGCACGTGAGGAGGGTCCTCTTCGGGCGTCTTTGTTGGAGTCCTACTTCCCTCCCAGGAGGGAATCGAAGGACACCAAGACTGTTCCAAAATCTTCATCGAGGATTCGTCAAGAGCCAGCTATCCCTGGGGAGGACGTCCACGTTTCTCCCCAAGAAGACCTCTTGAGGATGGGAGACTTAGCTGTCAGTCTACCAAGAGGAGAGCACAGCGAGTCAGAACATGCGTTCTGGCAGGTCCTTGGATTGACGAGGGAGCTCAACAAAATCAAGGACCCGGAGACAGCCCCTCGCGAGGGGAAAGACACCGTGCTTGACGAGGTCTTTGGTGTCCAGAAGCCCCCAAGACTAGTGCGGCTTTGCCCTGGTCTAAAGGGGTGAAAGGCGCCAGAGACAAGGTCAAAGCTCAACTCTCCGGTCTGGCCTCCTCAGGACGTTCTTCTGCCGGGTTCAAACTCCTCCCACCTCTAGTCCAACAGAGGAGGTATTTCGAGATCGACGGGGAGTCTTGCATGTCTCTTCCACTCCATCATTCCGTGGAAGAACTAGCAAAGTAACTTCTTTCGAGAAGCTCTCTACCCGGCAGGTGACGTTTGCAGCGTCAGAGACCCAAAACCTGGAAAAAGTCACGAAGAGTGCCATGCAGGCAACTTCGTGGCTTGATCTCTGTCTTGGGTCTCTGGGCATCCTATTACGATCCAAGGATCTGTCCAAGGAGAGCAATAGGAAAGCTTTGGAGACCTTCCTCCTCTCGGGCACTCGCTCTATTAAGTTTCTAGCCCACCAGGTCACTAACCTGTGGGCCAACATGATCCTCAAAAGACGCGATTCAGTGTCCGAGAGGTTCCATCCGAAGATCCCCACTGCAGACGTCAGCAGGCTCAGGCACTCCTCTATTTTTGGAGGGGAGTTACTGGAGCCTCGTGACATTGAGCAGACGGCTGAGAGGTGGAGGAGATCGAACCAGGACTCTCTCCTCCAAAGGGCCCTGACATCTCGGCCCTATAAACCTCCAGCCCCTCAACAACAACGTCAACAGCAGCCTCGCAAGACACCTAAGCAGGCTCCGGCAGCTAAGACAAGCGTGTCTAAGCCGCAGTCCTTTCAGCCGAAAGACAAGAAACGCGGCAAGTCCTCTAACATATTGAAACAATATGATCCAATAGACTGGAACAAATCTGCGGAAAACATCAGTAAAATAATTGAAGAAATTCCAAAGAAAATCCAAGTGTTAAAGAGACTTATAAAGAAAGTCTACATCAATCAACACATTCCATCAAAGAACAATAACAAGTCCAATATGGTAAATATGCTGATTGATGCATTGGGAAAAAGAATGCCAAAATGGTGTAATACATGTAAGATATGGTATTCCATTAATAATCCTCAACAACTGATTAGAAAATGTAATGCCTGTAATGTTCCAACACACCCCACATGTGCTGAAATACAGCAAAAAATAAAAAATAGAGACACAAAGGTATTCTGCTCAACATGCTTAGTCTGGATAGAAAATATAATTAAGTCGAGACTAAAGCTGCAATTAGTTGAAGAAGAAGAAGAAGAAGAAGAAGAAGAAGAGAAAAATGAACAAGATATGTGTAAGGATGCAGAGGAAATCATTGATATAACTTATGATGCCATCCAACAACATACTTATGAAGAAATAAATTATCAGATGGAAACAAATAATAGACCCAAGAGACTCTACCCGGACCTACATACTTTTAGGGAAGAGCAAGAACAAGAAAAAAAAGAAAAGAAAGATATAGTCTGTAATAGGCTGAAAAGAGGGAATTGCAAATTTGGCGAAAGATGCTACTACAAGCATCCAAAGATATGCCATAATTATGAAATATATGGTAAATGTGCGTATTTAGACGGATATGGAGACGAATGCAGAGATCTCCATCCAAAAATATGCAAAACCCCAAAAGAAGGAAAAGGATGCAGTTTCAACAAAAAATGTCGATATATGCATCCTGCAACTATGAATGAGAGTAAGAAAACTCAGCAAACTGAAAAGAAAAACAAAAATGAAACAAAAAAAGAAACAAAAAAGCAGACCGCGTATATACCGCACTATGCACCAAAAAAGGCCTTTCAACCTAAAGCTCCACAAATAGAGCCCAACTACCAAGAATGCATATATAATGCCAGGGGTTGGTGCAGATATGGAGATAATTGCAGGTTTACACACAAAAATAAGTATGAAGGCGAAAGAACAAATATTATGGAAAAGTTGGATTTTTTAATGGCAGAATTCCGAGAAATGAAGAAAAGAACATCATATCAGAACAGGAAGGAAGCATGGGAGAATCCATATTATTACCAATATTAAATAATGGAAATGAGACACAAACCATAATAGTGATGAATGCACAGGGTTTAGTCACGAGTAACTCTAAAAGGAAAATAGAGTTCCTAGAAGAACTAACCCAAATTGAAAAAATAGATATATTAAATATAAGTGAAACATGGTATTCCCAAGAGACTGGCAGTGATGACCAGATAAAGGGTTTCCAAACTTATAGATCAGACAGAAAAAATAGGAATCAAGGGGGAACCGCAATATATGGAAGAGACATAAATCAAGGAAAAGTCTGTGAAAAATACAGCAACACAGAATGTGAATTGATTGCGGTAGAATTTGAATTTGAAAAACTAGTGAATATTGTAGTTTACAGACCCCCAAATACTAAGGAGTTTGACATAATAATAGAAAAAATAGATGATATATGTAGAAACCATAAAGACTGGAATATACTCCTATCCGGAGATTTTAACTTTCCTTTCGTGGATTGGAAAGAACGGATAGAAGAAAGTGGTTGTATGTATACATATAAAAAAGAGAGTAATAGTAGCGCAGAAGATAAGAGGCAATTTGAAAAGCTTCAAGATATGCTATTAGAACATAATATGCAACAAATAAACCACATTCCAACAAGAAAGGAAAATGTCCTAGATCTAGTATTTGTGAATGAGGTGAATTATGTTAAAGAAATAATAGTGTATAACACGGGAATTTCAGACCACAATGTCATAGAATTGATAGTTCATTCCAAAGCAAGTGATCACAGAATTAATAAAAGCACAAAACTTTGGGAAGGATATGGAAAATATAACTTTTACAGTAAGAATATAAAATGGTCAGAAATAAATGAAGAACTGAATAAAGAATGGAAAAATGTATTTATAAGTGATAATATACAGGTAAATACGGATATACTGTACAAAATACTGGAGAAAATTGTTGAAAAATATGTACCGAAAAAAAACAATAAACAAAAGACGTGCATACCAAGAGACAGAAGGATCTTATTTCAGAAAATTAAAAAGTGGAAGAAAAATCTTGCAAAAGAAAAAAATGTGTGGAAAATGAGGGAAATAAAATGTAAGATAGAAAATGCAGAACAAAACATTATGCAGTCGAAAGAAAATGAAAAAAGGGACTTAGAAGAAAGGACACTTCAAAATATAAAAAGAAACCCCAAAGTACTTTACTCCTATGCAAAAAAGATGAATAAAAGGAGAATAGAAATAGGCCCTCTAAGAATTGAAGGACGGCTAACGAATGAAAAAAAGGAAATATGCAACATATTAGCAGAAAAATATAAGAGTGAGTTCACGCCAAGAATTGCGAATGAGAATAATGAAACAGAAATGAGAGAAGAAAATGTTGAATATCTAACGGATATAGATATTAATGAAGCAGATATTGTCACGGCTATAAACGAAATTAAAAATGGATCGGCAGCCGGACCAGATGGAGTTCCAGCGATTTTGTTAAAAAAAACTGCAAACACTATCGCGAAGCCACTTGCAATACTGCTAAGACAGAGTATAGATATGAGCGAGATATATGTTAAACATAAATTAGCTTATATAACCCCTATCTTCAAAGGTGGATCAAGACTAGAGGCAAGCAATTATAGACCTGTTAGTCTAACATCACATATTATGAAAGTGTATGAGAGGGTATTAAAAAAGAAAATAATGAACCATTTGGTCAAAAATAATTTGTTTAATATGGGTCAACACGGTTTCGTACCTGGAAAAAGTACACAGACCCAACTGATAGCTCACTATGAAAACATATACAATAATATGATAAATGAAAAAGACACAGATGTGATCTATCTAGATTTTGCAAAAGCCTTTGACAAGGTAGACCATAACATATTGGAGAAAAAAATGAGAAAGCATAATATTGTGGGAAAGATAGGAAAATGGGTAAAAGAATTCCTGCAAAACAGAAAACAGATAGTGGTTGCAAATGACGAGAAATCAGATGAAGCCCAGGTAATATCTGGTGTGCCTCAAGGTACGGTATTAGCTGCACTGCTATTTGTTATTATGATCTCAGACATAGACTGTGATGTTGAAAACTCCGTAGTGAGAAGTTTCGCCGATGACACAAGAATAAGTAGAGAAATTACTTGTGATGAAGATAGGAACTCACTACAAAGAGATCTAAACAAAATATATGAATGGGCGGAGATAAATAGGATGGTATTTAACTCCGATAAATTCGAATCAATAAATTATGGAAACAGAGAAGGAATGGTGTATGCATACAAGGGACCTAATAATGAGACAATCACAAACAAGGAAGCAATTAAAGACCTTGGTGTAATTTTAAATAGGAATATGTTATGCAACGACCAAATAGCAACACTGTTGGCTAAATGTAAAGCAAAAATGGGAATGTTATTCAGAAACTTTAAAACAAGAAAAGCTGAACACATGATTATGCTTTACAAAACTTATGTGCGTAGTACACTCGAGTACTGCAATGTGATATGGTACCCACACTACCAAAAGGATATTGCGCAAATAGAGAGTGTACAAAGGTCCTATACTGCTAGAATAGAAGAAGTTAAGGACCTTGATTACTGGGAAAGACTGCAATTTTTAAAACTATACAGTCTAGAAAGGAGAAGAGAACGCTACATGATAATACAAGCATGGAAGCAAATAGAAGGAATTGCTGAAAACATCATGGAGCTTAAAGTATCAGAAAGAGCAAGCCGAGGTAGATTAATAGTACCAAAAAGCATTCCAGGTAAACTGAGAAAGGCGCACAGGACATTAATCCACTACGCACCAG
Organism: Palaemon carinicauda; assembly: GCF_036898095.1. Taxonomy (NCBI): domain Eukaryota; kingdom Metazoa; phylum Arthropoda; class Malacostraca; order Decapoda; family Palaemonidae; genus Palaemon; species Palaemon carinicauda. The sequence goes on from NC_090739.1 coordinate 16,667,329, forward strand.
CATCGATAATGCAGCGACTATTTAATGTGCTGCCAGCTCATCTAAGAAACATATCAGGAGTGAGCGTAGATGCGTTTAAAAATCAGCTCGATAAATACCTAAGATGCATCCCAGACCATCCAAGACTGGAAGATGCAAAATACACCGGAAGATGTATTAGCAACTCTCTGGTGGATATACGAGGTGCCTCACACTGAGGGACCTGGGGGAACCCAAACAAAAAATAAGGCAATAAGGCAATAAGGGAGGTAGAACTCCTAGAGGAAGCGGCAAAGGTCGCAAACACTAGGAGTGGCAGTCCCCCCCGCGTGTCCACCTGTGGGGGGATGCCTAAAAAATTGCGTGCAGAGGTGGCAGCAACTCGGGGCCGACCCTTGGACGGTCTCTGTGATCGGTCAAGGGTATCGCGTCCCGTTCACAACATCTCTACCTCCCCTGACAGCGAATCCAGTGTCGTTGAACTCCTATGCCTTGGGCTCGGCAAAGGGGTTGGCCTTCCGGGCAGAAGTCGAGACCATGCTCAAGAAGGATGCTCTCCAGGAGGTCGACGACGGCTCCCCAGGCTTCTTCAGTCGACTCTTTCTTGTAAAGAAGGCGTCTGGAGGCTGGAGACCGGTCATCGACCTCTCAGCACTAAACAAGTTTGTCGTTCAAACTCGTTTCAGTATGGAGACAGCGGACACGGTCAGACTTGCAGTGAGACCACAAGACTTTATGTGCACTCTGGATCTGAAGGACGCGTACTTCCAGATCCCCATCCATCCGTCTTCCAGGAAGTACTTAAGATTCAGCCTAGACGGCAAGACCTACCAGTTCAAGGTGCTGTGTTTCGGTCTCTCCACGGCACCCCAGGTGTTCACCAAGGTGTTCACTCTGATCTCGTCGTGGGCTCCTTCGTTATCTAGACGACTGGCTAATCCTGGCAGACTCGGAGACAGGCTTCTGGAAGTTTGCCAAGATCTAGGGATCTTGGTAAATCTCGAGAAGTCCTCTCTGCGCCCTACGAAGAAACTGGTATACCTAGGCATGAAACTAGACACGATTCTCCACAAAGCCTTTCCATCAGACGAAAGGATAGCAAGGCTGAGGAAGGTAGCAGAACCTTTCCTCAGACGAGAAGAGCTTCCAGCCCAACTGTGGTTACGTCTCTTAGGCCATCTATCATCTTTGGTTCGTCTTGTTCCAAACGGCCGCCTCAGGATGAGATCCCTTCAGTGGCGGCTGAAGTCACGATGGAATCAGGGAAACGATTCCCCGGACTTCCTAGTTCCCATAGGACCTTCGGAACGGGCGGATCTTCGATGGTGGCTGGACGACGAGAACCTACGGAAGGGAGCAGATCTTCTTGTCCTCCCCCCAGATTTGACTCTGTTTACGGACGCGTCAAATCAAGGGTGGGGGCCCACATTCTGAACCAAAGAGCCTCAGGCCTTTGGCCAGAATCGGAAAGGTGCCTCCACATCAACCTGCTAGAATTGAAGGCCGTTTTTCTGGCTCTTCAACAGTTCCAACAAACCCTGGCGGGCCACTCCGTGGTGGTGATGAGCGACAACACCACAGTAGTGGCTTATATCAACAAGCAGGGAGGTACCTTCTCGCAACAGCAATCCCATCTTAAAGTAGAGATTCTGAGATGGTCCGAAACCCGCTCGATCTCACTGTCAGCTCGCTTCATTCCTGGCAAGAGGAATGTCCTCGCCGACAGCCTCAGCAGGGCGACGCAGATAGTGAGTACCAAGTGGTCTTTGGATCCTCGGATAGCCAACAAAGTCCTGACTTTGTGGGGTTCCCCGACTGTAGACCTGTTTGCGACAGCCTTGAATTTCAGGCTGCCCCTTTACTGCTCTCCAGTCCCGGACCCCAAGGCTCTCTGGCAGGATGCATTTCAACACAGGTGGGACAACATGGACGTTTACGCCTTCCCACCTTTTTGTCTGATGAGAAGGGTGCTCAACAAGGCCAACCTATCGGTCAACCTCTCCATGACTCTCATAGCTCCGCTATGGCATCATGCGGAATGGTTCCCGGACCTTCTGCAACTCCTAACGGAACCCCCAAGAGAACTCCCTCCACGTCACGAGCTACTCAGACAACCACATTGCAACATCTTCCACAAGGCCGTAGCTTTGCTTCGGCTTCACGCCTGGAGACTATCCAGCGACTCCTCACGGAGAGAGGATTTTCTCAACAGGTTGCGGACAGGATGTCTCGACACCTGCGAGAATCCTCTGCCAGCGTTTACCAGGCGAAGTGGAAAGTCTTTTGTGGTTGGTGTCGTGGAAGGGGTATCTCTCCGCTCGATGCCACTATTCCAACAATAGCGGAGTTCCTTGTATATCTTCGGGAGGAAATGCGCCTTTCGGTCTCGGCGGTGAAAGGCTATCGCTCAGCCTTAAGCTTAGCCTTCAGGCTGAAAGGAGTGGATATTTCCTCTTCGTTGGAACTTTCTCTACTCATACGCAACTACGAGCTTACTTGCCCCCAGTCGGAAGTCAGACCCCCTCCTTGGAACGTGGTTCAAGTGCTCAGGGCTCTGAAAAGAGCTCCCTTTGAACCATTACGCCAGGCGTCTGATCGCCACCTAACGTGGAAGACGGTGTTCCTACTCGCGTTGGCCTCGGCCAAGCGAGTCGGTGAACTTCATGGTCTCTCGTATGACATCACCCATTCAAGGGGATGGGGGGAGGTAACGTTCAAGTTCGTCCCTGAGTTCATTGCTAAGACTCAAAACCCTGGGGTGTCGGATCCAAGATTCGACTCCTTCAAGGTAACGAGTCTACGTTCTGTATCAAGTGACCCAGACCATCTGTTACTGTGCCCAGTCAGGAGTCTGAGGCGCTACCTCAAAAGAACAGCTGCAGCCCGTCCTCATGTGCAAGCTTTGTTTGTGAGCACAGGGAGGACAAAGAGGAGGGTCACCAAGAATTCCATCTCTTCATGGATTTGCAAGGTGATAAGCAGCACCTTGAATCCTGACTCTCCTCCGTCACGTCGTCCCAGAGCTCACGATGTCAGGGGTGTTGCTACTTCCCTGGACTTCAAGAGAAACTTCTCTGTGACGCAAGTTCTACAAGCTGCGGTCTGGAGACGCAAGTTCTACAAGCTGGGGTCTGGAAACGTCGGACGACGTTCACAGCCCACTACCTGCAGGAAGTGACACACAGGAACCTCGATACGTTTTCTATCGGTCCTGTGGTGGCTGCACAACAGCTGGTCTAACCTCAGGCTCCTTATTGGACAAGTAGCAGAAGGTTGAGGGCATTGTTACCCGGTTTTAGTCTGCGTGAATGAAAGAGTATGTCTGGCCCTTACTTGTTTCTTCATTCTCCCCTCTCTTGGGGATAGCAGCATCCAGGTCTTTGCGCAGCTGACCTCAACCTCTGCAGGTAAACCATGCTTCCTTGTGCTCCTAGTATTAGCCTTAATACTGTCGCGTCCCCCTTACCCTGACGAGGTGGTATTGGGAACGTCCTAGCCTAGAGTTCCACATAAAGAACTCCAGGTCAACTTCCTAGGACGAGTCATGTTATTCTCCTTCACACACATCCTAGTAGGCCGCACGATGGTCAAACATGACAACGTGTGAGGGTTAGGGACTCCCGTTCCTTGAGTTCTACAACTCGGAATTGGAGTCCCTGGGTAAAGCCGAAGCCAGAAGGCTGGGGACTTTCCGCCCTTCCTAAGGGTGTCACCCCATGTAAATAGCGTGGTTTGTATTAGGTTACGGAACAAATGACAAATTTCGTAGATAATTTGTATTTTTCCTACCATACAAACCTTAGTTATTTACATAAATGTTACCCGCCAGCCCTGACCCCCAAGTCAAGTCCTACCTTTAAGTGAATTGAGCTATTCACAGTGTGTGAGGGGGGGGAGGGGTAGCTAGCTACCCCTTCCCTACCCCCTGCTAACTAGCGAAGGGGTAGTTAACCCTCGTTAAAATTTAATGGCTCGTCATTTCAGCTCCGCCAAAATAATACCCCATGTAAATATCTAAGGTTTGTATGGTAGGAAAAATACAAATTATCTATGAAATTTGTCATTTTTCCTAACAGTACTTACCTCGAACTACTTTCGGGTTATTGCCCGCCCAGCCTTCCCCGAGTGTCTTACAGGAGTTCGAAATTATGGTTATCAAAAGCTTACTGGCGACCGAGACCTAGCTCCTTGCTCTCGCACGCTGACCTGGGTCACCTCAGGGCGAGTATCCATCTGCCAAAGAGGGACCCTACTAGGGAAAACGGAGATAGGGAAAACTACACAAAATTCTGGTCGATTGGGAGGAGAATCCAAGATACTCCTAAGAAAGTAGTTCGAGGTAAGTACTGTTAGGAAAAATACAAATTACTTAAAATTTGTGATATTTAATTGATGTTACAATATTATATCCACATGATTAAATAGATCAAGAAAAATTTATAGCTTTCTCAAAATCAGGGGAATATGTCTGACTGCTCTGTAATAAGCAAACCATCTAGAGAGCATTATTACCACTGAGTGGGCTGAGAAACTCTATTACAAGACAAAGGCACATCAGTTACTACTTACCGCTAGAATGTTCCTTCTTGAAAGGAAAGAAAATAGGAATTTTACAGGTGAATATCGATTAAACCCGGTTTCTGTGGAGAAAGCAATATGAATAACAAAGGTTCATAGAAATAATTCTGTACCTTCATCAACATTAGAGGCCAAGAGGTACAAGTCCAAATCTTAAAGTTGATATACTCCGAGGCCAAAGCCATGACAATCAAGAAGACTGACTAAAGACCACCAACAATGACCCACTATTGCAATGAAGCTGTTCCAAGTCAGACGTTCACTTTTAAAGTCCTCACGTGTTAAGACAAGCAAGAGCTTTGCCACTAGGGAGGAACTTCCAGTCCAAATACCATTGCAGAGCTTTGCCACTATGGAGGGACTGGCCTTCAAAATAACATTGCAGAATGATCGAATGGAAGAATGGAGGGAGACAAACCACCAACAATGCAGTGCAGGACCCAACTGAAGAAATTGCTGATGGGACACAACTAACCACACATGGTTGGTGTGCCCTCAACTGAGGTAGAATTAAGAGTGGTCAGAATAAGGGACAATCTGGTTAAAAGGGGCCTTAAAACTGATTAGTCCTGTGAATGTGGAGAAAATACCCAGATCATCAATATTCTCCAATCATGGCTGCCATTAAATGGTTGGCTGTTTGGTGTAAGCTATCATGAAAGTCCATAACTATTTTGTTCAATCATAATTTGCCCAGTCCTGCACTTTTTGTGAACACATTCAACATAAAGAAAACAACTCTAGTATGAAATGCAAACACATTAAACACAACTGTATAAACCTTTTACCCAACAACAATATTAGGTTGTAACACTGAAATATAGTGCAAGTACTTTGCTCAGGGCCCAGATTGTGAGAAGGGAAGAAAAGAATGAATTCTATAATAAACAAACAAGGTGAGTAGAAGGAATTATGTAGTTGTGATGGGTGACTTAAATGCCAGAGTGGGTGCTGGGGAGGTAGGTGTCACTGGGAAGTATGGTGGACCAGTTGAAAATGAGAGTGGTGAGAGGCTGCTAGATATGTACTGAACAAGAGCTGGTGGTAAGTTGTAGTTTAAAAAAAAAAAAATATATAAACAAGTTTATATGGGTAAGAGTGGCAGTAAGATTTTTTGGTTAATGGAAAATAAAGTTTATTCTGTAACTGAAATACAAACCAACGCTATTTATAGGGGGTATTACTTTTGGTGAAACTGAAAGGACAAGCCATTAAAATTTAGTGAGGGTCAACTATCCATCACGCTAGTTAGTGGGGGGGGGGGGGTGTTAGCCTGGTACCCCTCCCACTCGCACGACTGTGATTACACTCGCTTTGCTTTTCCTTGGATGGAGTACAGTTGTCACCGACCTTCATTCTCTCCAACTTTTGGACTGCCATTAATCATTTTTTTGCTTTTTCTTTCAGTGTGTGTGTGTGTCTGCTGTGTTCTACGGCCATGCGTACTTGTTCGGGAACTAAAGGCTGCACCTGCAGGAAGTTTATGTCTGCTGTGGAGATGCATCCACACAGCCATTGCCCCGTCTGCAGAAGACAGCGCTGCGACGAAGATAGTAAGTGTAGTGAGTGTCTGAAGTGGTCTTCCTCCCAGTGGGAAAGGTATGGGCGCAGGCGGAAGACGAAGTCTAGGCGGGATTCATTCCTCCCCTTCGAAGTGCGCTTTGATGCAGAAGAAACCCAAGGCTTCTTCCTCCACCTCCTGACCTTCCTCCGAAGCTCCTACTTGGACAGCTTTCCCCGGGGGGCCAATGAGTAGTAGCATAAGCCAGTTAACACCTGGCCAACCTCGGTCGTCGAGAGACGGTGCTGCCTCCCCTAGCGGAGTTGCCCCGAATCTCCCCCCGAGTGAGCCCGTTTCTCTCTCTCTCCTCTGTTTCAGCTCTGGCCATTGTTGGGTTTGCCCAGTGAACCTACCACGGAGGCGTTGCTGCAGTTTTTGCATCAGGGTGCTGACCTTCAGCACGCGTCAGCTTCAGATGTCAACCCTTTATCCGTCATTGACATTGTGGTGTCAGAGAGCTCTTCGGCTGCCCTGCCAGCTACTCCTGCAGCTGCGTCTGCTTTTTCATCTTTCGCCGCCAAGTTCTTCCCTTCTTCCCCTGACAAACATCCTTTGGGGGGAGAGCAAAGTCCGAAGCACGTCTCTTCGACAAGTATCTCCCTTTTGAGTAAAGGGCATCACATAAAGACTCCTCTTCGGAGGCCTGCCGTTGGTCAGTCTGCAGATCCTACGCTTCTACATCATCGCGTCAGCGGCAGCCAAACTCGCCGTGTCCGTCCTCCTCTTCGTGGTCAGGGTGCTCTTATCCCATCGGCCGAGAGACGTCTCTTCCCCTCCACTCTTGCTCAGTCTTCTTTTCGGAAGAAACTGTTTGACCTTTGCCTCTGTCTCCGATCTTGTCTCTTCACTTTATGTCTTGCTAGGCTCTTGCCGCCCAATGTTCTCCTGCTCAACAGACTCACCATTGTTCAGCAGAGAGTGAATCGCTTACGCAATCACTTCTTGAATCGCCTACGCATTCACCTCGTGAATCACCTACGCATTCACCTCGTAAACTGCCTACGCATTCACCTCGTAAATCGCTTAACCTTTGTCATCGAGCGACTTCTCGTGTACCAATTAAGGGGAGCATCCACTATGGGTATGATGTAAACTTTCAGATACCAAAAATTGAGATATTACTTCTATCTATGGCCAAACATGTTGTACGTGCCTTCAAGAAGTTTCTGGCAATAATTCTTATATATAAGATATAGTGGTTTTTAAATGGGTACGTCATCCTAATTGCGTCGTCTGCTAAAGCAGATTATGTAGGTTTGTCTTGCGCATTAATTTTGCATATACAGTACTGTATACACCAATTTTTTCATATTTTTTCGTTATCTTCATACGTCTGGCAAACATATATCTTTAAGTCACCCACGTGGTAATGGAACACTGAAGTGTGTATACGTTCCATTTTTACGTTGCTTACACTTCGAGTGGTTTTGTTTATTTTCCAATGATCGGGTACTTGATTAACTTTCCATAATGCCCAAACACAAAAGAAGGTTTTTAGCTGCCAGAAGGAGAAATGTGATAGTGGCATCTCAATTTAGATGGGCAAAAAAGCGTAAAGTAAACGAGAGTGATGGCGAGTCTGGCAGCAGTGAAGTGATGATGGTGACGAGTGATCAGTACCCCTAATGGGGGGTGGGGGGTGGGACTTGGGGCTATGCTTGCAGTAATGAGTAGAAATTGCATCAGGTAAGAAAGTTAGCTGTTCTTCAACTAATTAAGACTAGTTCTAAATAAGTATTGATAACGATATTTGCTAATGAAAGCTATAATGTTTTGCTTTCCTTCATACTCTTACAAAATCTCATAAAATAACTTTGAACGTCGATATCTAAAAAGTATACTTATTGACCTTCAAAACTAATTTTCTCCGCTATTTATCAACCAATTTCAAATCGAAATACATCGTTGTAAAGAGGAATAAATTTACAATATTTTGTACAGAGGAATTTTTTTCTAAAGTTTATTTTCCATTTCTTATATTTTTTCAAACTTTTAAAATATATAAATATTTATATAAACAAATTTACCAAAAATATGGAAAATTCCTACTGGCATTTTGTTTATATTGTAACAAACAAAATTCGTGGAAATTTTAATTTAATTGTATTCAGTACTTTTTGATAAAAATTGAATTGAATTTTTTTTTGTTTAATAGAGTTTTTATTCATTTAAAAAAAATTGTAGTCCAAATTCAGTGAAACTCCCACAGATTTATCTTTGCACTAGTAGGTATAAGATATATAAAAATTAGATTCATCCAGTGATAAATAACGGTTACGGGTTAAATGGCAGATGGCCCCCTTAAGCGGTTGGTTACTCGGGAATCATCTTCTCCATTACTTACAATGCGTGAATCGCCTAACATTCGACATCGAGCTACTTCTACACCACCGCGTCTGGATCGTGAATCGCCTGACCATCGTCATCGAGCGTTTTCTCGTGTACCACCAAAGCGTGTAGTAACTCGTGAATCGCCTACGTCGTTTCCAACGCGTTCATCCCCTGATCATCAACAACGAACGACGTCCCATGCTCCACCTAACCGATCGATCGCTCATGAATCGCCTACACGTTCAACTTCTCTCCATGCCACCACTTCGCGACAATCCCCGACAACGTGGGAATCCCTTCCATATCGGAATTTGCCTGCTAGTCTAGGATCGCTTGCTCGAGAGCGTTCGCCTGCTCGTCAGCATTTACCTGTCCATCAGCATTCACCTGCTCTACAGCGATCACTCGCTCATCAGCATTCGTTCGCTCGGCAGCATTCACCCACTCATCAGTGTTTGCCTGCTCTTCAGCGATCGGCTGCTCGTCAGCGTTCGTGTGGTTTATGGGGTTCTCTGACTGTGGATCTGTTCGCAACGGCACTGAACTTGAGGCTCCCGCTGTACTGCTCCCCAGTCCCAGATCCCAAGGCTCTCTGGCAAGATGCATTCCACTAACGGTGGGACAACATTAACATACGCATTCCCATTGTTCTGTCTGATGAGAAGAGTACTCAACAAGACCAGAACATCAGTCAATCTTTCAATGACACTCATACCTCTGCCATGGCATCATGCGGAATGGTTTCCCGGACCTTCTGCTGCTTCTGATGTAGCTCCAAAAAGAACTTCCTCCACAACACAATCTACTCAGACAACCATATATCAACATCTACCACAAGGCAGTAGCTTTGCTATGTCTTCATGCCTGGAGACTATCCAGCATCTCCTCACACAGAAAGGATTTTCGCAACAAGTTGCAAAAAAGGATGTCTGGATATCTGCAGAAATCTTCAGCCTCAGTCTATCAGGCGAAGTGGAGTGTCGTCTGTGGTTGGTGCCGTGGAAGGGGTCTCAATCCACTCGATGCCACTATGCCCTTAATAGCGAGTTCCTCATGTATTTGCGGGAAAAAATACGTCTTTCAGTTTCAGCGGTTAATGGCTATCGCTCAGCTTTGAGTCTCGCTTTTAAACTGAAAGGAATGGACATTCCCTCATCGCTGGAAATTTCCCTCCTCATACGAAGTTATGAACTTACCTGTCCCCAGTCGGAAGTGAGACCTCCCCCATGGAACATGGTTCGAGTTCTTCGGTTTATAAAGAGACTCCTGTAAGAACCATTACACCAGGCAACACATCACCACCTGACTTGAATGACGGTGTTCCTACTCACCTTGGCATCAGCCAAAGGAGTCCGCGAACTCCATGGTCACTCTTATGACATCACCCATTCAAGGGGATGGGGAAAGGTAAGCTTCAGCTTCGTTCCTGAGTTTGCTGCAAAGACTCAGAATCCGGGGGTTTTGGACCTTAGATTCAAATCCTTTCAGATAATGAGTCTCCGCTCTGTAACTGACGACCCAAATCATCTGTTACTTATGCCCAGTAAGGTGTTTGAGGCACTAGCTCAAGAGAACAGCAGCAGCTCGGCCCAGAGTGGCCTCGTTCTTCATAAGCACAGGCAGAATCAAGAGGAGGGTCAAGAAGAACACAAACTGCATGGATTTGCAAAGTTATTGACTTTGCCCTGAATTCCAACCCTCCTCCAACACGTCGTCCCAGAGCTCATGATGTCAGGGGCGTTGCTACGTCCCTAGCCTTAAAAAAAAACTACACTCTGATGCAGGTATTACAGTGTAAGCAGGTGTGTGGAAACGACAAATGACATTCAACGCCCACTACCTGCAAGACGTGACCCACAGGAACCTTGATATGTTCTCTATCGGTCCTGCGCTGCACAACAGCTCGTTTAGTACCTCAAGCTTCTTATTGGACAAGAAGCAGAAGGTTGAGGGTATTGGTTACCCAGGTTTTAGTCTGAGTGAATGAAAAGGAATGTTTGGCTCTTTTCCTTTCTTCATCCTACCCTCTCTTGGCGAAATCAGCATCCTGGAACCTCTGCACAAGCTGGCCTCAAACCTCTGCAGGTAAACCATCGCTCCCTTGTGTAACCTAGTATTATTCCAATACTGTTGCGTCCCCATACCCAGGCGAGGTGGTATTGGGAATGTCTCGGTCTCTTCAATTATTTCCTACAAGACTTGGAATAACGTTTACGTGGGGAGTCACACTGCTAGTTTATCACCACACACAACTTGGGTAGGCCGTTGACTAAGCTTAGCAGGTTTAGCGAGGTGCTAGGGTCTCCTTAATGTTGCACAAAACTCTGCACAATAGGGAGTACCCCAGGTAAAGCAAAAAAAGCCAGATTGGCAGGGACGTCCACCCTACTAATGGGTGAGTCACACCTATAAATAGCGTTGGTTTGTATTCCAGTTACGGAACAAATGACAAATTCAGAGGTAATTTGTATTTTTCCTTATGATACAAACCTTAGCTATTTATACATACTTGCCCGCCAACCTTGTCCCCCTTGAAGTCCTATTTTCAAGCAAAGTGAATGCAATCACAGGCGTGTGAGTGCGAGTACCAACCCCCGCAAAATAGCGGGACGAGTAGTTAACCCTAGCTAAATTTTAATGGCTCGTCCTTTCGGCGAAGAATTTGTTATTTTTGTTGTAGCAAAAGAGTGGGGCAACAGAGTAGGGGTATGTAAAAGGGAAGTAGTGAAGGTTGAAGAGGAAAAAAATCAGATAAAAAGGGAATATCAAGAAAGGTTGGAAGTGGCATGTGACAGGGTGAAAGTGAGAGAAACTGGGGATCTAGAGGAGTGGACGTTAGTAAACGAAAATTTCGTTGGGCTTACAAGTGATGTGTGTGTCAATAGGAATGTTGGACGCAGCATGAAATAAGATAGTGAATGGTGGAATGGAGTAAAGATGAAAGTGGAAGAGAAAAAGTGGGTATTTGAAGAATGGCTGCATAGTAATGGTGTAGATAAGTATGGAAGAAAAATGTAGAAGTAAAACGCAAGGTAGCCGAGGGAAAGAAGGCGGCTAATTGGAGGTGGGGGTCAGGGATTGGGTCGTTTGTATGAAGAGAATAAGATGTTTTGGGTGGATCAAGAAATGAAGAGACAGTGAAAGATGGAAATGGAAGGTTGTTGAAAGGAGATGAGGCAAGGGAAAGGTGGGCTGAATATTTTGAAAGGATTTTGAATGTTGAGGATACTAGGCAGGCATATATATTTGTTATTGCAGGTGTTGTGTTGCCAGTGATGGGAAATGAAAATGAGAGAGAGAGAGATTACAAGAGAGGAAATGAAGAAAGCACTAGATGCAACGAGAGCATGAAAAGCACCTGGTATGGATGGTGTGAGGGCTGAGATGTTAAAGGAATGGGAATTGACTTTTATTTGAATGGTTGGTGAGATGGTTTAATATCAATGGTACCAGTGGACTGGGTGTTTGCTTGTGTTCTTCCGCTATACAAAGGTAAGGGAGATGTGCATGAGTGTTATAATTTTATGGATATTAGTTTACTGAGTGTGGTAGGATGTGTATGGTAGAATGTCAAGTAATAGGATTAAGGATAAAACAGAGGATGCAATCTTAGAAGTGCAAGGTGGTTTTCGGAGAGGTAGGGGATGTATGGATCACATTTTTACGGTTAGGCAGATATGCGAGAAATATTCAGCAAAAGGTAAGGAGGTGTATGTTGCATTTATGGATCTGGAGAAAGCTTATGTTAGAGTTGATAGGGAAGCAATGTGGAATGTGATGAGGTTATATGGAATTGGTTATTGGTTATTGCAAGCAGTGAAAAGTTTATACATAAGCAGTAAAGCGTGTGTTTGGATAGGAAATGAAGTAAGCAAGTGGTTCCCAGTGAGAGTGGGGCTGAGACAGGGATGTATGATGTTGCCATGGTTATTCAATTTGTTTGTTGACTGAGTTGTAAGAGAGGTGAATGCTCGAGTGCTTGGTCGAGGATTGAAAATGATAGATGAGATTGATCATGAGTGAGAGGTGAATCAATTGTTTGCATATGATACTGTTTTGGTTGCAGACTCAGAGAAGCTGGGTCGATTAGTGACAGTTTGGAAGGGTGTGTGCCAGAAGGAAGTTGAGAATTAATGTGGGTAAGAATAAGGTTATGAGATGCACAAGAAGGTAGGGTGGTGCTAGATTGAATGTCATAATGAATGCAGAGTTACTTGAAGAAGTAGATCAGTATAAGTACTTGGGGTCTGTGGTTACCGCAAGTGGTGGAGTGAAAGCATAAGTACGTCAGTGAGCGAATGAAGGATGTAAAGTGTTGGGGGCGGTGAAGGGAATGGTAAAGAATAGAGGGTTAGGAATGAATGTAAAGAGAGTTTTGTATGAGAAAGTGATTGTACCAACTGAGATGTATGGATCGGAGTTGTGGGGGATGAAAAGGACAGACAGAAATTGAATGACTTTGAGATGATGTGTCTGAGGAGTATGGCTGGTGTATTTCGATTAGATAAGAGTTAGGATCGAAGTAATGAGGGTGAGAACGGGTGTAAGAAATGAGTTAGCAGCTAGAGTGGATATGAATGTGTTGAGGTGGTTTGGCCATGTAGAGAGAATGGAAAAAAGGCTGTCTTCTGAAGAGGGTGAGATTGCAAGAGTTGATAGGAGAAGTACAAGAGGAAACCCAAGGATTGAGTGGATGGATAGAGTGAAGGAAGCTCTAGGTGATTGGAGGATAGATGTGAGAAAGGCAAAAGACCGTGCTAGAAATAGAAATGAATGGCGACGAATTGTGACACAGTTCCGACAGGCCCTGCTGCTTCCTCCAATCGTCTTGGTGACCACTGAGGTAGTGGCAGTAGGGATTCAGCCTATGCAGCTTCATTGTGGTGGATAACAGGAGAGGGTGGGCTGTGGCACCCTAGCAGTACCAACCAAACTCGGCTAAATCCTTCGTCAGGTTGGGAGGAACAAAGAGAAAAAAATCCCCTTTTGTTTCTTTTATTTTATGTTGGCTACCCCTAAAAAATTGGGGGAAGTGCCATGGTAGATAGATAGACTTTGCTCAGAGTTGCCTTCAAGATCCTACTGATGTACCATATGGTACAGATTCTATGAATAAATAATTCACTGGAGCATGGTGAAACTACAATGTGTTGTGGAAGAAATTAATGACTATGAATGTTACAATGTGTTGTACAGGAAATGAATGACCATGAATGTTACACTACAGTAATTAAAGTTTATCTTACAAAACACGGCAAAGGACACCACTGAGTCCTTGAGACAGTACAGAACATTATTGGTAACTAATAGAGTAAGCTCAGAGTACAGAAGGGGGAGCATTATGGAGTAGGTAGGCTACAATGTAATGACACGATATATGTTACCTGAAGAACAGCATGTGGGAAGGTGGGGGGGGGTGTAGTGCCCTCATTGCATTTCATGCAGAGCACCGCATTGCTGAAGGGTCTTGGCTGTATCCCTTGGGCCTCTAGCTTCGCCCATTTTTAGCCTTCTACTTTACCTTCATTCTTGCCTCTCTCCTTCCAACTTGCTGCCCAACCTCTTGACTTTGGTTTCATATAGCAATTGTGGAATTTTACACCTAGTACATTGGCCTTGGATCTAGCACAGATGGCCAAAATTCAGGAAATCCATACCACACTATAGCTTTACTCGGACATTGTTTCATAATTTTCATCTATTCCCTTCCTACAATGTGAGTCTAAACTCTTTATATTCCTTTATTTTCATCCCATTCAGGAAGATATGCTTAAGACAAACAATATGAGAGAATATAATTATGACTGTGGTCTTGTTAAATCTTTTATAATGTTCATAATGAAAGCAGAGGCCATAGGAATTTTTAAAAGATAAAAAATAGAATGTAGAAAAAGAGGCTTAAAAAAACCTTATAAGAACTAGAAACAAAGTGAAGTGAAAGAAGCCATTTTAATACTATTGAAACTAAACTCAAATGTATATATCCAGCATAACAACGGATGCAAATTAAAAATTGTATAAGAAATCTATTGATGACCAAAATGTTAAAGCTTAGGAAATGGGAAAGATATCAAGGAGGATCATGTTCACGTAAAAGAAAACCAAAAAGGAGTATGAAACTTGTTATCTCTGAGGACTGTGAAGCAAATGTATTGAAAGGGAAGTAAGGAGTAATAAAGCATAGCTTTAGTAGAAACGGCTGGGTTACTGATAAACAAATCTTGTTACTAAACATAAGAACATGAGAAAAAATGTAACTCACGAGGCGTGACTACAAAATACTAAAATTCATGACTTGAGTATGTGAGAGAAGATT
>NC_090739.1:16687093-16697093 GCF_036898095.1 Palaemon carinicauda
TAAATGATTTAACATATTATGAAATTTATGCTTTGCAATTTTGGTTACTGACTTCATAGAATGAAAGTTAAATAAACACGGTTGACTGTAAATATAATAATAATAAAACATGCAATACACAGGCATCAACTAAATCAGTGACCGTCTCGATTTAGCCCGATACCAAACTAGCTTCTTTCGAATACCATGTGTTTTCCGTTAAATGGAAGTCATACTATAATGACAAATATTATGGCAGGAAATTTTCGGCTGCACTTTTCCCTGACCTTTGCTTCTGAAAGAGAAGGGTCCAAAAGAAACTGCATGATAATCACCAAACGCAAGCACTTGAGGGCAAAAAAAAAAAAAAAAAAAAAAAAAAAAAAAAAAAAAAAAAAAAAAAAAAAAAAAGTAACCTAAGAAATGAAGTCATTGTTGTCAACAAACTAGTGATTAGGGGAAAAACAAACCAACACACCAACAACAACAAATGCATCCGTTTCTAAACCCCTGCAGGACAAAGGCCTCAGACATGTTCTTACTCATGTCTTGGGTTTTGCCAATTTTCATCACCACGCTGGCCACTGCAAATTGGTGATGGTAAAATAATTCAATTAGAGGGCTCACAACAAACCAACCAAGTATGGGTGGTACTGACTAGTACAGCTTTGTTGTTTATGGCGATACATTAACCCTTTCACCACATTAAGGTATCACCACTCAGAAAGTGATATATATATATATATATATATATATATATATATATATATATATATATATATATATATATATATATGCAAAAACCCACTGGGGGTATATTAAACCTTCAGGAAATTTCGTATTGCTAATTACTAACAATTCTAAAGTACACAAGAAAGGAGCTTCGCCTGCGATGTTGAGTGTCCAACGCGAAAACAAGAAGGAATTGAAACAACCACCAAGACTAACTTTCCCTTTTCATGTTTTCCTCTGGCCAAAATATTCTCACAAGAATTCATTAAAAGCAACAATTTGATGAGATTATAATGACCATGTTATGGGGGACACATATAAAGAGTCTTTTAGGGTAATTAACTTCAAGTTTACTTCAATTGATTTTCTCTTTCACCTGAATACTCGTTTCTTAAGAGAATTATTATACTCTATCGAATATTCTCTCAATAGCATCCAGCTTTTCCAATAAGGGTTGTAGCTTAGATAATAATAATAATAATAATAATAATAATAATAATAATAATAATAATAATAATAACAACAAAGTACCATTATAGTCAAAGCAACAAAATTAACATACATTAATCATCTTCCCTTCAGTGTACGACTCCAGATGTGAAATTTTAGTTTACCGGATTTTTCCCCACACAAGAAACACTTAAGTTTCCGCAAATAACGAATTCGCAACAGCAGCATTAGTAGCCCTTATCCATCTTGTATTATTCTCTATGATTTCCTCTTTTCCTTGCAACTGATTTTTAGCTAAAAGATTATTTCCACTGTTCAAAGTTGGAGCAAATGCTTTTTTGTTGACCAGGCGGACATGAGTCTTTTTAAAGTTTATTTATGACATATTTGTTTTTGATGTTGTTAATAGTTTATATGTGACATGTCTGTTTTGACGTTGTTACTTTTTTTTAGAATTATTTATTGTTAATTTATTCTCTTCATTTATTTATTTCCTTATTTCCTTTCCTAACTGGGCTATTTTTCCCTGTTGGAGCCCCTGGGCT
Source organism: Palaemon carinicauda (assembly GCF_036898095.1). Taxonomy (NCBI): domain Eukaryota; kingdom Metazoa; phylum Arthropoda; class Malacostraca; order Decapoda; family Palaemonidae; genus Palaemon; species Palaemon carinicauda. Next base: position 16,688,800 of record NC_090739.1, read on the forward strand.
TAGAGCATCTTGCTTTTCCAACTGGGGATGTAGCTTGATTAGTAATAAAAAATAATACTACTACTACTACTAATAATAATAATAATACCACAAGTTCTTTATTTTATTCCATTTTCTTTATCTTATTCCTCTTTCTACCTTCTATGTTTACACCTGCTGTCAAAATGACCACATCCGTGGATCATACAAATAGCACATTAGCTATATTGTTACTATATCTTAATCCCAATCTACATTTCAGTAATTTTATGTCATTATTCTTAACTTAGCGTCAATGGCTTGTGCATATATGACGAATCAGTAAGCAAATCTATTTCATGTGTCCCTTAGTATAAATGAAAATGTCATCACATTTACAAAATCATACATAGCTTAAGATAAAATCATTCCCTCAACTTCATATCTATGAATTAAAAAATCAATAATTTACTACAGATGATTAACTAATGTCTTAACTATTGTCTTATTGGTAATCCAAGGAGAAATATAACTATCACATAATAATAGATCTTGACTCTTACTCCACTTTTCCAATTACTTGCAAAAGTAAGAAGATGACATTTGAAGATTATGAACACGTAATGATGACAAATCGATTCCATGCACTTCCTCGTTTAAATGCGTTTTTGAAAATCCCCACAAGGCTGAAGTATTTAGAGACTGGGAGAGAAGAGAAGTCATCATTTGGCGGTTGTTATTTACCTTGGTTATAACCGCATTGCATGGTAGCAATATTCGCTGACCATTGAATGCAATCCCATGCAAGGAAAGCGATAGTGCGCTGCAGCAATGATTGAATGGTATCGCAAGAGAGGAGACACGTTCCAATATATTTCGATATTCCACGTTGGTCCGATCGGTGTTTATAAAGGGAGTTGTCATTCGATAAAATTTAAGACTGGTATTATTATATAAGAGGAACTACATTCCAGATTATAATGAGACTCTAATTATCATTATTATTAGTAATTAGTTTACGCGACCCGTCAGAAATAATGTCTAAATATTTAGATAAATATGCCCACTGACTCAACCCTTCCCACAATCTCCCCCTTTCCTAACTACAACATGACAGTTTTGTCATTTTGTGAGAGATTGTGGTTTTCGAGCGTATCTCTCTGGGTAACCTCTCTCACCAGGGTATGACTACTTCTACTCCCACGTACCAGGGGAACGGGGAGAGACCGAGTGGTCATATGTTTGGTAACGCCGCTGATCGTGACAGGATATATATATATATATATACAGTACATATATATATATATATATATATATATATATATATATATATATATATATATATATATATATGGCTGCTGGACACTCTAGGGAGACGGGGAGAGACCGAGTAGTCATATGTTTGGTAATGCCGCTGAGCATGACAGTATGTATATATATATATATATATATATATATGTATATATATACATACATATATATATATATATGTATGTTTATATATGTGTATATATATATATATATATATTATATATATATATATATATATATATATATATATATATATATATATATGGCTGGACACTCCTCTACCAGGGAGAAGGAGGGAGACCGAGTAGTCATATGTTTGGTAATGCCGCTGAGCGTGACAGGGTATATATATATATATATATATATAATATATATATATATATATATATATATATATATATATATATATATAATATATATACAGTATATATATATATATATATATATATATATATATAATATATATACAGTATATATATATATATATATATATATATATATATATATATATGGCTGGACACTCTCTTCATTAGGTATATATATATATATATATATATATATATATATATATATATATATATATATATATATATATATATATGGCCGGACACTCTCTTCATTAGGTAAGGGAGATTAGTATTGATAATAATGAGATTCTAATATAAACACAGTCAACATTAAAAAAACGTCCAGAACGTCACACGAAATCAAACCTGTTGATACAAATTTCCGAGATATTTAGTAAAGCAAAAGTGATACAAGTTTTATGGCCACTTGCTTCAAAACATAAACTACGTGCAATAGATGCCACAGGGGTGGTTTCGTTAACAGCTATAGTAATTATAGCAACACAAAGAGTGTTGCTAGAGCAGTTAGTTAACTAAGACATTGGTCTCTCTCTCTCTCTCTCTCTCTCTCTCTCTCTCTCTCTCTCTCTCTCTCTCTCTCTCTCCGGTACTTTGGAAATCAGCTGTTCAATGACGGAATGAAAAATGATCATCTGAGAGAGAGAGAGAGAGAGAGAGAGAGAGAGAGAGAGAGAGAGAGAGAGAGAGAGAGAGAGAGAGAGAGAGAGAGAGAGAGAGAGAGCACACCTCTGTAATGGAATATAATTGCTTGTGTATGTAATTTGGAACATAATTCCTGGCAATACAGAGGGGAGCCCCTTTGAACTCATTCAATCTACGATAACTTTATATATATATTGATAATCGGTAAATCATTTACATTTCTCGTGGGGGTAGTAATTACAGGTTGAGTTATAAGTACTTAGCGCTAATTAGATGAAGACTATTTTGACAATCTTCGTAATTTATCGATTAAATTAGTCACTTCTTACATTAATCTCCGATATGACATAAGGCCCTCACGATCGCCGGGTAATACCATTTACACAAATGTTAAAAATATCAAGACACTGAACACTAATGAAAGCAAAGATTAAAAAGTGGACAAGTGCATGCAGTCCTTTTGACTAACATGATACAAGAGCTCTTCAGAAAGTCTGATATAATATTAGTATGTGCCAAAATATAATATTTAGGGCACAGTAAAAGCTAAATTTAACATATTCGACAAATTGAGTGATCTGTCCCAGTTTGAACTTGATGGTTCAAATTTGGCCATCAAATACGTAATCAATACAATAATTCTATTCACGACCAAATTACCTCCAAAAATATATGGACAAATGATAGCGGATAAGGGTTTCTACGTTGGCCAAATACAATCATTTGAAAACATATTGCATAAACCATGCGAGATCAGAAACACCAGTTGATTTTTGCATGTATGGAAGAAAAATCTTGTCTGTACTAAATTTTCAAAATATTCATTTTTATTGCACCCATAAATTTTCAACTGCAATAAAGACAATCAGACGGAAAGCAGTCTAATGTGAAAAGTTGGCTTTAGGAATGATATGGGCTGGGGAGGATATTTACGGTTGGGGTTTAATTAAAGGGGGAATCCGTAATTGCATCTAAATAATTTTATCAAATCGAACAAAAAATATTAAACGAGAGTTGTGAGTAAGAGAGAAACCATGTCGAAGGATAGTCTTCTGTTAAATATTCAACGACCGGCCCACGTGAAAAAGAGATTGGACTATAAATATTCAGACTACGTTAGAAATTCACTATGTAATAAAAAATACACAAATAACGATATACCATTCACACATTTTGAAAATAAATAATTTAAACAGATAAAAATATATGATTAAAAAGACAATTTTTGTGCAGATACACACCGACATCTAAAATATCAGAGGGGAACTTAACATCGAAATTGTATTCAAACACTAACTAACCATTTTGAGCAATACACATCTGTCACCTAATATGCATTTCTGTGAGAGAAGATTATGACCGATCCTCACTCTGGTTAAAGTAACAATATTTAGTTGCTAAAACACTTTTAAGCCTGTGGTTAATACTAAATTAGCCCTGGTGCTTTCATATTTTTTTTTTCATTCTGGCGAGGAGAGGAAATAGTATTTCTATTGACATTTCCTAAAAATATAGAAAGAGAGAGAGAGAGAGAGAGAGAGAGGAGAGAGAGAGAGAGAGAGAGAGAGAGAGAGAGAGAGAGAGAGAGAGATTAAATTAGTAACCACTCCTGTAATTCACTTCTTTTCTTTTCCCGAATAAAAAAAAAAAACACCTGGTATCCTAAATTAAAAATATACATATATTCTTCATGGTATCTTTTGACCTTCATATTAATCTAACGTGACCAGTAATCACAGCATTTCCGACCATGAGAATATTGACAATAAGGAGCAAAATTAAACCTAACAAGTTTTTAAGGAACATAAACAAAATGAAGATGTGTCAATAACATAAGATTGAGTTTCATTTACAAATTTAACTTTCATGTTAGGGTTGCTGTGGCCTGATTGGTAACGTCTCCGCCTGGTGTTTCCCAGTCGGGGGTTCGAGTCCCGCTCAGACTCGTTAGTACCATTAGTGTCTGCAACCTTAGCATTCTTGTGAGCTAAGGTTGGGGGGTTTGGGAGAGCCTATAGGTCTATCAGCTGAGTGATCAGCAGCCACTGCCTGGCCCTCCCTGCTCCTAGCTTTGGTCAGTCTCTAGGGCATTATCCTGATTGCTAGGGCAATGTCACTGTCCCTTGCCTCTGCCATTCATGAGCGACCTTTAAACCTTTAAAAGACCATTTAAAAACAAAGGTACTCCATTTCAAGTTTGGATAAGTCCTCTTGATTTACATAGAGACCATAACAGACTCGCATGTCAAGTCATTAAGTTATGAGATCGTACTAAAAAGGAGAATAATAATGAAGTTTGACATAATTTCACATAGCTAAACTGATTTTTTTTCAACAATGAAATATAGTGAAAAAACAGATCTTTTAAGGCGAATATTAAGAATCAGCTTCAATAGTCACATTAAGACTTCAGGAGATTAAAGAATTTTGTACAGACTTCGCATTACTATGATTTACAAATTGAAATTATGAACCAAACAAATACCGACTCCAGTTTAGAAATGTAATTATGAATACTAATAAATCCACATCATCTTTTTAAAATTCAAAAGAAAATCTAAATATGTTGAATAACTATTAGATTACCACTGCTGCTGCTATCATCATCATCATCATCATCATCATCATCATTATTATTATTATTATTATTATTATTATTATTATTATTGTTGCCGTTGTTGTTGTTCAAGACATAACCTGCTACCAACTGTGAAACTAGCTAAGCTTTATGAGAGTTTGAAAATGATTAAAGGAGTTATGAATATTTTACAAAATCTCTTGTAACTGGATTTTCATCAGTAGACGTGTGTTGCCTCAAGGACCAGGTACAAATTAAAACTTAAGAGTTTTATATTGTTCCTCTCTTGCTTACATCCCTAAGCTATCTCATTCAAAGAAAATTCTTGGGTTTAAAGGCTGCTCATGAATGGCAAAGACAAGGGACAGTGACACTGCCCTATCAAGCAGGACAATGCCCTAGAGACTGACCATATATACATATGATCAGCGGCCACGCCCCCGTCTCCACCCAAGCTAGGACCAAGGAGGGGCAGGAAATGGCTGCTAATGACTCAGCAGATATACCTATAGGCTTCCATTAAGCCCCATCCTTAGCTCACAAGGAAGGTGAGGTTGCATCAACCAAAAGAACTAACGATTTTGAGTGGGACTCGAACCTCAGTTTGGCGATCACCAGTCAGGGACGTTACCACATCGGCCACCACATTGGTAATGAATACTGATAAATCTAATAATCTAGAAGTTTAGATGCAAATCCACACTTATATTTCTGTAAAATGTATTGCGATTCAAAATACAAATTGTGGAATGATCTTCCTAATCTGGCAGTAGAGTCGGTAAAACTTCAAAAGTTCAAACTTGCAGAGAATGTTTTTATATAGAACAGGCTGACATAAGTCTCTTTATGACACATATGAAGGATCTATTTTAATGCTGTTACTGATCTCAAAATATTCTATATTAATTGCACAATACTATCCTTGTAGTTAATTTATTTTTATAATTCCTTTCCTCGCTGGGGTATTCTTCCCTGTTGGAGACTTTGGGCTTATAGCATCTTCCTTTTACAACCAGGATTGTAGCTTAGTTAATAATAATAATATAATAATAATAATAATAATAATGCGTATTACAGAAATACTAATGTGTATGAGCTTCCCTATTGTCAGACTCGTGGTATTTTGAGTGATTTATATTCTAGACAGAAGCTGATAAGGAACACAACTGTCGCCTATACTATATCGCCACGAGCTATACGGCCCTTACTGAAGATACCTGAACCCCGAAGGCTATAGCATAGACCTTAGAGGCTAAACGCAGAAAGAGAAAGACCAGCGCCATGTGTGGAAGCTCCGCCCCCCAATTCTTTATAAACAACACGAACGCCAACGACAAACTCCAGTGTTTTTGAGCGGCTCTCTTGGACAATAATAAGTGTGGCATTCAAGCATTCGTTGTTCCGTGCGGATGTCTTGATGCACTAGATCTCAAGCATTATTGCTTAATAGCTCATTCAAGCTAATCGGTGAACAGGTTTTTGATCAATAAGGTAAAAGGTTAGAATTGATTTTTTTTTTTCTTATTCGTAATTTGTTTATGATCTTGATGACTGCGTGGGGCAGCATGCACACCCACATACATTATATATATATATATATATATATATATATATATATATATATATATATATATATATATATGTACAGTATGTATATATATACATATATACATATATAGATATATATATATATATATATATATATACACATAGATAGATATAATATATATATATATATATATATATATATATATATATATATAATGTAGATGCATTTAAATATATAAGTGTCTATATATGTATGTGTATGTATATATATATATATATATATATATATATATATATATATATATATATATATATATATAATATATATATATATATATATATATATATATATATATATATATACATAATTTGTAAATGACTTCTAAACTTTATGTACTTTTCCTTCATTTCACTTTCGAAAAAAAAACGTCCCCGGGGAAAATTTAACGACTTCCTTTACTGGTTTTGTTTTCTTTAATATATGCTTTCAAGAATTTTCTTTAAAATGTCAACAGCTGTACCTTGAAATAAAAAAATTAGTCATGCTTTTGTGTGATTCAAAATTGAGTATTCATTTTGAAGTACTCCAATTAATTATTTATTATTGACATCTGTAGAAATAATATCAGCCTATTAACTTCTAATTAAACGTAATATCAATTCGACTATCTGATGTTCCATATTCCAGGAATCATCTTTATCCAACTTGAATTTAAATTCAAACTCTTCCGTTCCTTTCTCCCGTATAAAGTTATCTACCATTAATTTTCAATATTCAAAATATAAATAAAACAATGAATATTAATAGTAAGTTACCATTCATAGTCTCCATACTGAAAAGGAATGGCAAACACGCATCGGAATATTTTCAAGAATACCGATACTCAAAAATTATAGAAAAATTCTAAGTAACTAAAATAAAAATGAACACTTATTGCAAGCCTGAGGTTTGGTGAATACCTATCAGTATTTACAGGAATAGTTTTTAGTTACGCCAGGTTCACATTTGTGCCAATTTTAGGTAATGAAAACTTTGTGTAAATTATTTACCATTCGATCAATTCTTAAATAAATGGAAAAAAAACTGGTAATAAGAGCAATTATCAATTAAATCTGTCTCTCTCTCTGTCTCTCTCGTCTCCTCCCTCCTCCTCTCTCTCTCTCTCTCTCTCTCTCTCTCTCTCTCTCTCTCTCTCTCTCTCTCTCTCTCTCTCGTTATATTATATCAAAGTATTAATCTTTAATCGCCTGCTTACTTTTTGAAAAATGGCTACAAAAATTAAATCTAAATTACTCATTACAGAATTTTACACACTTCTCATATCAATAGGCATTATCGTTGGAGCATGCACGCCTTATATATTCAGCTCTACGGGCATTATATGAGCAGATTGTTAATCACTATTAAGTAATACACACAGTCCACAGGGTTCAAATATTTAAATCATTCTGACCTTAGGAGTTTATCTACAATACTAAAAATTAAATTCTATTCCACAAAATTAAGTTCTTTAAGCATCTAATAAATGGATAAAGTGAAATAGTCTGAAAAATTGTTAAACTGGTTTGTTTCCTACACTGTTTAAAAAACGTAATTTTAATCGGAAATTCTCTGTACAAATTTACTGTTGTCAGCCGTATTTCAGTAAAATACACGCGACTGTAATTCTTACCCTACTATGTTATTATCTTTTACGGGTTGGTGACCGCAATATTACTCTCGTCCATATATCCGTTCTTAAAACGGTAAATGCATGGCAATATTTATTCCAGCATTTTTACCGTATTTTTACGGCAATCTTTTTACAGTGTAAAATAGGTATTCGCTGTTGGTCAAAGTAAATATATTAATAAACTATACAGAACTGTAGTGTTGACCTGCATTCTCT
>NC_090739.1:16702093-16719593 GCF_036898095.1 Palaemon carinicauda
CAAGCGCCCTCTCAACCCAAACTAGGGCCAGGGAATGGCTGCTGATGACTCAGAAGGTAGAACTATAAGCTTCCTCAAATCCCACACCCTTAGCTCACAGGGTGGTGAGGTTGTAGACCCTACAAGAAACTGTCGAGCTTGAGCGGGTCTCAAAACCCAGTCTGGCAAATCCCAAGGAAGAAACGTTTACCATTGGCCACCACTTCACTTTCCTAAATGGAATCCTTACTTATTCACCAAGAGGTCTATTAGGCAAAAGTAAAACACATGCTTCCAGACACCATATATCCACCACTTTGGCATCAGAAGCAGAAAGGTGTCCTCCAACATTCTGAAGGTGCCAATCAAGTTTAGGCCAGTATGACGAGTAACCACAAGCATCTAGATATGCAAAGACTGTCCGGCTTGAAGAGTACAGTGTACTACTATACAGTATCGACAACTCGAGGGAAGACACCCTTGATTCACTGAGTAACACATTGCCCTAAGTTTTAAAAGTTCAAGGCAAGAAGGGAAACATCATCTATGTAGGTTACTCATAACTTTTCTTGGGGGTTAGGGTGAAACATACAGTATGTGATAGGATTATCCTATTAGTGTCTATCAACTTTAAACAATTTTGCTTGTAACTTATATGTGCCAAATTTCAGGAAATTGAAATAACAGCTGAATGGGTTCTGAATATTAGTTCGAAGACCTTTAAACTGTCCTTTTTAAATAATTTTCTTCATTATTTTAGTTTGTGGTCAAAGCAACTGCTCATATGAGAACTGGATGTGAGTGAAACTAAGATTAGTAAGAAATTCTCTATTAAAATATTCTAATTCAACTTTTCTTTGTCAGTAATTGAAGTTTAATATGACTATAAAGATATTAATCTTCAACAAGACTATAAAGATATTAATCTTTGCCATGACCATAAAGATATTAACATTCAACAAGACTGTAAAGAGATTAATCTTTTGAGGAAATAAAGTTACATACTATATAAGCAATCAGTCAACAACCACACTATACTTCCATCAAGAAGACTTGGCTTAACAATACCCTCTGTTCCCATTTCTAACTTCATCTATTCTGTAAGTGGCCTCTTCTCTCATAGTACCGTATATGCTCTAAAACCTGTTGCAAAGCAACTGCTTCCATTCATCATCCATCCAAATAAATAATAACTTCTCTATCTTTACCTTAATCTTGCACATAAATATTCTCAACCTTTTACTCTTGCCAAGACTTTCAAGGCCTTTTGTAATTTCTCTCCATATCCCCAATACAGTTCTACATTATATGAAAGCACTGTATCTTCTACACAACATTTATGAGTCACTTTACATCCCATAACTCCGCTTATACATCAATAGCCATGGAAAAATAACACACCTTGGCGCCATACCTTACATCAAACCAGTCACTCTTATGGCTACATATTCAGGTATGCTTCTCTCTCTCTCTCTCTCTCTCTCTCTCTCTCTCTCTCTCTCTCTCTCTCTCTCTCTCTCTCTCTCTCTCTCTCTACACACGTATATATATATATATATATATATATATATAGCGTGTGTGAAAAGTACACCTATAGAAATGATTTTATACAATTCTATGTAAACGATCATCACAGATCAATACCTTATTCAATTCAAATTTCACATTACTGACCAAGGACGAGCTTTACCATGACATTGCATGTATTTTAAAGAAAAAAAAAATTATATTTTTTTCCCAACACATCTAAACTTCTCTATTAATAGCATCTAATCGAATGAAGGGTGGATAGGCGTGTCATATAGCCAACAAGGAAAGAAAAGCTCCAAATTTCCACATCAAAATCGAATCAATTATCAATGCCCCCTGGGAGAAATATCACCCGTTCATGATTGACAGTTTAGATGCCGTAATAATTCTTCGATGGCACAAACGTCAGTATGCAATAATGATAGCGTTGTTAGGAATCAATTAATGGGAGTATGAGTTATTTTCTACTCCAAAATAAAATTGAGAAATGTGTCCGATTCTGATCAAAATGTCAATGCAAAAGAGACAAATAAAAATCATGTATATAGCCGTATGTCTACTCTCGTTTGATATATTTCATTAATTTTTTGAGGTGTAAGCTATGGCCCCGGGGAAGAGTTGATTATTCTTCAGAGATGGATTTTAAGTTCGAATAGGGTTCTCTCTCTCTCTCTCTCTCTCTCTCTCTCTCTCTCTCTCTCTCTCTCTCTCTCTCTCTCTCTCCTCTCTCTCTCTCTCTCTCTCTCTCATAACGGTTTTCTGATGGTTTCAGATGTACAAAATAAAGTTGTATGAAATATCTCGTCTTAAGAAATTTTCCTTGTTATTTTCCTAACATCTTTAAGACAATGAAACTACCACTCTCAAATAAAAATATAATTAGTATTTCCTAAATTTCTCAGCCAATAACAATCAATGTAATCGCATTTTCCCTCTGCATGTTAATTTCCATATGAATAACCAACCTTCTAATCCATACTTGGTTTTTAATCACCATCTCCTCATATTTCATGTATGAATTTGGATCATAAAACCAAGTCTGGGACCGGGGAAGCCATTCACCACCGAAATAAGACTAGGAAGAACACCGGGATTCACATATCAAAATATCTTAAATTTTTTCCCGACGTCTTTCTTACAGAAATTCCTCCTGACCAGTCATCAGCCTGAAGGCTTTCCTCTCACTTTCTACTTAACTTCCTCAGTCTTAATTTCCAACTGCCTTTCATGCAGTCCTTTTCCTTTCGTAAACAAGAGCCTCATTTCACGATTACGACATTCAATGATTTAATGTTTGCTACATTTCTTTATCAAGCGACAGCTGTCACTTTGTCACTAACATTTCAAAATCTTTATTTACTATTACTACTGGTGATATTTCAACATGCTACTTATACTTTATTTCAGGTTAATTCTTTTTGAAAAAGGAATCATGATAATGATCATATATTTACAATAATTAAATTGATTGTTGTGTAATCTTTAATTTCTTTCTGCTTTTCACTCATTCGGTCATTATTCCACTATGCGAGGTGGCTGTTAGGTACTTACGGAGAGGAGAGGTGAATACAAGGTAGTTTATTCAACTAGATAACGAACTTATATACAAACAGTTGAGGACAACAATGGTACAAAAGTTCAAACTAATTTAAACATGAGATGGCAAGCTTAAACAGGTTTTTCTTATCAGTGTGGGAGAGAGCGGGGATAAAAAAAAGCAATAGCATTAGTGTATGAAACACGTGCGGTACACCAACAAAACCTTCAACCATATATTCCACTTTTACAAACAATAACATAATCTACCACTATATCTATAACATTCACCCCACAAAATTGTTCTTTTAATAAATCTTTACTCCCATACTTACGTTATTCGTAATTATTAAATTATGGCTAACGTTAAGTCTTAAAATAAGAAAGTCATGTATAACATACTTTGAAACCAGGCTTCAATAATTTAATGGTGCATTTCAATTAATTCAAATACCATTCACAGAAGTTTCTTTCTAACTTATAATATATTCTAGCCATTATATCAACCATATTAAATTTAATCCTTCTAAGTTCATATACCATAACTTTATACTTCACACTCGCTCTCAACTTGACTCTCACAAACGATAAATAAACCAAAATTCACATCAGTTTCTTCAACTTCTATCCTCAATCCCTTAACCACTAGGCATCTTTGTTACGCAGACATCAGCAACACCACATGCCACTAATAATATAGAAATGAATAGAATTGTAATATCGAGGTTATTGTGGACAAGTTACACCATGATCTACGTATTCTTTTCCTCCACTTTTCGGATCAATCTAAATTATACATATTGGACAGGCATGAAGACCCAACACTGAATGTTATTCTGTTATAGGGATGAATAGGGATACACATGTATGTAGAGGGTGGTCCTACAATACATACCCAGTCAATTCTGATCAAGCTCTTGCTCTCCATAGTCCACAGGGAACTTTCTATTTTCGCTTTAATTCTAAAATCAAAAGTCTAATTAATTGTTGTATGAGCGAGAACCTAACTCCATTTCATATGGATTATTTTGGAACGGTTAGATATAATATCAGTCATATTAAAAAGATAAGCAATTGACTTCTATTACAGTCCCATTCGAATAGGCGAAAAAATGTCTTACTAGTATATTAAAAAGATAAAAGTGATAACCCTAAAACATTTGTAGGTAAAATGTGAATGAACCCATAAAGGCTCAAGAAATTTGAGGCCCCCTTTCAAAAATAAAGTTCTGCCCTCTACAAAGGCAACAGCCAATTAGCCGTTATTATAGCATCTGCTTATAACCTGGAATGTTGATATCGTGTGGATTGCATTTCTTTGAAATTCACTCCCACATGACATTTCACAGGTCTGGAAATTACATTGAAAAACATCTCTCTCTCTCTCTCTCTCTCTCTCTCTCTCTCTCTCTCTCTCTCTCCTCTCTCTCTCTCTCTCTCTCTCTCTCTCAAGAGAGCGCATATTTAATCAAATGCAATAGGTACGAAGAGAAGACACTATAAATATTGAAGATACGCTGAATATCAGTGTATTAAGAATATAGCCGAACAAAATTAAATGCATGTATTCACTTAAAATTGGTATAACATAGCTATATTATTAACCAAGCATATATCGATTCCTCCACAAAAACAATAACTTATAGCCATCATTATAAGTGGCAGGACTTCCAAAATATTTATATACTAGTGTACGTGACCCACGAAATATGACGGCTAAATATTTAGATATGCACCACACACATTCAACCCTTCCCAACCCTTCTCCCATTCCTTACTATAACACGCTAGTTTGGGAAATTTGAGGGAGAGTGTTGTTTTCCGAGTGGTATATATATATATATATATATATATATATATATATATATATATATATATATATATATATATATTTATATATATATATATATCTATATCTATATCTATATCTATATATATATATATATATATATATATATATATATATATATATATATATATATTTGTTTTTATTCTGTATTTTATCATGTTGGGGAGATTCTGAAAAATACAGCATAAACTAAGATATCTAAGATCCCTCATGCTCTTGACTTGTCAAAACTTATCAAATCTCATTGATTGATCAATTGCTTTGCTAACATTACCCAGCGTCAACATTCACTATATTGTGGCAATAATTCTTCCTTCAAAACACCGTGCTATAAGGGTCTTATGAGGTAAGAGGGAGAAAGTAACACTATTACCGTCTTGGGGAAAAATATATCTTACAAGCTGGCCTGGGGGAGATCGGCTCTACTTTGACATCCTCCTGACATCTCTTCTCTTCTACTTTTGAAAAAGAAGAAACGTAGAGAGAGAGAGAGAGAGAGAGAGAGAGAGAGAGAGAGAGAGAGAGAGAGAGAGAGAGAGAGAGAGATTCTATATTAGCGATGGGTATTAGGCGAATAGCAATTTAAGAAATTGCAACAATTTTTACAAAACTAAATGAAGTAGTTCAAATTTAACGAGTATTTCAAATAATAAAAAATCGAACAATTTTGATAATGAAAATAATTTCAATAATTTCATGACAACTATGAATATTTATTAAACCCTGGTTCGTCGAGATTTAATAATAATAATAATAATATCTCCCCTATATTGGTAAGAGCAATTTTCTGGCTAAGTATATATATATATATATATATATATATATATATATATATATATATATATATATATATATATATATATATATATATATACTTCTTTCCTGTTATACTGAGCGGAAAACACTCGGAAAGCACAATCTCACACAAATTGCTCAAACTGCCGTGTGGTAGTTAGGAAAGGGGAGGGGTGGGAAGGGTTAAATCTGTGCGTGTAAGTGCATTTTTATCTAAATATTTAGCAGTCATTTTTGACGGGTCGCATACACTAATAATAATAATAAAAATAATATGTCTTGTAGATCCCCTCTACAAACAAAATGACCTCGAACAAGAATCATATCTAATACATGATTTAACAAAGTTAAGAATAAAATAAGTTACACATAATTTGTAGTTTTTAATTACCGAAACCACAGCACGCTAAATTAGCTGTCACCTCGGCCTTCCGGATCATTTGCAAAGCTCTGCGAGGTAATGTGGAAACTCAAGAGATTAAAGAAAAGTTACGATGTGGTAGCATATTTGAAACGTCCCTGCTTGGCGATGTGTCAGACTGGGGTTGGGTTCGTGACCAATTCAAGTTTGATAGTTCTCCCCGTCTTTGTAATCTAGGGATGGGGGGGGGGGGGAAGCAAATAGGTCTAACTGCTGAGTCATCAGAAGCTATTGCCTGGCCCTTCCTGGACCCAGTTTGTGTGGAGAAGGAGCTTGGGAGTTGATCATAAATGTATATGGTCAGTTTCTAAGGAATTGTCCTGATTAGGGCATTATCACTGTCTCCTGCCTCTGCCATTCATGAGCGACCTTTAAACCTAGACTTTCCTTATCATTTTAAGCGTAGAACTTTCTATGGGAAAAGAACTTAGCTGTTATTATTGAATTGACAAGCAGGATACAAAAACAAATACGTACACAAACTATTGTTCCAGAATATGTTAATTCTATCCAGAGATAATTCATGAATCAATCGATGATATGTTCATATCTTTCTAGTTCCCTCGAAGACTCATTTAGAAGAATAGAATAAAGGAAATTTCACTCGCTGAGATGTTATGAAAACGTCTATCACATTTCTCTAGAGACACCCAAGGAATAACAGAAATTACTACCGGTAGATATACTGTGTATATATATATATAGGCATACTGTATATATATATATATATATATATATATATATATATATATATATATATGTATATATATATATATATATATATAATATATATACATAAACGCATAAATATCTATCTACCCATATATAAGTACAGAGTTATCTATTAACAACATATTCTAGTAAGAATAAAAACTTGTGGCCAAGAGATGCTTTAATAAAACAACACTATCTTAGTAATTACTCTTAGTAAAATAGCAAATAAATTTTCCAAATCACGATGTATGAGAGTTCCCTTAATCAATTTGCGATTTTCATAAACGGTGAGAAAATCTTGAACAACCTTTTCAATAATTTGGATGTCGGAAGTTACAACCTTCATCAAAATACATTTCAACGGTTCTCGAAAAAAACGGCTGCATAATGTTAGTACAACAGGGATTACAAATGTGGTACATGGGCAGCAGTTATTTTTCTCAATTAACAAAGCATAATAAATATTCCGTTGTTAAGAAGTAAAAGAGGAGATGAGAAAGATAATAATTATCATCATCTTTCATTACAAGCCAGTATTCTTTAACGGCTCCATCGAGTCTTACCGTTCACTGTGAGCATAAAATATCGTCGATTTAGTTTTCTTCCAAACAAACAACATTTATAATAGTACACATAGTAAGTTCATCAATAAAAAGATTGAACCGCCATGGAGATGTATCACACCCTTGTCTCATCAAGTTTTGCACCAAACCAGTCACTCCCATCAATGATGCTTAATTTTCACGCTAAAAATGTTGAATCGCTCAAGAACGTTATCCCTTATAATTCCATTTATTCGCAACAGTCTCCAGATTCCATAACTAACTCTACCATAAGTTTTCTATATCTCAAGCTTTTTTCACTGCCAGTAGTACGGTCATATTTCTTGCTTACTCAATCAAATCCTTCGATTCAACTAACTTGGTATATCAGGTACTACCCATGTAATTCTTACAATCGTCTCTATCACATTTACTTTCAAACAATAGTAAACATTTATTCTTTTCACCTTATCTTTCACAAGTTGTTTACCCTTCAGAGATATCTTTACAAGCAATGACCAGCCAATCAATAACACTAACACCACCACAATGCAACATCTCCTTTGTAGCCTAATCAACTCATTGTATCTTTACCTTTATCGTAAGACAAGGTGCTTCGGGATTTTGCTCACCTTTTATCTTCGAAAGGTTTTACACTAAGTTAATTTGAATACGTTTTCCCCTCCATAAAAAAGTCTATAGCTCGTGTGGTTGTGATGAGGCAATCTATAATAATAATTAGAATTAAGTCTTTGTGAACTCGATTTGATAGAAATGTGACACTGTTTATGAGCCAGGATAAATTTTACCTTAAACTAAGAAATCTGTCTCTAGGACGTATATACAGTTGCTGCGTTTAAGACAAGTATTTAAACTCATTATGTACTTTGAGAAAATATTTTTGAATATCTTAAGAATGGTTTCATCCCCGTAGGGTAAGGACTACCTCGTCGAAGACCTTCCGCTTTTAATGGTATAGAAGCGGCATGACGGAGACTGACGCTCATGTCAGTTTTTTTACCTGCTTAAGTGAGCAGGGCATTCTAAATCTGTTTCACCTTATCCAGTCCAAGACTCGTACGTGGTTTAAAGGTCACTCATGAATGGCAGAGGCAAGGGACAGGGCACTATCCAAGAGAATGACCATTTATACATACAGTATGGTCAGCGCCCAAGCCGCCTCTCCACCTAAGCTAGGACCAGGAAGTGCAAGGCAATGGATGCTGATGACTGCATAGGAAGATCTATAGGCTTCACAAGGATGGTGAGGTTGCAGACACTACAAGAACTATCGGGCTAGAACGGGTCTTGAACTCCTGTCCAGAATATTACCAAGCAAGATTGTTTCAAATAGGCTACTGCAATCGATGCCTTAGCATTCCCAGCTAGGCTCGAGAGAGAGAGAGAGAGAGAGAGAGAGAGAGAGAGAGAGAGAGAGAGAGAGAGAGAGAGAGGAGAGAGAGAAAGAGAGAGAGAGAGAGAGAGAGCAACACGACCTCAAGGCAAAACCGGAGCATATGGCAATCATCCGTCGCCTTTACAAGCGCTTAAAAAGCCGAAAAAAGAATAGAGAGTAATAATATCTAGATGAGTTCTCATGAAATGAGAGAAAATTAGAAGGATTTTACAGTCTCGACTAGAAAGTATTTAAATGCTTATGTTAATAATTGAAAAAACTCAGCAAATAAACAACGGATGCAGAGGGAATATCATAATTTTAATCATAACTGTAGCATAGATTGTGGTCGTGGTCTGTTGATCAGAAGCAAATAAATATAATCAGCAGTTTTTTGTTTATGTAGACTCGTTCGACACCTGATATTAGAGCCGCATGAATCATAACATTGAATGACAAAGTATTAAAAAAAGTCATTCTATCTCTAAATAACGTCGAATCGTAAATAATATCATAAAACCCAGAAGCAACTCCTATACGGATGATAAATACTTAACTTGCTGCTTAGTTTTTTTGCAGAAAGCATCAAGCATAAACAGTTGGGTAACTAAAGCTATAATGCAACCACAAGAGCGGATAAAAAGCCACAAGTACAGAGTTAATCCTCCTCGCCAACAAATTACATGGTCTGAAAAACCAGCAACGTTCCAATAAACTTCTTCTTTTATGTACAGAGAATATTTGTGAGAGAAAATATAAAAGAGAATACCGGTACATGAAAGAAAACATTACGGTAAAGTGGACAAATACCTGAATGGTTCTTGTTAATGTACATTGAATACTTAGGCAAAAGAGAATAGCAAATGGATAACAAATATTTCAAACCAATTCATAAAAGTACTTCAGACCAACGTACAGATGATAAATAATTAAAATTTAAATATATATAAAAAAAATTGCACAGCAAAACCAATTCTTAGGTCTGGCATCATGAGCATCGTTGTACAGCCTTGTCCCCAATATCTCTGACGAACAGATATTAATTATGTGTGGTTTAAGAGTACCATTTTAGGGCGTGGCTACCTATAAAGGATGAGTTTCTAATCCACCATTGATTGCTGGACCTTAAAGGATCATATGGAATTTGGAGAAAGTAGAATATAACAAGACAGTTATTAATGCCATAAAGAGAGAGAGAGAGAGAGAGAGAGAGAGAGAGAGAGAGAGAGGAGAGAGAGAGAGAGAGAGAGAGAGAGAGAGGGAATTGACCACATTATTTAGAGTTAAGTGTCTAAGTGGTAAATAAATTCACCATCAGAAACTATAATTCTTAGTGACGTATACGAACAAAAGAAAAAACTACAGGAAAGAGCAAAATTTACAACACTTTCATTTAAATAATCACCAATTAAATAAAATGAAAAAACAAAATACAATGAAGAATAACATCCAAGAAAAAAAAAAGAAATAAAGAACAAAAACAACAAAGAGAGCACGTAGTCAACATCAAGAGACGTTGAAGCCGAAAGTAAAAAGGAAATGAAAAGTTGAAAAAAAGATGCAATGCATTTGTATGCTTCGATGACCTCCACATTTTCATTACTTTAAATTCCAATACAATTAATAAATTACTTTGTAATGCAAGGTTTACGCAGGGAATCTTTCGGAGGAATTTTAATGATTTATTATCTATATCTATCTATCTATCTATCTATCTATCTATCTATCTATCTATATACATATACATATGCATTAATAATTTTGCCTTAATTTCTAAATATTCTAAATGATTTATCTAGATGTATTTTTCTTAGAAGACCGCCAAATTTACCATCCACCTAAAAAATTATATAACCAGTTTCATAATCTGGTTACACAGAAAATCACTGATATACTGAAATGGTATTGTTACTATGTTAGGTGATTGCGTTAATATTAAGAATATCAATAACAATAAAATCATCATTAAAATATCATAAATTGAAAACATATTAAAAATTACACTGAAGAATCAACTTAAAGTATTCATTTAAAATGACTGATATGATTTTCTATGATAAAAGAAAATCAATTCAGAAAGTAGAATTTCAATAAAACAAAAAATTACTCCACTGATTACCAAATAAAGACCATCACACAATAATGCGTTAAGACATAATAACAACGTATACAAATTAAATACATTTCAATAAATACTCTATGGAGTATTTATTGTTATTGTTCTTAAAATATTTAATTTCTGTAGTTAATTGCTTGTTTTGTAGTTCCCTAGTTTCCTTTCCTCACTCGCTATTTTCCTTGTAGGAGCCCTCGGGCTTATAAAGTTTTGTTTTTCCAACTAGGGTTGTAGCTTAGCAAGTAGTAGTAATAATAATAATAATAATAATAATAATAATAATAATAATGATGATGATGATGATGATTATTATTATTATCATGATTAGCTAAGCTACAACCCTAGTTAGAAAAGCAAGATACTATAAGTCCAAGGGCTCCAACAGGGAAAATAGCCCAGTGAGGAAAGGAACTAAGGAAATAAATAAACTACAAGAGAAGTAATGAACAATTGAGATATTATAAGAACGGTAACAACATTAAAATAAATCTTTCATATATAAACCATAAAAACGTTAAA
Source organism: Palaemon carinicauda (assembly GCF_036898095.1). NCBI lineage: Eukaryota > Metazoa > Arthropoda > Malacostraca > Decapoda > Palaemonidae > Palaemon > Palaemon carinicauda. The sequence continues at coordinate 16,713,491 of NC_090739.1, forward strand.
AAGAGGGAGAGAAATAAGAGAGAAAGCGTGCCCGAGTGTACCCTCAAGCAAGAGAACTCTACCCCAGGACATTGAAAGACCATGGTACAGAGGCTATGACACTACACAAGACTAGAGAACAATGGTTTGTTTTTGATGATGCGTAAGTCATGCTAACCTCTGCATCAAATACATGAAATAACGAAAAGAATAAGACAGTATTGCCGGTTCAGTCCTTGCGCAAATCTCCTTGATCATCTCCTCCAAGGAGATTCCTAACATATTTCAAAAGACAGCCGGGGTCAGTGTACTATATAAACGTCTCTCTCTCAACGCCATGCTTAGAAGTATTCATCAGTGTCTTCGTTCGATAATCCGTTGGGTCACTCCGAGTACCATATCCCTTATATAATAATGAGCAAATATATAAATAAATGAATATATATAATATGTATATATATAATGTATATATATATACATACATATAATATATATATGCATATACATATACATATATATATATATGCATATACACACATATACATATATACATTATATATATATATATATATATATATTACATATATATATGCATATATATACATACATACATATATATATATATATATATATATTCATATATATTACACACACATAAGTATATACATATGACATATATATATAATATATATATATATATATATATATATCATATGCATATATATATATATATATATATATTATATATATATGTATATATATATATATATATATATCTTTCCTGTCCCGCTGAGCGGCATTGCCAAATGTATGTCCACTAGGTCTCTCTCCGTCCCTTGGGTAGGGGGAAGATGGAGTATTCATACCATAATGAGAAGGGATACACAGAGAAGTACACTTGGAAACCACAATCTCCCAAAAATTGCCTAAACTGCCATGTTATAATTACGAAAGTGGGAGGGGGTAGGAAGGGTTGATTCTGTTTATTTAGCCGTCATTTTTTACGGGTCACACACTCTAGTTTTATTATATTCATCAAAAAAAAAAAAAAAAAAAAATGAGATCATTCTTAAAGTTCCTTTTTATTATATTCAAGTCAAAAGTTCTGTTTCCCGTTTTTTTCATGTTCTTTTATTTCTCAGTTCTTGTCGACCATCGTCCATCAGTCATTGAATTTGTTGAAAAGAATAGTTTGTGGTTTCTCCATTAAAAGTACTCCTGAAGACGGCCCAATAATTAGCCAAATGACGGAGAAGATCTAAATATAGTGTACTATCCGAAAAACCAAAATTTCAAATGTTAACATTGATTTGGAGATCTTAAGTGATTTAATAAAATATTATGGAAAATGATGTAATTACTCTAGCGGGTTGTTGTTTCTCGTGAAATACATAATAGCAATGCAAGTTAATTAATACATGAAGAGTGTAGTATATAAGCAGATACAGATTTAGTGCACATCTGTTAATAATGATACAGTACAAACGTCTCAACGTGGATATAGATTTAAACAAATAATTTTCACAGTTCAAATGGTCATACCAAAGACGTGAAACCCTTACAGCGATAACAGCAAGGCGAGAGAAGACAAATGAAAGCGGAATAAATAAGTCTCGGTATTATAACCCAGACATACATAACATAACCATGACTCTAGACCTGAAGAGACGCCCAGTCTGGAATAGTCGAACATTGTTCCTCAGCAACGCATTACACGAACTCGTGGGTTTTCCCGTCTGGCCCACCTTTATACGCCCAACGTCCCGGCAAAGCATCCCCTGCTTTAACCCTATACCACACACGGCTTTCCTTCTCTAACCCCCAACTTCAATCAAACCGCACATCCCTATCCACTGGATGTTGTGAATGTAAGGACCGCCCTCAGAGATCCATTTGTATTCCATCTGCCTTCTCTCGAACACGACTAACACGGCGATGCGAACATCTTCAGTCTCTTTATCAGCTTCAATCATCTTCACTTCTGTATCCTATTGAGTATGGAATCCCAAAATTAATGTTGAGGTCAGTGCCCATCTCAACAGGGTGCCCCATAGGATCTAACGATGATATCAACCTTTTGCTATTTCAAGAACCAGTCAGCGGTTACTAAGATTAGGCTGATTATAACCAGGATATATCTATAAAATCATTACACATATACATATATATGTGAGCGTGCACATCCATATATCGTACATATGTATACATACATCCACTTATATGTACATGCATGCATGTATGTATGTATATATATATATATACATATATACATATATATATATATATATATATACATATATATACATATATATATATATACACACACACACACATATATATATATATATATATATATATATACATATATATATTAAACAAGAATAAGCTATTTTCCCCTAACAGGAGTTGGATAAATGGAAAGAAAAATTGCTATTCACTGACACATTCATACTTTTAATTGCTGAATCATGTCAGTAGCTGGAACTCCTTAAAATAAGCTATAACTGAAATTAACATTGGCTTCGAATTCTGATGCATCATGTTCTAAAGCAAAAGAGTGCTTGGTGGAGGGCTGTGAACTCCATTGGAGAAGAAAACTTCCACAAAATCTATTTACTGAGGACTCCTCCCACAGACAGTGCACATTACATCCTAGGCACTGCTGCCACACTAGTGACCAATGTTTTAGAACATATATTGCACAGTAGCTATAGGTTTACAAAACTCCCGAAAGCCAAAATATCCTAATGGTTCAGGCAGGGGAAGGGGATGGCAATCTCCTTCCCTGAATCGTTATTGCAAAATGGAACATATATATATATATATATATATATATATATATGCCCTTTCAGAGTGGGGATATCTTAAAGTGGAAGGGTTTGCATACCGCCATGGTCAGCAAAGCAGTTGGCCAGCGTAGTGATGAAAACTGACCAAATCCCAAATATGTTTTGACATGTCTGAGGCCTTTGTCCTGCAATGAACTAGAAAAGGTTTCATGTGCTGTTGTGTATATATATATATATATATATATATATATATATATATAGTTTCAACAACAAGCTATTTCAACCAGCATCGGAGGGCCCCAGAAGAAAAGCCACTATGGTAACTAACATATTCGTACTTAAAACTGCTGACTTGCATCCACAGACATTGTCTTTTATCCGTTATAACTACTCCCAAACACTTGTATTATAAGAACCAACCCCTTATATTCATCCAGCATCTATTTCTATAGTTACTTCAAGACCTTTAAACTAGTTTTTTCACTCCTTTCATTTTTTTTTTTAAATCAGAATTGTAATCGTTTTATCCGAAATCCTCAATTTGATTGATTTTTTTATATCCATTTTATTATTTATTCCCTACTTTTCTTTCATTTTCCGCACTGGACGGCTATCTCTTTCGAGTTCCTAACCTTTTAGAAATACAGCTTTTATAAATAAGGTTGAGTTTAGCTTCTAATAATAACAATTATAGTAATAATAATTAATCAGTGGACATGTTCTGTAGAGGATGGATTAAGCAAACCTCCCAAAGACACTTTGAAGGTCACTCCCTTTTCTGCACCCTGAGCACAACAAGTCTTTCCTTTCTGAAGTCCTGGGTCCTGGGCTGGGATCCTGGGTAGTTTCTAAACTGACTCAAGACATCCCACCAAACCTTGCCTCCGAATACTAACAATAGCCAGCGATGGAAATTACTAGTCATTTTCCAACATAAAGACAAAGGCCAATCTATTAGAAGGATGAAAGCACTAATTCTGGGAATGTGAATTTTCTACTATAAATCTAAATATAAATATATATATATATATATTTATATATATATATATATATATATATACATACATACATACATACATATATATACATATATAAACATAAAATCACAAAAAATATGAGGCTACATGTTTGACAAGAGATAACATTACTGGCGAAATCTAAACGAGGCCCTTTACGTCAATACGGGTATGAGATGAAGATGATGATGATGATAATGAGATAATTTATCACTGTTATATGCCACATTTGAGAGAGAGAGAGAGAGAGAGAGAGAGAGAGAGAGAGAGAGAGAGAGAGAGAGAGCACTTCTGGAGGAATAAGAGATGAGGTAAGATTCTATGTCAAATCATTTGAAACTCCCATGCTAAAATAAATTGCTACTATAATGGATACGTTAAACTGCATGATAACTAAGATACGAGTATATATTCATAGAACTTTCGCTAAGGGTCTGCTAATTAAATTTTCACTTCCAACTAAGCTAACGTTATCCTTTTGCAACATACCATATTCTACTTATACATCATCACACAATATCTTTTCAGTACACAGGCAAAGATATCATAGTCATAACATAGAAGGTCATGTTATAATCATGACTCAACCTTAAAAAACATCTTCAGCATAGAGGTCTGCCCCATTCTCTAACAGCTCCACTTCCTCCATCCTTCACTCATCTATAACTTCACCTCAGCCCACCTACCCTAACCTTATCCCAATTTCCCACTTATCTGTTAGTACATACAATGTTATTACAAGTTTAATGGTATATATAATTCATCTCTAGGAAAAGTAGGTAAGAGACGAATATCTAATTTTATAGCTTCAAACATCGCCCAAAAAAAAAAGCATATGTATTTACTTAATAATCAGTATGCTATTAATCTTCTTCAACATTTCCTTCATCACATTACCTCCCATATGCTGGTATTGAATATAAATGAATATCATATTTCATGTATATAAATGGGCCACATAATAAAGGCAATGACAAATATAATGAGCCAATCATTCAGTAATGAATAATGTAAAGGCTGATAAACATCAGGCATTAAAATACAATACTCAGGAATTCACTTTCATTAAATTAACTTTCACCTGGCCATACAATACTCCTTCATAGATAAAAAAGAGCAATTAGATATAAAGACATTCTTGAAGTACACACGAGAGTAATAGCCCCTCACCATTGCCGCGCACCAGTGAAATACAATATTCCTCTCGGTATTCCTTTTGTGGAATCCTCCAATCTTATTCCTCTACCAACTTCCAGACGACGCTAACCACCCCGTATGTGCAATGCATATCTAATGGAGTGCATGTGTCTGAAGTCTAGGATTATGTATACTACTTACAAACATTCACACATTGTGTAATTTGAAATAGATGCATAAATACAATAACATTCTCATATACTGCACATACAAGTAAATGTATGTGTATGTATTTCGTTTCATTGTTTTTAAACGTGTCGAGTTCATTAGGAATATTTTTCTTCAGCTCTCTCTCTCTCTCTCTCTCTCTCTCTCTCTCTCTCAGAGCCTGTTATTCCCTCGCACATGCATACGAGTAAATGTATTTATATTTAGTTTTAAAGAGGATGGCTCCTAACTTGACATACGACCAATGAATAACATACATAACTGGCTTAACTCAGAGAATTTTGAGAGAGAGAGAGAGAGAGAGAGAGAGAGAGAGAGAGAGAGAGAGAGAGAGAGAGAGAGAGAGAGAGAGAGAGAGAGAGAGAGAGAGAGTACTAAGCCCTCCCAACCTAGTCCTTGTACTTTCACTAAAATAAAAGGGAATTTGAGAACTTGTTGGCCCTAAAGGAAGACGAAGATGAGAAAGAAAAAGGGAAAGAAAGAGGAGGATTTAGAAAGATGGGGGATGAGATCGGGTGACGAAATAATTACCTGGACTCTTACCCCTCCACTGTAGCTTTGAATATACATACATACATACATACATATATACGTACGTATATACTTCATTGGAATCCCTAGCAAGGCTTAATGCTTAAGTAGAAAATAGTATGACAAATTTCTGAAATTTGGGAGATTTACGTATAGCATATTCAGGGAAGAATATTCTCTCTCTCTCTCTCTCTCTCTCTCTCTCTCTCTCTCTCTCTCTCTCTCTCTCTCTCTCTCTCGAAGAGTTGGAAGACCCAGGCCTATATGGCTGAGGACTATGAAGCGCGAAGTAGATGATGAATGGAGAGGTATTGAATTAAAAGCTCATGATAGAGATGACTGGAGAAATCTAACCGAGGCCTTTTACGTCAGTAGGCGTAGGAGGGAAATGATGATGATGATGATGATATATATATATATATA
>NC_090739.1:16724593-16729593 GCF_036898095.1 Palaemon carinicauda
AACGTAAGCGCCTTGAAGGATAATTTGCTTGCGGTTTAGCGACGATGTCCTATAATTGGATTGCATTGGTGCAAAGCGGTGAGCGACGTGTTTCTTCAAAATTCGGCATTGAAGATAGAACATATCAGGACAGAATTGGTAAATATATTGTGTTGCTCTTCGTTGACTTTAGTATGAAAGCGTATAGTGTATGCCGAGAAATCAATGGCATCCATGTCTTTACCCATCGCCCTTATGGGTAAAGACATGAAAGCCATCGATTTCTCCGAGGAATCTGACGAGCCAAGGACAAACAGCAATGAAATGTCTCTTGAAATCTCGAAGGAGACTGGCAAAATAAGCAAAGAAGATCTTGAAAAACTATAAAAGACAGAAGAGAATAGAGAAGGAAAGCCTTTATGTAAAGAAGTATAAAAAATAGCCTTTAATTATAGAGGTAAGTCACCTAAAAACTGAGGTCAAATAGCCTCTACTATTAGCGGTTAGTTGCCTTAAAAACAGAGGTCTCAAAGAGCCTCTAGTGCTAAAAATAAAGCACCCAAAAATAAAGGTCAAAGAGATTTTAATGTTAGAGGTAAGGGGATTAAAATAAAGGTCAAAGAAACTCTAATGCTAGAGTATAGCACCTCAAAATAGAGGTCAAAGAACCTCTAATGCTAAAAGTAAGGAGCCTCAAAATAGAGGTCAAAGAGCCTCTAATGTTAAAAGTAAGGAGCCTCAAAATAGAGGGCAAAGACCCTCTAATGCTAAAAGTATGGAGCTTCAAAATAGAGGTCAAAGAACCTCTAATGCTAAACGTAAGAAGCCTCACAATAGAGGTCAAAGAGCCTCTAATGCTAAAAGTAAGGAGCCTCAAAATAGACGTCAAAGTGCCTCTAATGCTAAAAGTATGGAGCCTCAAAATAGAGGTCAAAGAGCCTCTAATGCTAAAAGTAAGGAGCCTCAAAATAGAGGTCAAAGAGCCTCTAATGCCTAAAGTAAGGAGCCTAAAAAGAGGTGAAAGAGCCTCTAATAATAAAAGTAAGGAGCCTCAAAATAGAGGTCAAAGAGCCTCTAATGCTAAAAGTAAGGAGCCTCAAAATAGAGGTCAAAGAGCCTCTAATGCTAAAAGTAAGGAACCTCAAAATAGAGGTCAAAGAACCTCTAATGCTAAACATAAGAAGCCTCAAAATAGAGGTCAAAGAGCCTCTAATGCTAAAAGTAAGGAGCCTCAAAATAGAGGTCAAAGAGCCTCTAATGCTATAAGTATGGAGCCTCAAATTAGAGGTCAAAGAGCCTCTAATGCTAAAAGTAAGGAGCCTCACAATAGAGGTCAAAGAGCCTCTAATGCAGGAGATACTGCACCTCAAAATCGAGGTCAAAGACCCTCTAATGCTAAAAGTAAGGAGCCTCAAAATAGAGGTTAAAGAGCCTCTAACGCTAAAAGTAAGGAGCCTCAAAATAGGTCAAAGAGCCTCTAACGTTAAATGTAAGGAGCCTCTAAACAGAGGTCAAAGAGCCTCTAATGCTAAAAGTAAAGAGCCTAAAAATAGAGTTCAAAGAGACTCTAAAGCTAGAAGTGAGCAGCCTCAAAATAGAGGTCAAAGATCCTCTAATGCTAAAAGTAAGGAGCCTCAAAATAGAGGTCAAATACCCTCTAATGCTAAACCTACGGAGCCTCAAAATAGAGGTCAAAGAGCCTCTAATGCTAAAAGTAAGGAACATCAAAACAGAGGTCAAAGACCATCTAATGCTAAACGCAAGGAGCCTCAAAATAGAGGTCAAAGACCCTCTAATGCTAAAAGAAGTCTCAAAATAGAGGTCAAAGAGCCTCTAATGCTAAAAATAAGGACTCTTAAAATAAGAGGTCAAAGAGCCTCTAATACTAAAAGTAAGGAGCCTCAAAATAGAGGTCAAAGAGACTCTAATGCTAAAAGTGAGCAGTCTTAAAATAGAGGTCAAAGACCCTCTAATGCTAAACTAAATAGCCTCAAAACAGAGGTCAAAAACCCTCTAATGCTAAACGTAAGCCTCAAAATAGAGATCAAAGACCCTCTAATGCTAAAAGTAGGGAGCCTCAAAACAGAGGTCAAAGAGACTCTAAAGCTAAAAGTAAGGAGCCTCAAAATAGAGGTCAAAGAGACTCTAATGCTAAAAGTGAGCAGTCTCAAAATAGAGGTCAAAGAGCCTGTAATGCTAAACGTAAGGAGCCTCACAATAGAGGTAAAAACCCTCTAATGCTCAAAGTAAGGAGCCTCAAAATAGAGGTCAAAGAGCCTCTAATGCTAAAAGTAAGGAGCCTCAAAATGGAGGTCAAAGAGCCTCTAATGCTAAAAGTAAGGAGCCTCAAAACAGAGGTGAAAGAGCCTCTAATGCTAGAGGTGAAGCACTTCAAATTAGAGATCAAAGAACATATAATGCTAAGATTATAGTACCTCAGAATAGAGGTCATAGAGCCCTTAATACTAAAGGTATGGTACCTCAAAATAGAGCTTAAATATCCTCTAATGTTAAGTATGGCACATCAAAATAAAAGGTCAAAGAGCCCCTAATGCTAGAGGTATGGTACCTCAAAATAGAGGCCAAATAGTCTGGCCTATTCTTTGTATATTCACCCTACGCCTTGGTTTCCTGTGCGCCAGCATTTTTCTGCGCCTTCACCAAAAACTGTGCTTCAGCAGAAACTGAGCACCAGTAGCATCCTGTGCGCCAACGCTCCAGTACTCTCCTTCGCACTCGCGTGAGAGGCGAAAAGAATGAAAACTTTTTGACAGGTTAAAATTGCCCCGTTCCCCTCCCCGCAAACGCATGACAGCATGCCCGCCGGGCAAAAAGGGAAGAGGCTTCACAGAAGGGTTCAAGATCCCGAAGATTCCATCTTCCAAGGCGAATCAAATGATTCCCCTGAAGAAAGGAAAGATGAATACTGTGAAGAACTGCAGAGTATAATAGGTGAGAACCTAGAGAGATATGAAAATTGTGATTAATGACTTCAATGCTAACGTTGGAAGGAATAATCAAGGGATAGAAAATGTGAGGGGTGTTGAGGTTCTTGGCGAAGTTGCAAATGAAAATGGGGCACATTTTTTAAGTTATTGTTCAACAAACAATCTTGTTACTGGAGGTACTCTTTTCCAGCACAAGGAGATCCACAAATATACAAGGATTTCACCATGTGGCAATTACAAATATCAAGTAGATCACATAGCCATTGATAAAGAGAGAAGGAGGACTCTGGGAAATGTAACAAGCTATACAGGTGCAGTTATTGGTAGTGATCACCAGCTCCCCATTGCCACACAAATATTAAAACTGAAAGAACCCAACAGAAATGTAGATAGAATACCCAAGTTTGATACAACTAAGCTTCTAAAGGATGAGCACAGAAATCTTTGTAACTGAATGTAGGAATAGATTTACAGTCTTAAGAGACTTTAAGAGACAAAGTTTTGGAACATGCAGTTACAAGGAGAAAACCATGGATATCAGATGATACTTGGGATACTATAAAAAGTAGACAAAGACAGAAATTGATTTCTTAAAGTTTTCGAGGAAGTAATGAAATTTACAAGGCAGAACATGCCAAATATTTCAGTATTGATAGTGATGTCAAAAGAAATATCAGAAATAATTGGAGAGAATATTTAGACAGGAATGCAGATGAGGCTGACAAAGCTATGAATTCAGGGAGTGGCTTTGTTGTAGGAATTGCTCTTGGAATTATTAATGAAATCTCTACGGGAAAAAAGAAGCATATACCCATCAAAAAGAAAGATGGATCTGTTATAACGAAAGAACATGAAGAAAAGTAACGTTGGATTGAACACTTTAGTGAGGTCATGAATAGGAAATACGAAGGGAAAAATTTGGTTGATATACCTGAAACTGATGAAGACCTTGATGTGCCCATGAATGAATTGGGTGTGTTTGAAGTCGAAGCTATTCTTAAAAAAAAACTCAAAAGATGGAAAACCCCTGGATACGAAGGAATAACTGTCGAGATGATATTGCCTGAAAATGAAGTGACTCCCAGATTACCTACAAGATTATTTTGTAGAATGTGGCATGAAGAGGCAAAGCCTTATGTATGGGAGCTAGGAGTGCTAGTGAAAATGAAAAAAAAAAGATCTGACTGATTGCAAGCATTACAGAGGCATCACACTTACGTCAGCTGTCATGAAAATATATAGAATGCTCATTCTAAAGAGACTAGAGAGAAAGATTGATGAAAAGTTGAGAGATGAACAAGCAGGATTTCGAAAAGGTAGAAGTTGTACTGACCAAATTTTCATTTAAGACATGTGCTACAGCAATATATAGAATATAGAAAACCACTTTTTATGGTATATGTGGGCTATGAAAAAGCTTTTGATTATGTGCTCTGGCAAATTTTGTGGAGAGTCCTGCAACATTATGGAGTTCCTCTCAAATATGTAAATTTAATTGTCTGTTCATAAGCATAGCAAATGCAAAGTTAATGTTAGTGGCGTCTTATCAAACGAATTTCCAGTGAAAAGTGGAGTACTCTAAGGGAATGTGTTGTTACCTATGTTGTTTATCCTCCTCATAGATTTTGTAATGCACAGATCGGTTGGGGATGGTGGAGAAGGATTGGACTGGATTGGTAACAGAAAATTAGGAGACCTAGAGTATGCTGATGACGATGTCCTAATTAGCAGAACACCACAGGGCTTGGAAAGCTTGCTTACCAGAATGCATGAAAAATAACATGAGGTTGGGCTCGAGATAAATAGAAGAAAGTCAGATGATGAGAACGGAATATGCAATGGAAGATGAAATATCTTTGGAAGGATAAAGGATTGAGGTAGAATTATTTAAATATTTAGGAACTTTGATATCTAATATAGGAGCTTTAGAATTTGAGTTCAATGAAAGATTGAAAAAAGCAAATCAGAGGATGGCTAGGTTAAGTCAAATTTGGAAATCAGGTCGCCTAAAATTACATATAATAATCAGGCTATATATCAGTTTAGTGAGATCGGTGTTACTGTATAGTCGTG
>NC_090739.1:16734593-16739593 GCF_036898095.1 Palaemon carinicauda
GTGACCACAAACTAGACACAATCCAGTGATTATCGATATGTTCTCTCAAAAAGTAGAGTAAACGGCAATACAGTCACCAAAACCAGCAACGCCAACTGCAAAGCAGATGTGCAGACATCTACGTTATGTACTGGGTGAGAGTAGAAGAGTATGTCATGAGTTAAGAGTGGAGAATTTTCCCTCCATTGCTAGTGTGGTTTCCAGCTGGCATCTGGAGGATGGGTGGTCTTCTTCTGCCAGTCTTGACGAATGTGGGCCTCTGGACGCTTGTGTTATAAGAAATCGGGGCTACTTTTTCATAATTGTTAAGCATGTGAATGAAGTTGTAGAAGAATCGTGTGTTTAATGCGAAAATGCGTTGATTGGTTTTACTATTTATCGTATTTAAAAAAAAAAATTTATTTAAACTTGGAGATCGCAACAAAGTGCGCATGAACAATCTCGAAATACTTATCCTTGCATTTAGAAGTGACTAAAATATACGCCATTAAATTCCAGCCATATTCCCAGTGGATGACCCAATGTAAAGTTAAAAGTGAGTAAAATTATATGTCAAGGAATTCCAGCCAAATTCCAAGTGGATGACCCAATGTAAACATTCCTAATTCATACAACACTGTGCTATAAATATTTCTTCTTCAGGATGGACCACGCAAGATCCCCAACGGTAGCACTTCTGATTCTGACTGCCCTCTGTACTGCATCGCCCCAAACATACAATGCTAACAATATCGGAGGCATCATTGGTGGTGGAGGAGTTGGTGGTGGAGGAGTTATTGGTGGAGGTGGAGGAGGATTCACCCCTGTAGTTGGAGGAGGTGGAATCTCCGGAGGGGGCAATAATCAAAACTACAATCAAGGAAACTTCGGAGGACAAAACAATCTGGGTGTGGGGAGTCAAGGAGGGACAAACCCTTTCGGGAACTCCGGTTTTGGACAAGATCTTGGATTCGTTTACACTAACCCTGGGGCTGTTTCCCAGGGAGGTGGAGGAGGAGTAGGAATAGGAGGAGGAGGAATAGTAGGAGGAGGAGGAGGAGGAGTAGGAATAGGAGGAGGTGGAGGCTTTCCTCAAGGAATTGGCGGGGGTGTAACAGACGTAAGTAATGGTTATTATTACTATTATTAATATTACCTTCAGAATTATCACCTACAGTAAAAGTAGTGTATTAGTAGTAGTAGTAGTAGTAGTAGTAGTTTTTCTTGATTTGTCACTGTTCTCCGTGATGTATTGAAGTAACATTCAGTTCAATTAAACTTCTCAACATTGAACCATGCAAAATGTTTGATAACATTATTAAACATGTCATCGAAACAAATCTTTGCTTAAAAAGATTGCTTTTATTCTAATACTGTATAGAAGTAAAAACGAAATACAACCGTTAATTTACTCGGAATTTTACCATAAAAACCAATGTTTAAACCACGAATAAAAAGCTCAAAATCATACTAGATGTAAGATAATCCAGATAGCGAACATAATAAGTGACAAAATATGTATTCAAACTGATAGAAAAAGTGTTTGTACCCAAGGTAAGGAAATTATAAAAAAAGGACTACAAATGGCAGTTTTCTACATAAAAAAGATATTATAACAAAATCCTTTTCTTAATTACGACATTAGACACGATATAATTTTCGCGAAATTTACGAAAGTAATAATTTCATATGGTTACAGGTGTTTAATACGAGTAAAACTAAAATAACAATCGATATACATAAACATACAAGTCTTTTTTTTTTTAATCATACTACTAAAATGCGCAACTAATTCTTTACACCAGAATATATATAAGTACACCCATGTTCTTAGTAAACAAACGAATATAAGTTAATACTGAGATATAACCAACAACTTAGAAATATAAATCAAACAAATATAAATTATTCCTGACATGTAATCAACAACTTCATTTTCATTTTCATCAACAAGGACCACAGAGAGAACCTTATGAAGCGACTTTCTCGAGAGAAACTTCTTTTCCTAACCAACATGAACCAGCCAACCGTTTCAATTTGAGCAGATGTATGCAGGAATGTGTTTACCTAATTTAAACGGTAGAGAAAAATTAGTAACAAGTCAAATTAAGGACACCTTACTGATACTTTTATTGCATTCAATTTGGTGTTATCTCATATCTGTCATCCCATTCTGAGTGGGGATGCATTAACGTGGTGAAAGGGTTTGCGAATCGCCATGATCAGCAAAGCTGTATTAATCAGGGCCACCCATACTAGGTTGGTTTGCTGTGAGCGATCAGACTATTGTCTCCCACCATCACCAATCCACAGTTGGCCAGAGCGGTGATGAAAACTGGCCAAATCCCAGAAATGAATAAGGACATGTCTGAGGCCTTTGTCCTGCAGTGGACTAGACACGGCTGCATTTATTGTTGTTGTTGCTATTTGTTATATGCTAAATAACTTGAGTATGAAAGAAGAACGGCTACTTACGGGATAAACTACTACTACTACTACTACTACTTTGCAAGCTTACGTTATTGATTATACTGTTTCATAAATCGAAATCTATAATAAAACAGCAACTACTCCAAAAACTAACAACACCTCACCGCAGATCATCTCATCGAACGGCGACCCCTTGAGCGGACTATACGGAACTCCCGACGGAGGTGGGGTCGGCGTAGGCGGCGGAGGCACGTGCAACCCTAACGTGCAGATCTCCGTGGTGACCTCCGTGCGACTCGTGCCCACGACACTCATCAGCACGAGAACTAGAGCCATCCCGACGACGGTCTTCCAGCAGATCACACAGACCAGCATCTTCCCGACGACATTCGTCAGGACGCAGGTGGTCACGTCTGCAGCGCAGCCCATCATTCAGACGTCGACGCAGGTAACGTCGGGGTGGGGGGATTGGGATCATTGGTTTATAAATTGCATGGCGTCACTTTGACTTCTCAATCAGAATTTCATCACTATCTTTATGTAGTTTTAGGATTGCAGTACTTCCTATATAGATATCTTCAAGAGTTCTAACATAAGATTCATCTATTCCTTATCTTTGAAAGGGTTTCATTACTGCTGAAGTTTTGACAGAATCAAAATCTTTCCCATATAGACTCAAGAACGTCTGGTATACACTTCAAATATATATATATATATATATATATATATATATATATATATATATATATATATATATATATTCAGAAACTAGTGTACGCGACCCAAGGTCTACGCATACATATATAGACCTTGGCGCGATCCATCATAAATGACGGATAAATATTTAGATATGTACACACATTCAACCTTTCCTATCCCCTCCCCCTTTTCTAAGTACATCAAGGCAGTTGTGGTCTCCGAGTGTACCTCTCAAGGTACTCCTTATCAGGGTATGATTACTCCCTCTCCCCTACCCGAGGGATGGGAAGAGACCAATTATTTATACGTCTGGCAATACCGCTCAGCGTGACCGGAAATAAATAACTATACTATATATATATATATATATATATATATATATATATATATATATATATATATATATATATATATATACACTTATACATAGCCAGACACTATCTATCTATTACGGTATATATGGGAGATACTATAGCGCCTTAGAACTATAAAATCATACATAAAACATATCAAAGTTTATGTACTTAAGAAGGAAATAATACAAAAAAGACATAATCAATCTTATTTAAAAGACAAAAAGAATCATGACTGAGATTAGAAAAGGACGTTGCAGGAGCCGCAAGAATCAAAGAGCATTTGAAAATCCGAGAACGAGTTTCCCAAGTAAAGTAATATATCAAAACTTGAAGAGATTTCTTTTGTGGAATACTGTCAAAAAATGACGTGGTGGGACTATTATAGAATACATTTCTCATGCCGGACGAGCAGTTATAAAATTAGCATCTACATTAATGACTTCTGAAACCTTGTGAAAAATAAAAACGAGACAAAATTTTGAGAGAATTACATGATTAAAATCAGAGAGAAAGTGGGGGTTTTCGTGAAATAACAACAGTATTCACAAGCAATCAGTCAATTAATCATCTAATCTAAGTAATTTGAATAAGCCAAATACCTAAAAGCTATTCAGTGGTATAATGTAGCTACAAAGCTAAGACGTTGTTTTGCAGTTCTATAAAGTTTCTTGGTCATTTTCCCTTTAAACAAATTTTATGTCATAAATATTTAGAAACCAGTATGACAATATTATCAGCGTTGCAAAATTATTTGCAAACTTAACTTTAAATATTAATACTTCAAAAAACCAGGAAAGTTCATTATTACCATAATATTATTATTATTATTACTAGCCAAGCTACAACCCTAGTTGGAAAAGCAGGATGCTATAAGCCCAAGGGCTCCAACAGGGAAAAATAGCCCAGTGAGGAAAGGAAATAAGGAAATAAATAAATGATGAGAATAAATTAACAATATATCATTCTAAAAACAGTAACAGCGTCAAAACAGATATGTCCTATATAAACTATTAACAATGTCAAAAAACAGATATGTCATATATAAACTATAAAAAGACTCATGTCAGCCTGGTCTACCTAAAAACATTTGCTCCAACTTTGAACTTTTGAAGGTCTACTGATTCCACTACCAGATTAGGCCTGGCTATTAGAATTAACTGCCTGCCTAGTATTACGAACAGGATATAATTGTCCAGGGAGATCTGAATGTAAAGGATGGTCAGAGTTATGAAAAATCTTATGCAACATGCATAATGAACTAATTGGACGATGGTGCCAAAGATTAATATCTAGATCAGGAATAAGAAATTCAATAGACCGTATGTTTCTGTCCAGCAAATTAAGATGAGAATCAGTAGCTGAACACCAGACAGAACAATACTCAAAACAAGGTAGAATGAAAGAATTAAAACACTTCTTCAGAATAGATTGATCACCGAAAATCTTGTAAGACTTTCTCAATAAGCCAATTTTTTGTGCAATTGAAGAAGACACAGACCTAATGTGTTTCTCAAAAGTAAATTTGTTGTCGAAAAT
>NC_090739.1:16744593-16799593 GCF_036898095.1 Palaemon carinicauda
ATCAAGAAAACTATGCAATGAAATAAATAAAAAAAATAATAGGACCCACCAATTGTGACAAAGCAATGAGAGAAATATCCTCGGTTATATAGAATTGATTCAAGAGACCTCTCCGACCCCAGCCCAAAAAGTTTCGATGAACCTACGAACAACTTCAAAGCTAAAGTAGAAGTAACTCTCTCTCTCTCTCTCTCTCTCTCTCTCTCTCTCTCTCTCTCTCTCTCTCTCTCTCTCCAACGGATGTAGTAAACAATAAAACGGTAAACTAGTTCAAGAATAAGTTAGACAAAAGCATAAAAACTATCTAAACGTTCAAACCAAATGGAGTCTCCCCAGATGGACTAAAAAGTCTGAGACGTCCAAAATCCTTGTAAATCCTTGTAACACGCTCTCTCTCTCTCTCTCTCTCTCTCTCTCTCTCTCTCTCTCTCTCTCTCTCTCTCTCTCTCTCTCTCTCTCTCTCTCGGTTGACCCCACCAGTCTCATATCCTTAATCCTTCCCAAACCTCCTTATTACCTCCTAAAACTCATCTCCGAAGCTCATCTCGACCATCTCCCATTTACTCTGTCCCATTTCAAAAGGGCGAAACGACGCGAATTCCATGAAGGATAACTTGTTTGACTTTCCTTTCCCTGTCACTACTTCACATTTCATCCATAATAAACGTTGAAGAAGAATTAAACTAAAGGACATCACCTTTCGTGATTTTCTTATTCGATTGTTCAATTGTTATATTTTCAAACTGGGATACTATATCAGGAACACTGAAGATGTCCTATAGGTATCTTTAATGATAACATTCACAGTAAGTCAAAATGAACATTCGTTAGTTAGCGCATTTGAAAAAACTATTACGAGTGAGACTGAAAGTGGGTGCATGCAGGATGAAGTATGAAATTAACATGACAAAAAAAAAAAAAAAAAAAAAAAAAAAAAAAAAAAAAAAAAAAGAATAAAGACCTCTATTTTTTCGAGAACGTAGCGACGTGAAACAGAAACTTCTAATCATGGTATTTGACGAATTTCTGATTGTTAAGGAATATACAGTAATTGTACGCTAAAGAAGCACCTGCGACCGAGGTATGTATATATATATATATATATATATATATTCTGTTTGCATCTTTTCCCACTTTTATGTGGGGTCGATGTTATGTATATATATATATATATATATATATATATATATATATAAACACACACACACACACATATATATATATATATATATATACATATATATATATATATAGTGTACATAAGTTGTAATTTCCCGATACAATGGTGAAGCTATGACACTTTCATTATGGCCCTTTGCACTGGTAAACGGGATGATTTTCTTCATGAAGTTTAAAAAAAAGGTATACACAATCTTATAGCAGACTCCTAAACTTCCTCTCTCATCTGGCACTTTACCTAATTTATCAGAAACCAGAACTTTAATAACGTCGTTACTCGTGGTATCAGAAAAAAAAAAAAAAGTTTGGAGACGATGGTTTGATTAAATGATTTGAGGTTTTCTGGCATCCTGACATCTAACGTCATTCACGCCGAATTGGAGACGATGGTTGAAGTGTTTCATTCAGAGCTAAAACCACAATATAAAATGTCAACGCACGTCCTCTGAACCAACATTAAAATGCTGTTAAATAAAAAAGTAATGAAAACAATAATCTTTAATCACAGACACTTGAAGACAGAGGTTAAAAATATGTAGGGCACTGGGACTCTGAAAAAGAGTGACATTCGGAAATGCCATCGAGGGTTTAAGCTTCCTCTTCCCTTTCTCCTTTAGGACATTGCACATGAAAGAATACAGTAATTTAAACAGTCCAAATTGACCACAATAGGTTAAAGCCAAAACTGATGTTATCGTATCTGATTTCAAGGTAGAATGAGATAAAAGTAAACATTGATAATTTAATTATTAATTCATATGTGGTACAGGTAAAATAAGCTTAATTACAGCAATAAGAATAAGCTTTGAAGCTTTGCACCTATCTATAAGGCGATAGAGAGCCCGCAAACTTATTTTGCGGAGTGAGCAATTAGGAACCAGGAACCTTGTAACTGTTTGGTTAACGACGTAGCTTTCCTCTAATGGCGGTTCTTCGAAGCATAAAAAAACGCACGTACGACACAGTCCATTGCTTAAATAAGGAACATGCACTGGTATCTAAGCAAAACATATTCAGATAACTAAAATCTAACAAAATAAAACAACAAAACTACTCACTTAATGTAACTTGTCACATGCCAATGAATAAGCTGTAATTTCTTGAACTTGAGTCTCATGGAGAAACCATCTTGATGGCTATCTTACCGTCCATATTTGATAAGTATATTTGCTAATCAAATATATCTTAAAGCTTCAAGAAAATTTGGCAGTAACATATAACCTTTACCACACTTCCTCCAACTAGAACAGTGGTCGTTTAAAAACCAAGCGATGGCCATGCTCGTTAGAACTCGGTAAGGAACCTAACACCTTAAAAAAACCCTAAAAATCTTAAAACAATTTCCTAAAGTTCAGCAACAGCCTCACAAACATCTACAGTAGATGAAACTTTCATTCCATTCTAAAGCTTAATTCCAAATTCAATAAAAATATATATATATTTTTTTTTTTTTTCAATTTCAGATCCAGACACAGTTCCAGACCCAGGTCATCACGGAAACGCAAACGGAGCAAGTGACGAGATCAGTGACGGTTCCCCGTTTCTTCACGCAGACTCTGACCTCCTACTACCCTGTAACAGACACTGTCACGGCCACCAGAACAATACAGAGGGTGGTAACAGCCTTCCAGACCATCACAGCGCAGGGCCAATGCACTGCTACAGGCGGTCAGGGGCAGCAAGGATATAATTATAACAATCCGAATGGTTTCTAGATATATAATTCTTATTCTTCTACAAATACTTTGTTCTATTTTATACACAAATAATTGTATCCTTAGCTTAATTTATTACTCATGTGTGCAAAGATGTTTATACGTAATGTAGTCTTAAAACCTGTTCAACTATGTCTACGTTGTTTATATCTGATATCCCTTTAAATGATAATTTCTGATATGTCTCCTTAGTCAAATATAAAGAATTTATCACGAAATTGACCGTTTCATTTAATTTTGTTAGATTCGGGGTCATGTCTTACAAAATTCCTATTCACTAAAGAATTAATGAAGAGCTTATCTACAAATCACATTAAATGGAACAGAACTACTTTGAAAGTTGATTCTTACCTTTTCATCTCAATCGCTTTAATCCCAAGTATCATACGGTGGCGTTCTGTAAAAAAAAAAAAGGAAGGTTAGGCTCTTTAATGCTACAGACATAACACTTGACATTCTGAAAGAAAATCCTTTAAGGAACTACATAAAAGCAGACACTTTAAGCCTAAAATCAAAGCTAAAGTAATGCAAACTCATCTTGAATAGGGCAATTTCGCCTTTATCCCTTAAATTAGTTCATTTCATGTCAGAAATAACAATAAAAAGGCAAATTATTTCTAAATACATCTCTGAAATATCCTAGACTAGTTGAGTTGCAGAATTTACATTTCTTAACTTTTGTTCTCACCAACTGTTTTCAACTAAAATTAGCAAAAAATTAATATAACACACTCATAGTAGACTGAAAACAAAGCTGCAAGCTAAGAGTTCTTCCCATGACAAACTGATATTTCTTGTTTGGATAAGTATTGAATGATAAATGTAATGCCAAAATTATAGTAAGGAAGAGGAGGAGAGCTTCAGACTCAGTAAATATAAAGATAGCTGCGACAGCTTTTGCATCAATGAACATATTGGTTAATATGCCAGTAATTCTGTGACCCTTTCTAACAATTAACTTTGATAACTATGACGTGACTGAACAAATGGTTATGCATATATCATATTAAAGCTATCATGTATCAAATGACCTCTATAAAACCTACCTGTCATACTGGACTATGAACCTTTTATTTAGAAGTGGAAAAATGTTTATGCCTATGTTCATTTAAAGCACTTACTAAAATTCCTCTTTGCATTACAATTCGCCTTCTTAGACAATCTATAAGAATTCGTTTTAGCACATTGTATTACTGTAGCTACAATCAATACGAGGCATCTAGATAATATCTATGCCTCAGAGTCTCAGAGGCTTTTATCACCTAAAGGCATCCATAATCAACAGTAGTATTTGATGGCCCCTACAATCTGCATAAAGCATTTAGACTACACAACAATGCACTCGAAGAATGGGTTATGGTATTTGCTACGTTAAATCTAATAAGATTCCATTCATCCCTAGAGGTTATACAATATGAAAAGAGGATACTTATGGCTGAAAAACTAGGTGCAAGATTAACCCCTTCTGCAAGAATTAAGGCTACATTTCAATCAGGTGATTTTTCATGCTATCAAAAATATGTCAGATTTGGAAGTAATTTGTATTTTTTCTAACTATACAGACCTGAGTCCTTTACATAAGATAGATAACAATGAAGCTGTAGTACACAGCTATTAGAATTTTATGACGGGGTGTAAACAATTGGCTGGTAGTTACCAGCCGGTAGGCGGAAAGCACAGGGACACTGCTCTCTCACTAACAAACCACTTTGATTGTAGCTGGAATTTTCTAGGAAGTTGGTGGTGGCAGGCAAATATGAGTAAAGGACTCAAGTTCGTATAGGCTAGTTATTATTATTACAAATTACTTCCAAAACTGTCATTTGTTCAGATACATATACAACCAGCCACCCGTTGAGATACTACTACCAAAGTTATGGGGTCCTTTGACTGGCCAGACAGTACTACATTGGATCTTTATCTCTGGTTAGGTTCCCTTTCCCTTTGCCTACACATACACCGAATAGTCTGGCATATTCTTTACAGATTCTCCTCTCTCCTCATACACTTGACAACACTGAGATTACCAAACAATTCTTCTTCACCCAAGGGGTTAACTACTGCACTGTAATTGTTCAGTGGCTACTTTCCTCTTGGTAAAGGAAGAAGAGACTCTCTAGCTATGGTAAGCAGCTCTTCTAGGAGAAGGACACTCCAAAATCAAACCAGTGTTCTCTAGTCTTGGGTAGTGCCATAGCCTCTGTACCAAGGTCTCCAACTGACTTGGGTTAGAGTTCTCTTGCTTGAGGGTACACTCGGGCACGCTATTCTATCTAATTTCTCTCTTTCTTGTCTTGTTAGTTTTTATAGTTTATATAGGAAATGTTTATTTTAATGTTGTTGCTATTCTTAAAATATTTTATTTTTCCTTTTTCTTTTCCTCACTGAGCTATTTTCCCCGTTGGGGCCGCAGGGCTTATAGCATCCTGCTTTTCCAACAAGGGTTGTATCTTAGCAAGTAATAATAATAATAATAATAATAATAATAATAATAATAATAGGAAACCTATCCTTAAGAGGGAGGAAGTCCCTGTTCCAACAGGCTGAAAACTGATCCAAGGATGCTCAAATTTGTGCTGTGATGAGGACCTAGCTAAGACTACTTACGTCTCGTGTACCTGTGGTTTAGTAATACCAGCAGGTCCACGACCCTTGCAACAATGGGTAATGGGCAGAACATCTCTGTGTTGTAACATTAGGCATATATATGTACTGGGTTTGAATAATCCATGTGGTACTTATATATTGTTGGGTTTGCCTGGTTACATCACACCACGTCTTGTAAGGAACGTAGCGACGCCTCTTCTATAACATGGCATAAAATAGTTACACACTGAGTAGGGCTTACCTGCAGTCAAACCGGATCCAGCAGACAAGGCTAACATGTAATTCTGTCCTTAATCTGCTACTAATGGTTCTGTGAGTAAACAGCTGCAAAGGGTCCTAGAGAAAATTAATCTAAGGACCTCAGGTTCAAGTCCCACAGGTAATGGACAGTAAACGTCGTTTGTCATTCCCAAACACCCGCTTGGAGTACCTGCACTACAGAAAGATTCTTTCTGAACGCCAGGGTTGTACTGATTCCCCTAATGCCATGTACTTTAACTTGCGTTCCCCTTGAAGAGGAAAGCTACGAGGGCTAAGTGTGAGGTTGATGACTTCTCTTTTCCAAGAAAAAATCGTATTTCTGGTCAGCTACTTTTTGACTCTCTCAGCACTTACAAAGAGATGTTGTATATGGGGATGAGATGTGTGCATGCGCTTAAAATAGTGTCCTAGTGTTCTCACATAATACAAAAGCAAATGATCAGGATCATCGGTTACCTCTTGAAGATTTAAGATCTGAAAAGAAGTAAAGCTGGAAGCAGGTACCAACGGATTCTAGGTTTTAGCAACGAACTCTGGGATGAAGGAGACCTGGCCACATCTTCTAGAATGAGAGATGTTAAAGGAGAGACTATGCAGCTCACCAACCCGCTTACCCAAGGCCAGAACAAACAAGAAAACCATTTTGAGGGTAAAGTTCTTGTCTGTAGCTAACCTCAATGGTTTGTACGGGGGCCCTTTTAAGGAACAGAGAACCTACGTTACGTTCCAGGGCAGTGATCTCACCTTCGACAGAGGGCAGGACTCTTCAAAGCTCCATATGAGCATAGACAGCTCTAGCGAGGAGAAAATATCAAATTCTTTCAGTCTAAAGACCTGGCTCCAGGCCGAGTGATAGTCTTTCACCGCTGACACTAAGCATAGTTTTCCTCCTGAAAATAAAACAAAAAATTGGCTATCAAGGGTATAGAGGCTTCGATAGTAGACACCCCTTCTACAACACCAACCACAGAAGATAGCCCATTCGGCTTGATACACTGAGATAGATGATCTTCTGAGGTATCCAGACATCTGTCCTGCAACCTGTTGCATACTTGAAAAACAGCCGTGACAGGAGTTACTATCCGATCCCCAAGAAGATGTTTAACATCTTTTTGCCAGTAAGTGAACAAAGTTACGATTGCCCACCATCATCTTTATTTTTATAAGTTTAGTGTTTAGTATTGTTGTTGTTTAGATGCAAATCATAAGTCTGTTGCAATTCTACATTCTTTCATATAATTCATATATTTTTAGAACAATAGGTACAGGGTTTACAATACAATATTACCTACTGCCACCAAGAGTGCTATTGTGACTGTAGCACCTTGAAAGTAGAACAGCATACAGTATTTGCTGTCCCAATAATAATTTCTGTATCACAAAAACTATTAAGGATCAGTGTTGAGCACTTATAAATTTTATTGTATGGTTTCTGGCGCCATGAGTTGTCATTAGGAAACTCAATGGTTAAGTTATGTTAGGTTAGTTTGCATAAATTTTACCTAATCATTATTGAAATAACAAATTTGGAAATATGATATTTTGATTATAAAATAAATTTTTGAATATACTTACCCGGTGAATATATAATAGCTGACGTCTCGGACGGCTCGACAGATTCCAAAAAACTTGCGAGCGATCGCCGTGAAGGTTGCGGGTGTGACCACCAGCGCCGACTATCGGCCAGATACCGCATATACTTGTCAAGTTCTCCAGTTCTTCTCAGTCCGCTGGGTCTCTATCGGGGAGGAAGGGAGGGCCTTTAATTTATATATTCACCGGGTAAGTATATTCAAAAATTTATTTTATAATCAAAATATCATTTTTAAATATTAAACTTAGCCGGTGAATATATAATAGCTGATTCACACCCATGGTGGTGGGTAGAGACCAGTATTAATGCAATAAAGGCGTATATGCTCATGAGTTTTTGACAATTATATCATAAAAAAAACCCACTTAAATATAGGTACCTGGTAAGGAAGCTGACTCTGACGATTACTCTGCCTTATTATTCCGCTTTCCTCACGAAGCCCAGCCATCCTCTCAGGATGCTGAAAGACTCCCAGGAGCTGTTATATCCAGGGCGACCACCCTTATAACAGGACCTCATCAATACCCTTAATCTGGGCGCTCTCAAGAAACGACATTTGACCACCCGCCAAATCAAAAAGGATGCGAAAGACTTCCTAGTCTTCCGTACAACCCAAGACAAGATTAAAAACATTTCAAGAGAAGATTAAAAGGATATTGGGATTAAGGGAATGTAGTGGTAGAACCCTCACCCACTACTGCACTCGCTGCAACGAATGGACCCAGGGTGTAGCAGTCCTCATAAAGAGTCTGGACGTCTTTTAAGTAAAATGAAGCGAACACCGACTTGCTCCTCCAAAAGGTCGCGTCCATAATACTTCGCAGAGACCTGTTTTGCTTAAAAGCCACCGAAGTTGCTATCGCTCTCACTTCGTGCGTCTTGACCTTAAGCAAACAACGATCTTTCTCACTTAAATGAGAATGTGCTCCCGGATTAAAAATCTAATAAAGTACGATAAAGCATTTTTAGACATGGGCAATGAGGGCTTCTTAACGGAGCACCATAAGGCCTCAGAACCACCTCGTAATGGTTTAGTACGAGCCAAATAAAACTTAAGAGCTCTAACTGGGCACAGTACTCTTTCAACCTCGTTGCCTACGATTTCTGACAGGCAAGGTATATCAAAAGATTTAGGCCAAGGACGAGAAGGCAGTTCATTCTTGGCCAAAAAACCAAGTTGAAGCGAACATGTGGCTTTATCTGTAGAGAAGCCGATGTTCTTACTAAAGGCATGGATCTCACTGACCCTTTTAGCCGAAGCCAAGCACACCAAAAAAAGCGTCTTGAGGGTGAGATCCTTCAGGGAGGCTGAATGCAATGGCTCAAACCTGTCGGACATTAGGAACCTTAGGACCACGTCTAAGTTCCAAGCAGGAGTTGACATACGACGCTCCTTAGAGGTCTCGAAGGACTTAAGGAGATCTTGGAGATCTTTATTATTTGACAGATCCAAGCCTCTATGTCTGAACACAGACGCCAACATGCTCCTGTAGCCCTTAATAGTGGGAGCAGAGAGGGAGCGAACATTTCTCAGATGCAGGAGAAAGTCTGCAATTTGGGCTACAGAGGTACTGGAAGAGGAAATAGAGGCTGACTTGCACCACTCTCTAAAGACCTCCCACTTCGACTGGTAGACCTTGATAGTAGATGATCTCCTAGCCCTCGCGATCGCTCTGGCTGCCTCCTTCGAAAATCCTCGAGCTCTTGAGAGTCTTTCGATAGTCTGAAGGCAGTCAGACGAAGCGCGGGGAGGCTTTGATGAAGACTCCTTACGTGGGGCTGCAGTAAGAGATCCATCCTTAAGGGTAGACTCCTTGGAACGTCTACCAGCCATTGAAGTACCTCTGTGAACCACTCTCTCGTGGGCCAGAGGGGAGCAACCAACGTCAACCTTGTCCCTTCGTGAGAGGCGAACTTCTGCAGAACCCTGTTGATGATCTTGAACGGCGGGAATGCGTAAGCGTCCATGTGAGACCAGTCCAGCAGAAAGGCATCTATGTGGGCCGCCTCTGGATCTGGGACTGGAGAGCAATAGGTCGGGAGCCTTTTGGTCAATGAGGTCGCAAAGAGGTCTATGGTGGGCTGACCCCAAGTCATCCAAAGACTCTTGCACACGTCCTTGTGGAGGGTCCATTATGTAGGGATCACCTGACCTCTCCGACTGAGACAGTCCGCCAAGACGTTCAATTTTCCCTGGACGAACCTCGTCAACAGTGAGATGCCTCGATCTTTTGACCAGATGAGGAGGTCCCTTGCGATGACGAACAGTGTGTGGGAGTGAGTGCCTCCTTGCTTGGAGATGTACGCCAAGGCTGTGGTGTTGTCCGCATTCACTTCTACCACTTTGTTTCGGAGAAGACTCTCGAAACTCGTCAAGGCCAAGTGAACAGCCAACAGCTCCTTGCA
Organism: Palaemon carinicauda; assembly: GCF_036898095.1. Classification (NCBI taxonomy): domain Eukaryota; kingdom Metazoa; phylum Arthropoda; class Malacostraca; order Decapoda; family Palaemonidae; genus Palaemon; species Palaemon carinicauda. Next base: position 16,754,356 of record NC_090739.1, read on the forward strand.
GTTGATGTGACGACTCCTCTGATCCGACGTCCAAAGACCCGAACATTCCAGACCGTCCAGAGTCGCTCCCCAACCCAAATCCGACGCGTCTGAAAATAACACGTGGTTTGGGTTCTTGACCGCCAGGGACAGACCCTCTCGAAGACTTATATTGCTGTCCCACCAGTTCAGGCACGTCTTTACTGGTTCGGAGATAGGGATTGAGACAGCTTCCAAAGTCTTGTTCTTGTTCCAATGGGAGTCTAGATGGAACTGGAGAGGGCGAAGGTGAAATCTCCCTAGAGAGATAAATTGTTCCAGGGATGACAGCGTCCCTTGGAGGCTCATCCAACTTCTCACTGGGCAACGGTCTTTTCTCAGCATGAGGCGGACTTTGAGCAAGGCTTGATCTATCCTGGTGGCAGACGGAAAAGCCCGAAAAGCTAGACTGCGAATCTCCATCCCCAAATAGAGAATCGTTTGGGAGGGAGTTAGCTGAGACTTCTCAAAGTTCACCAACAGTCCCAACTCCATTGCAAGATCCAACGTCCATTGAAGGTCCTGCAGACAGCGATGACGGGACGACGCTCTGAGCAGCCAGTCGTCCAGGTACAGGGAGGCTCGAATCCCCGATAAATGAAGAAATTTTGCCACATTTCTAATGAGCCTCGTAAAAACAAGAGGAGCAGGGCTGAGGCCGAAGCACAGTGCTCGGAATTGGTACACCACATTCCTGTATACAAACCTCAGATACGGTTGAGAATCCGGGTGTATAGGAATGTGGAAGTACGCATCCTGCAGGTCGAGAGAGACCATCCAGTCTCCCTCTCTGACCGCTGCTAGGACGGACTTCGTGGTCTCCATCGTAAATTTTGTTTTGACAACAAAAATGTTGAGCGCACTGACATCCAGCACCGGCCTCCAACCTCCTGTATGCTTTGGGACTAGGAAGAGACGGTTGTAAAATCCCGGTGATTGAAGGTCCGAGACTTTCACCACCGCTCCCTTCTCTAGCAACTGAGACACCTGCAGTTGTAGTGCCTGTCTCCTTGACTCCTCTCGATACCTGGGAGAGAGGTCTATAGGAACTTTTACCAGTGGAGGTCTCCGTACAAAAGGTATTTTGTACCCCTCCTTTAGCAACAACACAGACTCTCGGTCTGCACCCCTCTTCTCCCAGGCCTGCCAGAAGTTGTTCAGTCTGGCCCCTACCGCTGTCTGAGGACGTGGGCAGTCAGACTCTGCCACGGGAGGACTTGGATCCTCTCCTCTTGCCTCTTTTACTGTCGACACGAGCGCCTCCCTTACTGGGGGCTCTGCCACGAAAGGGCGGGATAAACCTCGTTGCTGGAGTATCGAGCTTGGGTCTTATGACATAAGATGATGAAGGAGCAGCCTTGCGCGCCGACGTAGCCATCAGGTCGTGGGTATCCTTCTGCACCAGAGAAGCTGCAATATCTTTAATCAACTGCTGAGGAAACAAGGCAGATGACAACGGGGCAAAGAGAAGCTCTGACCTTTGGCAGGGAGTTACTCCTGCCGAAAGGAACGAGCAAAGAGTCTCCCTCTTCTTAAGGACTCCTGCCGTAAAGGTAGCAGCGAGCTCATTAGAGCCATCACGGATAGCTTTGTCCATGCAGGACATAATTAGCACGGATACATCACGGTCGGCCGAAGAGATCTTCCTGCTCAAGGCTCCCAGCGACCAATCCAAGAAGTTAAAAACTTCGAAGGCCCTGTAAACCCCTTTGAGGAGATGATCAAGGTCCGAAGAGGACCAGTAAACTTTAGAGCGTCTCATGGCCAGGCGACGGGGAGAGTCTACGAGGCTTGAGAAGTCTCCCTGGGCAGAGGCAGGAACTCCCAAGCCGAGAACTTCTCCCGTGTCATACCAGACGCTCGCTCTAGAAGCCAGTTTAAAAGGGGGGAAAGCAAAGGCTGTTTTCCCCAAACTCCTCCTGGTGATCAACCAATCGCCTAGTAAACGCAAAGCTCTCTTAGAAGAGCGAGAGAGCACTAGCTTAGTAAACGACGGCGTCGAAGAAGCTAGGCCTAGCGTAAACTCTGACGGAGGCGAACGAGGAGCAGCAGTTACAAAATGGTCAGGAAACAGTTCCTTAAAAATCAGCATGATTTTTTTAAAATCCAGAGAGGGCTGAGCAGCTTTAGGCTCCTCTCCGTCCGACAAAGGTCCCCAAAGGAATATCAGTTGGAAGGGGATCAGCGACTTCCTCATCCGACAGAACTTCGTCCGACAACTGCTGAGTCTCATGATACGGAGAGACATGCCGAGGAGGCAACGCTTGACAGGCAATGTCAACAAGCAAAGGAGCAGCAGTAGCCAAAGAGGAAGCGACGTCACGCCGCTGCTGAAAGGACTGAAATTCCTGTGACTGACCAACAACAACAGCTGAAGTTGATTGACGCTCGACGTCACGTCGGAACTGCATTGACTGCAGAGTCAGAGCAGGCAAAACAACCTCCGACTGCGGTGACTGACGCTCAACGTCACGTCGAGGCAACGGAGCCGGTTGGCGAACGTCAGTACGGGGCTGCGGCGGCAGCAGCTGAACGTCAGTTCGAGACTGCAGCAAGGGAGGATCCATGTCACGTGACTGACGTGAAAGACTACTGGCATCGCGTTTCAAAGTACTAGAAACGTCAGCGCTAACGTCAAACGGACCAGTGAATACTCGTTTGGGCGGCTGAAGGCCAGAGTCACGTTCAGCGCACTGGCGACTCGAAAGCAAAGGATCATCGCGAACCTGCTCAAAGTCATACTCTTCCATAAGGGAGGCAAGCTTCGACTGCATGTCCCGCAGGACAACCCACTTCGGATCAACGGGAGTCGGAACGGGCCGTGACGTCGGTAACGTCTGCGTTGGCAAAACATTGCCTCTACCGCGACCCTCGGACCCCGTGATACGCTTGTGCTTAATAGGCGAACAGTCATCCGACAACTGCAAAAGGTCAGAGCTGCCCCAATGGCTACGGCCAGGACGCTGGACCTGTCCTGAAGGGACTGACTTTCGCTTCAAGGGTCTAGAAACCTTGCGCCAAGGTTTCTTGTGCGATAAGTCTTCGGAGGACGAGGAGAACACAGTCTCACCCGTCTTATGGTAAGGGCGATATTGACGAGAAACGTCCGATACCAAAGAGGGAACGTCTGTACGCTGGTTTACGCCTCTCGCCCCCTTAAGTCCTACGACATTACTTCTCCCTGGTGCAGGGGAGCCTGAAAGAGGTCTCGGACTAGGGGAGCGACAAGCACGAACAGACGAACCCTCGGTCGCAACACTAAATACACTTTGCGCACTTATCACTTTATCACTACGATTTTCTGTTTTACCACTCTGACACTTCAACAACTTAACATCTGACATGAGTTGGTTACGGTCCGATGCTAAGGACTCAACTTTTTCGCCTAAAGCTTGAATCGCTAGAAACATATCCCGCATGGACGGTTCATGAGTGCTAGTAGGGGGTTCAGGAACAACTACTACAGGGGAAGGATTAGGTTCAGGGGCATGGGAGGAGGAAAATTTCAAAGATCTAGAGGAGCTTCTCCTCACCCTATCTCTCTCCAGCTTACGAGTATATTTGTCATACTCAAGCCAGTCGAATTCCGACAAGACCGCGCACTCATCACACCGATCTCCTAATTGGCAGGATTTACCCCGGCAATTAGAACAAACGGTATGTGGGTCGATAGAGGCCTTGGGAAGACGTTTGTTGCAATCCCTCGCACACTTGCGATATACAGGAGAAGGGTCAGCCATTTTGAACAATCAGAGAAAATCCAAGTCAAAACCAAAGTTATCAACAATAAACACCAGCCAAAAAAAGGGTTTCAAGAGTTTAATTGAAGTAAAAACACCCGTCACAGCGAAAGCCAATAAACAACCAAAATAAAGTACTTCACCAAATCGGTCGAAAACTCAAGGTCATAAGCGAGCGGAACCAACTTGTCGACAAGACCGACAGAGAAGAACTGGAGAACTTGACAAGTATATGCTGTATCTGGCCGATAGTCGGTGCTGGTGGTCACACCCGCAACCTTCACGGCGATCGCTCGCGAGTTTTTTGGAATCTGTCGAGCCGTCCGAGACGTCAGCTATTATATATTCACCGGCTAAGTTTAATATTTAAAATTGTATTTTTCCTAACATACAAACCTGGAGCTATTTATAATAGGATATTACTTTCGGCACAGCTGAAAGACGAGCCATGATAATTTTCGTGAGGGATAACTACCCCATCCGCTAGTTAGCGGGTGGGGGTGGGGTAGACTGGCTACCCCGCTCACTCACACCTCTCGGGTGACTTACTCTTAGGAAGGAGGAAGTCCTCACCAACTGGCCTTGGTCATGACCCGGGGTCCTCTCTATTTCGATCTGTGATCGAAAGTAGAAGGGACCCTACCCTCGCTAAAATCAAGTGCCGATATGAGGTAATGCACTGATAGCGGCCTGCAGAAGCGTGTGTGTGAGTGAAACTAACAGTGTGGCTTGTCTTTAACATAGGAACTCGAGTACAGAACCTAATGTTCTTAAAGACTTACCCAATACCCTCCCTCTAAAAGGTATTGGGGACGTAAAGTATTCTTCTATACTTAGGAGGCACAAAGGTAATGGATCTTACCTGCAGCGAGGTGAGGTCAGCTATGCTGAGGCTTGTGGAGCTGTTTTCCCCAAAGGGGAAAAGATGAAAGAAAGAAAGGAGCCAGGCATTCTTACTCATTCACCCCAGACTAATCCGGGTAGCCTCAGTCCTCAACCCTCTGCTACTTGTCCATCAAGGAGCCTGAGGTGTTTAGACTATTTGTTGTGCGACCACCACAGGACCAATGGAAAAGGTTTCCATGTTCTTGTGGGTTACGTCTTTGCAGGTAGTGGGTTGTGAAGGTCGATTGACGCTTCCACATGCCCACTTAAAGTATCAGCACCACAGAGTAGTTTCTTGAACGCCAGGGACGTAGCAACGCCAGTGATGTTGCGAGCTATGGGTCTTAGGATGGAGGAGAGTCTAGATTAAGAGTAACCTCAATTGCCCTCCAATCCCAGAGGGGAAGGAAAACATTGAGGTCCTCCTCTTGACCTTCCCCGAGCTGGTCAACAGTGCCGACACACGGGGGTAAGCTGGTATCGTTCTTTTGAGGTAACCCTACAGACTCCTCACTGGGTAAAACCCCAGTTGATGGGTTTCCGGTTACCGTACGAAGACTCTTTATTCGAAAGGGGCTGCACCTAGGGTACAGCACACTCGGATTTGAGTCTTGGCAATCCACTCAGGGTAGGAGACATCAGAGGTTGGATCATACAACACACTAACTCTCTTGGTCAAAAGCCCAAGTGAGTAGAAAGGGCTTCTTCCGTGTAAGGAAGCGATCTGCTGCTGGGCCTAAGGTTCATAGAGAGGGGTCTTCAGAGACTGAAGGACCCGAACCGCGTTCCCAGGAGGAGGTTGAGATCCGACGGGGACAAGTTATCTCAAACTTGCATAAGTAAAGGCACCGATGGGAGAGAATCCCCTTCCACGACATCAGTCACAAAGGCCCGAGCACTTCGCCTGGAAGACCGACGCTGAAAAGTGTCTGAGGTGCCTAAACATCTTTTCCGTAACCTGTTGCGAAAGGCCTCTCTGAGAGGGGTGGTGTAGGATCGTCCCAGGCGAGAAGTCGAAGCAAAGCTACAGCTTAGGAAAGCATTAGCATGTGGCTGCTTGGAAGATCGTGCCGTGGAGGAAGATCCCTCGGAACTCCGTCAGGAGCTGTAGAAGGTCCGGGAACCATTCTGCGGGTTGCCATAGCGAAGCTATTGGAGCTCCGTCAAGGGCTACAGAAGGTCTGGGAACCATTCTGGGGGATGCCATAGCGAAGCTATGGGAGTCATTGATAAGATCCTGCTTATCCTGACTTGGCTGAGGACTTTTTCACCAGACCGAATGGGGGGGGGGGGGGGAAACAAGGTACACCTCTAGGCCGCCCCATCGATCTTGGAATACATCTTGTTTGAGGGCCTGGGGAACGGTCGAGTGGGAGCCTGAAGATCAGGGCCGCTGCGAGTATAACCACAGTCGGGGACCCCACAAAGTTAAGACTTTGTTGGATACAAGATGATTCCAAGACACTAGGAGCCCACTATCTGGGTGGTTTTGCAAGCACATTCCTATACCAGGAATGACACGAGCAGATGACTAGTTGTCCTCTGTCCATCTGAGGCTTCGTACTGCTAGATGGTTCTCTAAGAGAGGTGAATGCTGGTACCTTTCTGAATCGGGCCAACAGACGAGGATGGAATGGTATGGCATAATGCAACGCCCCCTCTCTCTTTTGATGCACTAAAGAGAGCATCAGGTTCAGAGGGAAGACGAGAAGACAGGCCTCTTTGCAGAAGCTCTCGTCTGCCACCCATCATCCGCGGATTGTCCAGCGGTGAGGGGGGGAGTGCATAGCAATAAACACACCTCGAGATGATGTCGAGACGTGTAACTAATTGCACATTCTTGCAACGAAGGGGAAAAGCCTGTTCTCCCTCCAACTGCCACTAATCCAGTGTGGTTGGGCGAATAAGATCGATACCAAACGGTAAACCAGTTAATCAGTACAGCTTATGTTATAATAGCGAATTTCCATAGAGATCGCTTTCCAGACAAGAGACTGTATGGTAATCACCAAACGCATCCAACCAAACCCAAGAGCGGATTGAGAAGTATCTTCAATCTATTGTTGGGTGGGTAAAGAGCATAAGTCTACTACGGAGCAGTAACACCGAACTGTGCGCATGACAAGCATACATACGTAGTTCGACTTTAAAGTCATGTCCGGAACTCAGTTGGAGAACGTTGGAAACGTTCGTAACGGAGGTTTCCCGTTCTAAGGACAAGGAAACGTTCATACTTCTCCGTCTCCAATCGGTAAACTAGCATTTATATTAGATGTTCCCTACTAGGGAACAGATATGCTTATGAGAAGTTTCCAGCCAAAGCCATTGTAGGAGACTAAGACTTCCAATCGGGGGAAAGGAAAAAATGCCTGTAAGGAGGCAGAGCGTAAATGCCGTATGTCTGGTTACAGGAAAGTAGCCAAGTAATGTACTGAATTACCTGGTTTCAGTAAGGGATATAAATATACAACTTAATAGAACGGAGTTCTAATTGGAAGATGTATATAGCCCTTATTGGCAGAAAGATCGCTTGCGCGCATATATGTACTTGTCCATTTGCGCTAGCGCATGCGTATTCTCTGCCTCCAGGAAACGTTTGCAACGAATCCGGTTGCGGGAATAATGTATATCCGACGAAACGCAACATTATTGCCGAAAGAATTTTGATCGTAGACTAACTGTAATATTTTCTTGAATGAGAGTGAATATGTTCTCAAACAAAATATACAGTTATAGAGGCAATCACTTCCCCTTTGGTTTACCCCTCCTCTGTATGTGAGGGGCTAACCAGGGTTCATTACACAGAAACGGATGTCTGTTTACCAGTGAGCGGGATTTGAAACGTTCGTAACGTAATGAAAAGATGCCCACACTGTTGCTATCGTTCTTTAACGTTAGCTAACAATGTTTCTTCGGGACTAATTGTTCGAAACAATAACCCTGTAAGGATAGAATAAAAAAGTCTCGGAAAACTATCGAGTAAAAAGGCAAGTCGTTATACCCACAGTACAATGACGGGGGAGGCTGCCTTCATCAAACGGTAGAACCGAGTTCAAGACAATAACCTCGCAGTTTTGTCTTGGCTAGAGTGCCTGCTCCGGGAAAGCTTAGAGCCTTCATGAAGTTTTAACACCCATTGAAGTTTTGTAAAAACTTCTCAGGAAGTCTCGTATGTGGGGGTTTGCTTCAAGAATGCCAGACATAATTGCCATCGACCGCTTAGGTTGCCATCGAATGCTTTCTCGATAGTGAGAAAACTACCATCTAAAACAGGCAAGGCCTGCCAGGGGAAATGAACTGCAATGTAAAGAATTTTTCATTCCCCGCTCATTTCCATCTGCTAACCAAACCACTCGAAGTGGGAAGGTGGAGGAAAGATGACAGTGGTTCGTTCGAAAACGAGAGGATATAGTAATCAGCTGGGAGTGTAGAGTGACGTATCAAGTCACACCTTTGGAAGACCCATCCCGTAGGGGGGGGGGGTCAAAGATAGTTTTCAGAAAACTCTGAATCGTGGAAACAAAGAGATTCGGATGAGAACCTAGGGGTTCAGAATCTATTTGTGAATTCCTTTCTCACGAACTTAAAGGAAGATTTGCCGAGAACCCGCAGGAACTTTGTCGCTGATTCCTGATGGAATTCCAGGAATCGTGTTACGTGACCAAGAACCAAAGGAACTGTGTCATAGTTACCTGTAGAGATTCGTAAACCCTTAGGCAGCAGGCATCCCTCTGTCATCAGAGTAAAACTCTTGATGACGATGGGCGCGCACGAACAATTCACTGGACGAGAGTTCAAAAACTCTGTCATGAGAGTAAACCTCTTGTGCACACGTGAACACTTCGCGAAACGAGAGTCCAAAAACTCTGTCATATAAGTATGGCTATGGTCACAAGAACCCAAAGGTTCAGTTGTTCGTGCACTTCAACCGATTGCGTGCGCGCCATGTTGGTCGTGCATGCGAGCCAATATGGTCGTGCGCGCGTGCCAATATGGTCGTGCGCGCGTGCCAATACGGTCGTGCACTCCAATCCGATCGTGTGCGCGTGCCAATATGGTCGTGCGCTCCTATCCGATCGTGTGCGCCAAAATGGTCGTGCGCTCTTGTGTCGAACTGTTGGTAGGCGGAAGGGAGCACGTGCGCGCACTTTTTTCGCACTCATGGAGCGGATGAGGTTGTTCGCGCACCTGGCACGCATAAGGTTGCTTGCGCACAGTGTGTTGTTTGCGCCACAGGATGTTCGAGCGCCTGGCGAGCAACAGGATGTTCGCGCATACGGCGCACCAAAGGATGAAGCTGCGCCCCATGATCGCCATTTTGCTTGCGCACGCCAAGACGGTCGTGCGCGCCAAGTCGGTCATGCGCGCCAAGTCGGTCATGCGCGCCAAGTCGGTCGTGCACGCGAGAGCTCTCAGGTTGGTGAGAGAACTCACTGCTACGCTCACCAGAAGGTTCACAATAGCTTGTGTTGTGTGAGCGCGAACGATCAACACAACGAGAGTTTGGAAACTCTCTGTCATAAAAAGAATGACTCAGGTCACGAGAACCCGAAAGATCAGCGTAAACTGTGTTGCGCGAACCCAAAGGGTCAGCGCAACGAGAAACCGAAGCTTCCCTGTCACTAAACACCGAAGTGTCGGAGTGACTAAAGTTACGAGAGGCCAAGGGTTCTGCGTAACAAATGTTACAAGACCCCGAAGCGTCAGCGTAACGAAAAACCGAAGTTTCCTTGTCACAAAACACCAAAGTGTCAGTGACTAAAGTTATGAGAGCCCTAGGGTTCAACGTAACTGATGTTACAAGACCCCGAAGGATCAGCGTAACGAGAAACCGCAGTTTCCCTGTCACAAGACACCGGAGTGTTAGAGTGACTAAAGTTACGAGAGCCCTAGGGCTCAGCGTAACTAATGTTACGAGATCCAGAAGGGTCAGCACAACGAGAAACCGAAGTTTCCCTGTCACAAAACACCGAAGTGTCAGAGTGACTAAAGTTACGAGAGCCCAACGGTTTTGCATAACAAATGTTACGAGACCCCGAAGGATCAGTGTAACGAAGAATCGACGTTCCTCTGTCACGAGACCCAGAAAGGTCGGCGCGATTGATGGCACACGTTCCCGAAGGCTCAATGTTACCATCGTTACAAGAGCCCGAAGGTTCAGCGTAACTGAAATCCGAAGGTTTTGAGCGGAGTCCCGAAGGACTCCTACTGTCATGAGAACCAGCAGGATCAACATGACGAGAGCCCGAAGGCTCAAACGATCACGCCAGCCCAAAGGGTGATCAAACGAGACCCCGAAGGATCAAGGAGAACCAGCAGGTTCAAGGAGAACCAGCAGGTTCAAGGAGAACCAGCAGGTTCAAGATAACACCTCCGCATAAGAGGTTTGTTCTCCTGAAGGAGAAAGTTGCTTAACAGAAAGCTCTCGCTCCGCCCCTGAAGGAGAACCATAAGCCTAGGGATAACCTGCTTCGGAGAAAGCTCTGCCACCGCCCCTGGTGGATCAGCAAGCTCTTACCAGTTATTTCTCGCGAACGAGAGGGATCCTCCCGAAGGAGGACATCGCCTAAGGCACGCTTTCTCCCAGCTCTATGGGAAAAAAGCGTAGGCGTAAAAAATCTCTCACGAACGAGAGAAAAGTCCTCCTGCAAGAGGACATAGCCCAAGTAAAGCTTTATCCCAGCTCTATGGGAAAAAAGCATAGGCGTAAACAAAAATCACTTTCTCTCTCTCTCTCTCGCGAGAGAGATTGATTGATTGATTTAAAGTTTTCAGGCATCCTGACATTCGCGAGAGAGAGAGTTCCCCTCGAAGGAGGAACATCAAGTTGAAGGTTGACAGCGAATGCTACCTCGTAATGAGGGCAGCTCACGAGCTACCACATGTGTACTACGTCGCTGTTACCTGTGAAAAAAAAAAGTTATCATCAATTACAATTCATGCTCCATTGCACAAAATACACTATTCAGGGAATAAGTCACCTTCCTTGTAAGATAAATCCTCGAAAGGGAGCTGAACTGTTGTAAACTTTAATTCTGTAATGAACCAAACACACGGCAGTGTTGAGAACCTTCCGAAGGACAACAACCTTACGGCGGAGGCAGTTGGATACGATGTCAACAGCACTATGGCTACACGTATCTAACAATATATATTTCCATTTATACATATATACACTTAAATATATGTAAGATAAATGAAAACACACAAGAAAACCAAAAATAAAAATAAACGAAAAACATCAAGGCCAGTCTTTGCGGGAGAGAAGGACAGCATATCCGTCCTCTACCGAGCCAAAAAGTAAAGTGGTTACTCAGCCGAGAGGTGTAAGTGAGCGGGGTAGCCAGTGTACCCCACCCCCCACCCGCTAACTAGCAGTTGGGGTAGTTATCCCTCACTAAAATTATCATGGATCGTCTTTCAGCTGCGCCGAAAGTAATACCCTATTATAAATAGCGAAGGTTTGTATCTGTGTCGGAACAAATATAGTTTGTTAGTTTACTGTCATGTTTTCAGCTTCCTATGCATTGGTCTATTTGCTTGAGATCCATTCTTTTCAGTCACAGTATTGTTCCCAAAACAGAAAAAACTATAAATTTTCAAGAAAAATAAATAGTGAATTTGCCTGAAATATGAAATTAATAAGAGAACCCATATTTCAAAAGTTTTAGAACCCTGGTGTGACTATAAATCTTTACAAAATAAAGATGGCACTTTGATATTCAAAATTGCAGGTAATTCTTTACCCGTATGCCAGTTCTATTAATCATTCAAACATTACAATCAGGCCTCCTTATTCATGGGAGTTAGGTGAAGGAGACAAGCATGACAAATTCGTAGATAATTTGAGTTTTTCCTAACTATACAAACTTTAGCTATTTAATTGGGGTTATTACTTTCGGCGTAGCTGAAATGACGAGCCATTAGAATTTTAACGAGGGTTTACTACCCCACCGCTAGTTAGCGGGGGGTAAGGAGGGTAGCTTGCTACCCGCCCCCCTCCCTCACACACACCTGTGCTTGAGCTCACTTTGCTTAGAGGTAGGACTTCAAGGGGGATAGGGCTGGCGGGCAAGTTTGATTAAATAGCTAAGGTTTGTATAGTTACGAAAAATACAAATTACCTACGAATTTGTCATTTGTTCCATAACTGACATACAAACCACGCTATTTAATAGGGGTGACTCACCCGTTAGAAAGGGTGGAAAGTCCCGGCCAGTACTGCCTTTTGGCTTTGCCCGAGGACTCGGTATCTGAGTGTGTCAGCACTCAACAATAAGGAGTCCCTGCACCTCGCTAGAACCTTGCTACGCAAGGGCTGCGGCCTACGTAAGCTGTGTGTGAAGGTATGAAGTGTGACTCGTCCTAGGAAGTTGACCTGTAGTCCTTTAGATGGAAACTTTAGGCTAAGACTCTCCCAATACCACCTCGCCAGGGTATGGGGACGTGACCGTATTAGCTTAATACTAGGAACACAAGGAAACATGGTTTACCTGCAGTGGTTCGAGGTCAGCTGTACAGAGAACCCAGGATGCTGCTTTCCCCAATAGAGGTGAGGATGAAGAATATACCTTTTCATTCATGCAGACTAAGACCGGGTAACAATGCCCTCAACCTTCTGCTACTTGTCCATTAAGGAGCCTGAGGTTTTAAACCAGCTGTTGTGCAGCAATCACAGGGCCGATAGAAAACGTATCGAGCCTCCTGTGGGTCACGTCTTGTAGGTAGTGGGCTGTGAAGGTCGTCTGACGCTTCCACACCCCAGCTTGGAGCACCTGCGTCACTAAGAAGTTTTTCTCGAAGGCCAGGGACGTAGCTACGCCCCTGACGTCATGTGCTCTAGGGCGACGTGACGGAGGAGGGTCTGGATTCAGGGATAGATGGATCACCCTACGAATCCATGCCGAGATGGTGTTCTTGGTAACCCTCCTCTTAGTCCTCCCAGTGCTCACAAACAATGCCTGCACCTGGGGACGTACTGCAGCCGTTCTTTTGAGATATAGCCTCAGACTCCTTACTGGACACAGTAGGAGATGGTCTGGGTCATCTGTTACAGAATGAAGACTCAAAATCTGGAAGGAGTCGAACCAAGGGTCCAGCACCCCTGGATTCTGAGTCTTAGCAATAAACTCAGGGACGAATTTGAACGTTACCTCCCCCCATCCCCTTGAATGGGCGATGTCATAAGAGAGACCATGAAGTTCACTGACTCGCTTGGCCGAGGCCAAAGCTAGTAGGAACACCGTCTTCCAAGTTAGGGGGGGATCTGAAGCCTGGCGTAATGGTTCGTAGGGAGGTCTCTTAAGAGACCTGAGAACTCGAACCACGTTCCATGGAGGAGGTCTCGCTTCCAACTGAGGGCAGGTAAGTTCATAACTCCGTATGAGTAGGGAAAGTTCCAGCGAGGAAGAAATGTCCACTCCTTTGAGCCTGAAGGCTAGACTTAAGACTGAGCGATAGCATTTCACTGCCGAGACTGAAAGGCGCATTTCTTCCCGTGCCTAGGATCCCTAGCCAGATATCCAGCCATGAAGTGGCCTGCATGGCACACTTCACCACCTTCTTCTGGCTAAGGATCTCCGTAGACGAGAACGAGACCTGCCGGTTGGAGAGTCTCTCAAGAGGGACTCCTCTGGTAAGCTCTTCCAGAGAATGGTGAAGGGGAAGAGCTAAACAAGTCTCCTCATTATTATTATTATTATTACTATCCAAGCTACAACCCTAATTGGAAAAGCAAGATGCTATAAGCCCAGGGGCTCCAATAGGGAAAAATAGCCCAGTGAGGAAAGGAAATAAAGAAATAAATAACTGAAGAGAACAAATTAACAATAAATCATTCTAAAAAAAGTAATGTCAAAAGAGATATATCAAATATAAACTATTAACAACGTCAACAACAAATATGTCATATATAAACTATAAAAAGACTCATGTCCGCCTGGTCAACAAAAAAGCATTTGCTCCAACTTTGAACTTTTGAAGTTCTACTGATTCAACAACCCGATTAGGAAGATCATTCCACAACTTGGTAACAGCTGGAATAAAACTTCTAGAGTACTGCGTAGTATTGAGTCTTATGATGGAGAAGGCCTGGCTATTAGAATTAACTGCCTGCCTAGTATTACGAACAGGATAGAATTGTCCAGGGAGATCTGAATGTAAAGGATGGTCAGAGTTATGAAAAATCTTATGCAACATGCATAATGAACTAATTGATCGACGGTGCCAGAGATTAATATCTAGATCAGGAATAAGAAATTTAATAGACCGTAAGTTTCTGTCCAACAAATTAAGATGAGAATCAGCAGCTGAAGACCAGACAGGAGAACAATACTCAAAACAAGGTAGAATAAAAGAATTAAAACATTTCTTCAGAATAGATTGATCACCGAATATCTTAAAAGACTTTCTCAATAAGCCAATTTTTTGTGCAATTGAAGAAGACACAGACCTTATATGTTTCTCAAAAGTAAATTTGCTGTCAAGAATCACGCCTAAAATTTTGAAAGAGTCATACAAATTTAAAGAAACATTATCAATACTGAGATCCGGATGTTGAGGAGCCACCGTCCTTGACCTACTTACAATCATACTTTGAGTTTTGTTAGGATTCAACTTCATACCCCATAATTTGCACCATGCACTAATTTTAGCTAAATCTCTATTAAGGGATTCACCAACCCCAGATCTACATTCAGGGGATGGAATTGATGCAAAGAGAGTAGCATCATCTGCATATGCAACAAGCTTATTTTCTAGGCCAAACCACATGTCATGTGTATATAGTATGAAAAGTAATGGGCCAAGAACACTACCCTGTGGAACACCGGATATCACATTCCTATACTCACTATGGTGCCCATCAACAACAACTCTTTGAGATCTACTACTTAAAAAATCAATAATAATGCTAAGAAACGACCCACCCACTCCCAACTGTTTCAGTTTGAAAAAAGGGCCTCATGATTAACACGGTCAAAGGCAGCACTAAAATCAAGGCCAATCATACGAACTTCCCGACCACAATCAAGGGATTTCTGTACTGCATTGGAGATTGTAAGAAGGGCATCACATGCTCCAAGGCCTTTCCGAAAACCAAATTGCAAACTAGGGAATAGATGATTACCTTCAGCAAACCTATTAAGACGTTTTGCCAGAAGACGTTCAAAAACTTTAGATAATATGGGAGTTATGGAAATTGGGCGGTAATCAGTGGGACTTGAGCTACCACAAACACATTTACATAGAGGAGTAACATTACCAATTCTCCAACAAGTGCTAAAAGCTCCTCTTCTTGCTAACTTGCGTAAAATAACAGATAACTTTGGAGCTAAGAAATCTGCTGTCTTTATAAAAAACAAAGGAAAAATACCATTTGGGTCTACACCTCCATAAGCATCAAGGTCCATCAACAGAGCTTTAATCTCACGAGATCGAAAAGCTAAACTAGTTAGTTTAGCCTCAGGAAAACAGGAATGAGGAAGTTCAAGTTTTTCATTACTCTGTTTACTGTCAAAAACATCAGCCAAAAGGGTTGCCTTTTCCTTTGGACAGTGAGTGACGGAGCCATCTGGTTTAAGTAAAGGAGGAACTGTTGCATCTACACCAAAGAGTGCAGATTTAAGGGTAGACCACCATTTATGTTCCTGAGTTGTACCAGAGAGGGTTTCCTTTATGATTAAATTGTACTCCTTTTCAGTTGAGGCATAAACTCTCTGAGCAAAAGCTCGAAGCTGAGTGTAGTTGTTCCAGGTCAAATCTGATCTGTTACCCTTCCAAAGGTGATAGGCCTCCTGCTTCTCCAAATAAGCACGTCTACAATCATCATTGAACCACGGTTTGTCCTTCATTCGGTACCTTAGCACACGAGAAGGGATACGCCTATCAATTATGTTGACTAGATTCTCATTCAAAGGGACAACAGGATCTACACTATTATATAATTGTGACCAATTCAAGCACAAAAGATCATGCAAAATCCCATTCCAGTCTGCTTGGGATTTCATATAAATTTTACAAGAATATGATATATCAGGGACAGGCTGCTCAGTCTTCACTAATAATGAAATCAAGGCATGATCAGAAGTCCCGACTGGAGAACCAACCTTACTAGTTATAACGCCAGGGGAGTCAGTGTATACGAGGTCCAAGCAATTACCAGACCTGTGAGTAGCTTCATTTATGATTTGCTCACAGCCTGATTCCGAGGCAAAGTCTAAAGCTCTTAAGCCATGGCGATCGGTAGGAGAGATAGAACTCAACCACTCCCTATGGTGAGCATTAAAATCACCAACAAAGACAAACGAAGCCTTTCTATCATCTTCTTGTATCTTAGCCATAATGGTAAGAAGACAATCGAAGATAGAATCATCCATGTCTGGATTCCGGTAGATTGAACACAAATAAAAGTTGTTATGCCTGCCACAAACTTTTA
Source organism: Palaemon carinicauda (assembly GCF_036898095.1). Classification (NCBI taxonomy): domain Eukaryota; kingdom Metazoa; phylum Arthropoda; class Malacostraca; order Decapoda; family Palaemonidae; genus Palaemon; species Palaemon carinicauda. The sequence goes on from NC_090739.1 coordinate 16,770,433, forward strand.
TTACGGTGTCAAAGTACTTCCTCTGTTGGACACGAGGAGGTGGGAGGAGTTTGTTGCCGGCGCTGGATCGGCTGGAGGAGGCAAGCTCGGAGAGCTGGACTTCGACCTTGTCTCTGGCACTCTTGACTCCTTGAGACCAGGACAAAGCCGCACTGGCCTTCGAGGGTTTTTGAGTCCCAAAGACTCGGTCCAAGACCGTGTCTTTGCCCTCACGAGGAGGAATCTCTGGATCAGCAAACCCATTGAGATTCCTCATAAGGGTCAGAACCTGCCAGAACGCATGTTCTGATTCCTGCAGCTCTCCTCCTGAAGGGCTAGCAGCGAAGTCTCCTGTCCCCAAAGGCTCTTCTTGGGGGGACTCGTGGACGTTTTCCGAGTGCTTGGCTGGCTCTGGTCTAAGCCTTGATGATGACTTCGGCACAGTCTTGGAGTCCTTCAACTCCCTCCTGGGAGGAATGCAGGACTACAACAACGATGGTGGGAGGCTTTTCTCCACCCCTACCCGAGAAGACTTTCCAGTGCGAGGTGGGGTTTCCCTCATTGGTGCGATGGGGAAACGCCTCACCTCACGTGACTCCCCTGAGGACGGGAAGTCTTCATCCGAAGGGGAGGGAGAGAAAGTCTGGGGGGGTGAGGAGGCCTTCCTCAAGGACTTACGAGGAGTCAGCTTTGCCCTCGGAGAAGTTACCACGTTCGAAACTCCTCTCTTCCTCTACAGGGGAGTAGAAGCTGCCAAGGATTTGTGGTCCAGCTCAGAGAGAACAGGCTTAAAGGTCTGCATGACCGCTGTGACCAGTGTCCCAAACCAAGGCTGCTGGCTGACGGCTGCGCTGTCAGATACTCCCTCTGGAGGGAAGGGGATCGACCGATCCCTAAGAGGAGTTACCAAAGGGGGGTTCGCCTGAAAAGATGATGAAGGAGAGGAAAAGTCCCTGGACCTTTCCGGAACCTTCCCCCCTGCCGACGAGCGCGCTCTTCTGCACTTGTGGGGGGCGGGGGGGGGGGGGACGCGTCGATGATGACCTGGCCGCGCATTGTCCTGCAGCCTCGCGCGTGGGGGGGTTGATGATCGCGCTGGGGAGCGTGCTGGCGCTCGCGCGATGGGAAATGCCCTGGGTCGCGCTCTGGTGACTGTTGGCGCGCGCGCACGAGGGCAATGGTGAGGGTGCGCACGGGCGAGCGATGGCGCGAGCTGGAGAAAGCAGAAGGTGCGCAGAAGGAAGGTTGAGCGCTCTCGCGCAGAAGGAAGGTTGAGCGCTCTCGCGCGTGAAGGTGAATGTTCGCGCGCGGGCGCGCAGGATCTGGCCGAAGAGCCCGTGCGGGTGATGATACCGTTGGGCGCGCGCGCAGGAGATACATCTCTTGCGCGCGGGTGCGCACGAGTGCGCACATCAGGCTGTGGAGATGGGCGTGGACGCGCAGGCCGGGCGTGCGCAACCTCGTGAGCGCACGTGGGAGACTGCATGCAAAGGCGTGCTGGCGAGGGATGGCGTGCAGGTGGAGAACGATGGCACGTTGGTGAACGCTGGCACGTTGGCAAGCGCTGGCGAGCAAGGGAAGAAATTAACTTCCCCACTGCGCCCAGATCAGAAGATCGTGGGCGCGCAGGAGATCATTGGCACGGAGAGCGCTGGCGCGTAGGTGAGCGCTGGCGCGTAGGTGAGCGCTGGCGCGCAGGAGATCGTTGGCACGGAGAGCGCTGGCGCGCAGGAGATCGTTGGCACGGAGAGCGCTGGCGCGCAGGAGAGCGCTGGCGCGCAGGTGAGCGCTGGCGCGCAGGAGAACAATGGCGCGCAGGAGAACGATGGCGCATGGCGCGCAGTAGCGCGCTGGCGATCAGGAGAGCGATGACGCGCAGGTGAGCACTGGCGTGCTTTAACAGGAACCTCCTCCGTAGAAGAGCGCTGGCGCGCAGGTGAGCGTTGGCGCACAGGTGAGTGCTGGCGCGTAAGGGACTTATGCACCAACTTGCGCATACACCCTTGTTGCCCCGAAGGGACCGTTGCCTGTTTTACAACAGGATGTGTTGGCGCCCACAGCGCGTCAGCAGCCAGGAACGGCGACGGCAGGTCAGCAGGTCTGACGGGTGGAGGGTCGGCGTGTCCTTTGTAAGGACGACCTTCCACTGAAGGAGATCACGAACGATCTGTAGAGAAGTCCAGGGTTGTAGCTGGGAGAGTCGGAGAACGATGGCGAGGTTCCTCTGCGGCGGACTGCAGAGACGATGAACCGAAGAGGTGCCTCCTCACACCCTTGTAAAGTGAAGAAAGGCCTCTATGGCGAAGAGGAAGGCAGGCTTTACGCCTTATGCGCCCTCTGGGGGCCGTGGGGTCAGCGGGCTGACCATCAGCAGTCCTCCGAAGAGGAGTCTCTGTGAGTGAACTCCCCCGAGGGGGAGAATCACCGGCAGGAGAAACCGTTGGACTTAGTTCCTCCCTTGAAGGATGAGCAGAGGGAGGAACTAAGCCTTCAGCTACAACAGGTTGATCAGGAGCAGAGGTCTGAGATACCGCATCAGAAGCCTCTGCCACCACAACATCGACGATAGACAGAGGATCAACCTCTGCCAAAGTCGGCGATTGTTTGACAGCGGCCCCAAACCGGATCATGTCAAACAAGGCTTCCTTGGAGGGCGAACCCTCAAGCCCCAAGGAAGCCCAAAGCTGAAACAAATCATCATTAGACATGTAAAGATTTAAATCCTCCCCAGGGGGAGGAGGAGGAGCTGCCTCGCTATGGGAGGCAACTCCCTCTCCCGAACCCCGAGATTGGGCAACAGAACTATGGCCTACGCTACCACTCGACAGTTTCTTGGAAGAAACCAATGGAGCGGGAGCTTCGGAGGAGGTTTGGGCAATGGAAGAAGAGCCCTTGGGATTTTCTCCTTTCAAAGAAACCTTCGAAGGAGAAATATCCCGTCTGGACTTCTTCTTCCGTCGCCGAGAAAACCTCTCCCACTGGGAGGTAGACCACTCCCTACAATCACCACACTTATTATTTCTATCACACCGCTGGCCACTACAATAAGGAAAAAGGGTGTGAGGGTCCGTATCGACCGCCGACATAAACGTGCCACAAGGGCGGTCGGGTAATCCAGGACACTTTCGCATAATAGCAGAGGCCAACTTCACGCACACCTATAAAAGGAAAAGCAAAAAGCATTAAATGGCTGTCAGAAAAGCGAGGGTGAAAGCGGACACGTCCGACTACCACCCGAGCCGAGAGCAAAGTGAGCTCAAGCACAGGTGTGTGTGTGAGGGGTGGGGGGGGTAGCAAGCTACCCTACCTACCCCCCACTAACTAGCGGTGGGGTAGTAAACCCTCATTAAAATTCTAATGGCTCGTCATTTCAGCTACGACAAAAGTAATAGCCCCTATTAAATAGCGTGGTTTGTATGTCAGTTACGGAACAAATGAAGAATGAAAATCTGAGAATACTTGCTGCCCTAGGGTGGGTCAACCCAACCTACCAACTCACTGACCATAGCGAACGCATGGTGGACTATCACACTAGGTAATCCACTGTATTATTTTTATATTGTTTCTATTACAGTACTGTACGAGTATTACAATCCAATAAGAACACTATTCTTTATATTCTTCAAAAAATTATGGCACTGTACGTATGTACATACAGTACTTGTACTCGTAAAGACAACTCGTCACCATACTTGTAGTGTACTGTTACAATATATTAACAACAAACACAGCTGTTAACATTTTACAACACTCGCTGATACCACAGTGTACAGTATATTACTGTAATATAAGTACAATACTATCACTACAGTACAGTTTAACTAAGGTACTGTATACAGTATGTTTGAAATTATCACTCGTAAGCGATGGCTGTTTTGTGTGGTCGTCTTTATCAACTTCCAAACACACGGTACACAGTATTTCATATACAGTACTGTAAAGTAGTAATATAACAGAACACTAATACTAATACACAATGAATGCATTAACAATAAAAACTAAAATAGTATCAGTACAACACCACTAACCCTTTAAGTAGGAAGTTCTTTGCAGTAAACCTAAAGCATGACACAACTCTTGAGCCATCGACTGCTTGATGTGTGAGGCAGCATAATGTAAAATCATTATAAACACACTGCATATGTTAAGTTTTTTTATATCACAATGTGATGCTGTACAAAGTGGACTGAAGTGGGAGATGCACACTCTATGAAAGACAATGTGAGTGACATTGAGTAAGCGAGATAGTGTGTTAAGCTGTATACAGAGGGAAATGGCGCAAAGCAGCGCGAGTGCAAACAAGAACGGTTGGTTTGAAATCATTGGACCGCAAGAGTAGTTCTTATCACAAAACAGCAAATGGGTCAATTTTTATTTGATAGGTTATCATTTTTTTGCATTATAAATGACTAAATCCGCGAAGATTGAACCCGTGAATATCAACGGCAAGGTCTATAGAATACTCTATAGACCTTGATCAACGGTTGATTGCAATCTCCATCTTGACCGAACTTTACTCATTAAGAGGTTTTAGTACCCATACCCCTCCATTTATTAAAGCTGACTAGTTATGATCTAGGAAGCCATCAGAAAAGTTTTGCCCCCACTATGGATATTACATTAACTGAACTGACTAGGACATTATGTACTTACTCATCAGACATAAAAATATCTAAGAATGGTTCACGGGTAAAGTTGTACCAACTTACAATAAGTAGGCTAAGATCAATGGAAAACATGCAAATTCAAATGCCTATGTTATGTATATTCTAAAACACAAGACAACGCATTAATATCAATATTATTTGAGGAATATCGTTAAAATCAATACCAAACGCTCAACATGTATTCATAGAGTGAGTTGTCTTATATACAAATGGTAATGGCATCATACCACACGTTTCATACACGCTCATACACTGTAACGCTATTGACTTTTTCTTATCTCTTGTTCTCTTCTGCACTGATAATATAAAACCCTGTTTAGGCTTGCCATAGCATGTTTACCATTGTTTGAATTTTTGTGCCATTGTGCCATTTGTACATGGATTCGGTAAATTGTTGAATAAAGTCACTTACAAGCAGTACATGCAGAGCTGCGCCCCATAATTGGTTCTTATTTCTTGGTAATTATTCGACAGATTTTTGTATATATAAAAATTACAGACCCTAAAATTCAATAAAAACAAATTAATGACTTACTTTATGATCAGGCCGTCGAAGATGCTTCTCTTCCCTGAAAGATAACCAAGAACGACACTTTGGGCACTGTAATTTTTGCGGTATGACATTACTGTAAACGCTTTAAGAAAGGTGTTAGCTGCACTTGCTGACACACATAAAAAGGATTTGGAAAGGACTGAAGGGAAGCACTTGAAGTGATAACAAAGGAAGGGGAAATATAACACTCCTATATAAGTTTCCATATATACGGTTACGTGATTGGTTAACAGAAACATCAGTGTAACAGTATGGCGTCTGTATAGTAAACTTGAAGGGTACACTCATTCAGAGCAAGTATTTGCTATGTGAAAACTGAATGTAATACGGCAAAAACAGAAATGACGAACAATTAGTAAGATGAAGTAAAGGAAAGAATAAATATCATTTGATGGGAAGATATTAAAATGTTGTAATAACGGAGGAAACAACTTATACATACAAACGGTATCAAGAGCGTCAAGTCTCGTTGTATACTTGAATGTCGTGAGTAAATAGAAATATGTAAACGTGGGTATTGGCCCCCCTCCCTCCTCAGGTAAGTAGGTACGAACACAGCTTGTAGGTTAGGTTTAGGGGTGGGAGAGTTTAGGTTAGTTGATGTCCATTTTTAATGAACGCGTAAGGAACTGGTCGCTGATATACAAAGGCTCCAAACAAAGAATAACCATTGTAAAAACACATGGCTCATGTATTTGGCGATAAATTAAGCATTATATGTCACCATTACAATACAAAGTTTAGCCTGGATAGACTCAGATTTTGCTAAATTTCATTTATGTTAATATACCTAAAATTTACAGGATCATACAATCAAAAGTTCACAACAAAATAAATTTAAGAATCCACCTTACGCTCAACCCTCTACTATAGGGTGAAGTAGGCCTATAAAAATCAGGATATATAAGAACAAAAATCTTACCCAGAAACGGTCCTATTAGACTTCCTCGCTCATCAGCTGAAATTTTCATGTCTGAAAATTAGTATAGAATGCCTGTAATAAGCTTGAGTCAACTTAACTGTCACAATAACACAAACTATCTAGACAAACAAGAACTCCAAACCGAAACTGACGGTAACGTTTGTTACGTAACTTACGTTTGGTCCTTTACAGTTATACCAACACTTTGTAAGTTTTATATAAATGTTGAACTTGAGTAGAAAAGTGTAGAATGCAGTCTGAATATTTAGAAATTTATTTAGAAATTAATAATAATGCATATAGCTCAATAAAGAGGTTATACGATAAAATACATCAATATCTTTTCCTTCTAGCTCTTTAAATTTGTAAGGTTGGTATCACACTTTTCTTCTGAACTTGGTAAGAGAAATTGTCACTCAGTAAACAGTGCCGTTTCGCGTTGGTGATTTTACTTTTATTTGTTAAATGGCAGTAGTGAGCTAGTGATTAAAAAATCACTTCCGTGAATACGAGCTTACATTTGGAAAGGAATGCATGTATGGAGAACTTACTGTGCCAATTTAATCAGTGCTGAAGTTTCTTGGAGGGACTCAAAAGAATGAATTTGTGTAAACCTGGCAAGCTCCCCTTACCCTAACCTGAATGGATGGAGTCTGGATTATGGTAAGTACAGTTATTCCTATTTTATCTTTTAAATTGCAGACTCACATGATAAAGACTAATTGCTGGGCATGTCTAGAGTGCAATCGAATATGGTTTTATTTATGTGCTACTGTAGCCCTGTTTTAAAAGGTTATTGCCTAGACCTAGGCTAACATTTGAATAATTTGAATGGATGTAGGTAGCCTATAAAAGTAGTTGATTACTGTGCCGCAATGAATTATGTTATTTTGAACCTTAGCTGTCAGAATTTAGAGGTAATTTTATGTTCCTTGTGTATTTAGCTGGTTGAAGCCGATTGGGAAACTAACAGGGTTGAGAAAAGCTAGGAATATGTCTGTCTAAGGCTAGTAGGTAAGAATTGGGTAGGACACCTAGGTTTTGTCAAGTTAGGTGGGAAACCTTAGGTTAGATGGTGTTCTTGTGTTTTTTCCAATCTTAAAATGTGTGGTTTCACTATTAATTGTTGGAATCTTTAATAGTCTAAAATTTGAAAAATATGGGTTTCTCACTTTCTCCCAATTATTTTCATCATAACAGTACAAAGTTCCCTTAAGGGTTTTATTATACTTACGGACAGAAAAAGCTTTTCTATTAAAAAAACAGGAGTTTCCTATAGAAAAATGTCTATTTTCTTCTAAAATGATTTGCATTGCAAATAAAGACTTAATCATTTAAGAAATAATAGTCAAAGGGGTTAGCGTTCGCAGCTCAGCATGTACCGCATGCCAGTACATAGGAGCTTAATTTTTCTGCGAGCGAAGTGACCGTAGTGCGTAGCAAAAATCATTAGATTTCTTAAGAAATATCCCCATTCTTAGACTGTCTAAAGGGTTTTTGGTTTATTTGCTGTTGAAAATAATGTCAAATTCAGTGAAAGTGCATTATTTACTACAGGAAAAACCTTTTTCTGTTCAAAATGTTGTTCCGTCCGTAACTATAATTTTACCCCCTTAAGTACACCAGAAATACTGGTATTGTAAGCTGTAGATATATTGGTAGAAGAACGGCAATGTACAGTATAAGGTTTCTTACAATTTCTATATTCTGTTGCATGTGAAGAAGCAACATTAGGTCAGAGATGAGTTGTCAGGTTTAATGTGGACATATGATTTTACTGTTGGTTTTAATGCTTGTTAATTTTAGCCTAGTAGGCTATAGCCTGTTTGAAGTATGCGTATGAAATATTTTTTTATCTAATTTATTTTTATTAAAAGGGAGATTGTAAATACATATGTTAGATATATGATACTTTAATTACTAGCCAAGTAAAAGAATTATATATTTTTCCTACTGGTTATCTTATGTTTATTTTGGATTTCCAACCATTATCATTGCCGCAAATCACTCGTTTTTGGCCTTTTCCTACCCAATAAACCCTGGTTTCCCTCTGGAATTCTCCATAGTTGTCTTTATGTAAGGGGGTCCAAAGACACATAAATGGGGGTATTGCCCCCAATAATCATGGTCAGGAATACATAAAACAAAAGATGTGTGGTTCATGTAAGTGGCTGGAAATTAAAGAATAATTACCTACGATTTACTTCATGTCTGTCTTATAGTTTTTGCTTCGCCATGGCTTTCTGCGCTTGCAAAATTAACATTACATCACTGCTCCTATGTTCTGGTAAGGGGTACTTGTTGAGCCACGCTTGCAAGTCCCGTGGGTCATTATTTCGGAGATATGTTTTTAAACTTCTAATTGTTTTTGCTCTGCAGTGGCTTGCTGCACTTGCAAAATTAACATTACATGACTACTCATATGTTCTGGGAAGCTGTAAATGTTGATTTGTGCTCGTAAGCCCCGTGGGTAATTATTTTGGCGATATGTTTTTATACGTTTATTAGGTTTTGCTCTACCGTGGCTTGCTGTGCTTGCAAAATTAACATTACATCACTGTTCTTATGTTCTGGCAAGCAGTACCGTACATGTTGAGCTGCGCTCGCAAGCTCCGTGGGTCATTATTTGGAAGATATGTTTTTAAACTTCTAATAGATTTTGCTGTGCTGTGGCTAGCTATGTTTGCAAAATTAACATTACATCACTGTTCGTATGTTTTGGCAAGCAGTACCGTACATGTTGAGCTGCGCTCGCAAGCTCCGTGGGTCATTATTTGGAAGATATGTTTTTAAACTTCTAATAGTTTTTGCTCTACCGTGGCTTGCTGTGCTTCCAAAATTAACATTACATCACTGCTCATTTATTCTGTATATACTTTTCTGGGTCCTAAAAATTGCCTGCCCTTTTTGATTTCTTCAAGTCGAGTTAGATGCGGACGTCAGATTTTAGATCTTTTTAGTTTTGAGATGCTGACATCAGTTTTAAAACCTATTTAGTCTTGGAATTTTAGACTATTCAAAAGTCAAGTACAGTATATTATAGGCTGTAAGGTTTTATTTGTGTACGTGGAGGTAAATCATAAATATGCATTTCCCAGTAAGAAGCTTCTGAAAATTATTAACTATTTCTAGGTTACAGTGCCATGTCATTTATTTAAAACTAATTACATTTTATTGAAGTATAGATTTAGGAGTATGAACAATTTTCTTTCGCATTTTTCATATGGAACAGCAGTTTGGTACCTAATATGCTTTCAATATTTTTTTTTTAGAAGAAACGATTATTTGAGAAAATTGCCATCAATGTATTGAGCTGGCTATACTCTATTAGCAATACCATGTCTGTTATTTAGTTACTGTATAATAGACATGATATTACATATTATGTACACATACACACACACACACATATATATATATATATATATATATATATATATATATATATATATAAACTGAATTTCAATTATAATGGCCATGAGGAGGTTATATATATATATATATATATATATATATATATATATATATATATATATATAAACTGAATTTCAATTATAATGGCCATGAGGAGGTTTTATATATATATATATATATATATATATATATATATATATATGTGTGTGTGTGTGGGTGTGTATGTATATGTGTGTATATAACTGAATTTTTATTTATAATGACCGTAATGAGGTTTATATATACAGTTATATATATATATATATATATATATATATATATATATATATATATATATATATATATATATATATATATATATATATATATATATATATATATGCAGTGAACCCTCGCTACTTCGCGGTTCGACCATTGCGGATTCACCACTTCGCAGGTTTTTTCCATAACCCATATATATATATACATATCGCGGATTTTCCGGAAATTTCGAAAATACCGCGATATCTGAAGACCCCAAATACGATATTTCGTTAACTGTAATTCCATTAATACTGTAATTAGTAATATCTGCTCTTACTGATTGTTCATTGCATTACATATGACATATAATTAAGCACAGAAAGAAATAAAACACGAAAAGAGAATGTGATCATACGATAATCCAGTACTGTATACAGTACGTAGTAAAATTAAATCGAACATGAAACGCAAATCAGATGCAGTCATACCATATTAGAATGGTGTAAGGCTGCTGTTGGCTACTACTGTACTACAAATGTAATGGATGTGCTTCTTTTCCATGAATCTTTTGTATGTATACGTACGTAGTACTGCATCCAATAATATTCTTTGTTGCAAAAATCACATTTCGAATAAGCGTATGAGAGAGAGAGAGAGATAGAGAGAGAGAGAGAGACACACATCCTACAACAAAAGCGTAAAATAGCGTACATAAAGCTATTATTATTATTGTTATTATTATTATTATTGTTGTTGTTGTTATTAAAATTATTATTGTTTTTATTATTATTATTATTATCATTATTATTATTATTATTATTACAGTATCATTACTTATTATTATTATTATTATTATTATTACTGTACAGTATACGCAGGGTATCTTGTACTTTGAATTGGTAACCTACGTAGCATATAAGACGGGTTGTTATTGGTTCAATTGCTGATAGATGACGAATCAGAACTCAAGTTTTGTTATCTAGCCTGTGATTGGTGTTTTGTCCGCATCTCCAACTTCCAGCATCTAGGTTTTCGCGGCCACTTTGTCTCCCGTCGTATCGCTGTGTAGACGTTGTTAAGTTTGTGAACTTTAATCTGTGCTGTGCACGACTGTTTTAAGTTGAGCTTTTTGTTGAACTTTCTGTTAAATCCTACTGTACAATGGCTCCCAAGCGTTCTGCTTCTACTAAGGCTGGTAGTGAGCCTAAACGCCACCGAAGGATGATGACGATTGCTGAGAAGGTGACGCTTCTCGATATGTTAAAAGACGGTAGAAGTTTTGCGTCCGCAGCCCGCCATTTTGGAATCAATGAATACACCGTTCGCTATATCAAGAAGGACGAGGCGAACATTAGAAAGACGGCTGCAATCACCTTTAGCAGATCAGCGAAGCGAGTCGTTACCATGCGTAATAAAACGATCGTACGCATGGAAGGTGCTTTAGCTGTGTGGATTGCCGACTGCCGGAAGAAGAACATAGCCTTGGATACGAACACCATCCGAACAAAGGCTTTGAGCTTGTATGAGAATTTTGCGGCAAAGGAACCTCAAGACGACGATGGCGACCATGCTGAAGAAGATGATGATGCAGATGAACCTCAACCAGGGACATCCACTGATTCCCAGCGTCAGAAACAACGTTTTTCCGCCAGCAAAGGATGGTTCGCGAAGTTTCAGAAATGCTTCGCCCTGAAAAGCGTTTCCCTGCATGGCGAGGCTGCTTCGGCTGACACTGCCGCTGCTGAAACTTACGTGAACCAGACGTTCAAGAATATTATCGTCGAAGGTGGATACAAGCCGGAACAAGTGTTTAATATGGATGAGACCGGCTTGTTTTGGAAGAGAATGCCGTCGCGAACTTTCCTGTTCAAAGAAGAAGCCAAAGCCTCTGGCTTTAAAGCATTCAAGGATCGCGTTACCCTCGTGATGTGTGGCAATGCTGCTGGATTTTTGCTAAAGCTGGGGCTTATTTATAAGTCGAAAAATCCTCGCGCTTTGAAAAATAAAAACAAGAATCTCCTTCCCGTGTACTGGATGCATAATCCAAAAGCATGGATTACGAAGATGCTGACCTCCAACTGGTTCCACCAGTGTTTCATCCCGCAAGTCAGCAAGTATCTCGTAGAGAAGGGCTTGCCATTCAAGATCCTTCTCCTTATGGATAACGCTGGTGGACACGCAACTGATCTGTCGCATGAGGGCATTCAGGTCGAGTTCCTGCCACCCAACACCACGTCATTAATTCAATCGATGGACCAGGGGGTTATCAGGGCGCTCAAGGCCCTCTACACGAAGAATACCTTGGCGGACCTCGTTGCGTGTGTGGATGCTGCCCAAGATGATGAGGATGAAGATTTTAACTTGAAGGCGTACTGGCGGCAGTACACCATAGCCACGTGCCTGAAGAATATTCAGAAGGCACTGCAAGAGATGAAACCTGCAACCGTGAATGCGAGCTGGAAGAAGTTGTGGCCCCAGATTGTTTACGACGATGAGGGATTTACACCTGCTGAGATTCAACACTCTGCAATACGGAAATCTGTGCAGTTGGCTGCCATAATTGGAGGTGACGGGTTTGGTGACATGACGACTGAAGACGTCGACGAGTTGTTGGACTGCCATTCCCAGCCGCTAACTGACGCAGACCTAGAAGACCTGACGAAATCGGCAAGTGAAGAAGAGAGTGAAACGCAGGAAGAGACCCAAGAAAATGTCGAAGAAGCGGGCTTAACATTAGAACGGCTTGCCAAGGCCTACTACCATGCGAAGGAGTTGAAAGAAATGTTGCAAGAGTGGGACGAGGATATGGTTCAGTCTATGCAATTCTCCAACAAGGTCGATGACATCATGACTCCCTACAGGATGCTCTTAGAGCGAAAAAAAAAGCAGCGGCAGCAACTTCCGATCACAATGTTCTTCCAGCCTCGCAAAAAAGAGCCAGTTCCTCCTGCTAGTACGCCTTCGGAAGAAATTGAAGAAGTTGAAGAGGTGTCCCAGGAAAAGACACCTCCGTCTGAAGAGACGTAAAATACTATTATTGGCTGCACAGTAGAAGACATCATCAGCTTCATCATCATCATTTCTACTGTGCAGCAAATTCATCGCCATCGTCATTCAAGTTTTCCTTGAACTTCTTTCGTGGTAAGTACAGTAACAATCTTTATTTTTTACTTTAATATTCTAACATTTTAATATTTGTGCCTGTTTTATAGTTTAGTACTGTATGCATTAAGTTAAAGGGAAGGTTTTAAAAGTCTGAAGAGTATACATGTTGTAACCTATCATATTTTTTTTTTTAAATTTACATTTACGTACGTAAAACAATCTCTCTCTCTCTCTCTCTCTCTCTCTCTCTCTCTCTCTCTCTCTCTCTCTCTCTCTCTCTCTCTCTCTCGTAAATTGTTTTCCTGCTTTGCTACATACAGTATGTACTGTATGATTTTATATAGATACGGTAAATAATATTTGTAATAACATATTTTGTAAATGCTTTTACTGTAAATATCATTATTTATCACTTTCATCATGCGCGTTAAATGCCTTCTTTGTTCTGAGCATGGTTGTTTACTGAGCGTACTTTATGACGCCGTCGTTTCAGGCGGCGTCATAAAGAAAAACATTTCATTTGGAAGTCCTAAGAAAAATTAAGTAAAACATTGGTAATAACAAAATCAACATACTGTACTGAATAATCAATATAATCGATGCAAAAACTAACCTATACATATATGTGTACACTAAATGAGTTTGTTTCTTCATTATGATCAGAGATAAACGTAAACAAAACATTGGTTGCCATTTTTTATCGTGCTTTTTAGCGTGTTTAGGAAACGCATGATATAAAACCGCCTTTAATATTTGTGCCTGTTTTAGTTTAGGGTACTGTAGTACATGCATTAAGTGTTTTGTACATTAAAGGGTAGTTTGTTAACAGTACTACGTACAAGGGAAGGTTTTAAAAGTCTGAATATACATGTTAAATAAATACGTAAATATGGTGTCACTACTTCGCGGATTTTCACTTATCACGGCTGGGTCTGGAACCTATCTACCGCGATAAACGAGGGTTCACTGTATATATATATATATATATATATATATATATATATATATATATATATATATATACATATATATATATATATATATATATATATATATATATATATATATATATATAAAGTATACAGTATATTAAAAGTATATGTCGGAAGTTATTCAGATCTTTTGGCAGTTCTAGGAGTTTCCACTTTATTTTTGATAACTGATATTCAAAGCATCCTCTCGAGTCAGAGATGCAATTTCACGCCCTGATATTAGAATAACTATTTTTGACTTGGAGCATCATTTGCCGTATGCAATGATGGATAATTTTTCTGAACTAATTCAACTAATTCATATAATATTTCAAGGTCAGAAATTGCAAAGGCGGTATGTGGTGTAAATGTTGAAAGTACTCTTTCATCAAATTATTAAGAAGTATTAGAAAGACCAGAGAGAACTGCTACTTTCCATTGATAACTGATGAGTCCGCAGACATTGGGACAGAGTCTGTTATGGCAATTCTTATCACGTACTATGACTCAGTTGAAGGGAAAGTAGTAACTCGCCTTCTTGGATTACCAGCTGAAGACTTGTTTTACTCAATTAGTGAGCAGTTGTAGTTATATATCTTGGAATGATAAAAAAAATAGTATTGGGTTCGCTGCAGATACAACAACTGTGACATTCGGAGCTAGAAACAGCAGTTTAAGTTGATTTTAAAGGTTTAAAGGCCACTCATGAATAGCAGACACAAGGAACAGTGACGTTGCTCTATCAAGCAGGACCATGCCCTAGAGACTGACCTATATATATGATCAGCGCCCAAGCCCCCTCTCCACCCAAGCTAGGACCAAGGAGGGCCTGGCAATGGCTGCTGATGACTCAGCAGATAGGCCTATATGCTTCCCCAAATCACCCAACAGCCTTAGCTTACAAGGACTCGAACCCCAGTCTGGCGTTCACCTGTCAGGGACGTTACAACATCGGCCACCACACGATATGATTGAAGGAAAAGAACCCCAGTATCATAACAGTGAAATGTATTTGCCATTCACTCTCCTTGGCAGTTAGTTATTCAACCAAATTGTTGACAAAGACTTGAGAATATAATTCTTATTTCAGTCATTCCAGTAAGAGGCTTCCTGATCTTAAAGAACTCCAAGAACTTTTGCAAGCTCAGCAATACAGGATTCTAAAGTTAAAAGAATTTTGTTGGCTCTAACTAAGCACATGGATTTTTAGGATTCTAGAACAGTAGAATGTTTTGCCTCTTATCCATAACTAAGCCACACAGAAGAGCGATTACTTTCTTCTGACTTTCTATACCGTGAGTTTTCAAGGCCATGGTTACGTAATCCTCTAGCAACCACAGGATGCATAGGACCTCAATGAATTATTTATCAGTCGTTACAATGCTGTACCACGAATGTTGCCCATATGTTAGTAAAGATCTTACAAGTTAAATGTATATTTTAATTTTGCTGTGAACTGATATGCAATTTGACCTCCAAATTTTAGCATATCCATTCCTTGTTCTGCCCTCCCTATTCTCTCTCATCTTTATTTTGAGTTCCTGGAATATGTTTTACCAATAATTAATAAATACAATACCATCTTCCAAAGTTCTCACTCTATCGTACATCGGATAGTAAAGGGCTCACGTCAGCTCTATGTTCAGATCCTGTTGGTTACTTCAAACCCTGCTGGCAAGAGCTCGAGTCATGCTCTTAGAGCAAGGCGTTCTAAAACAAACGATTCAAATCCTGTACTCTTAAAGGGCCAATTAGTCAAGGGTTAAAATTAGATCCAAAGTAAGAGGCCTTCCATTTACCAGCTATCAAAATATTATGTAGGAGTTTGTCATTGTATTTGCACGACTCTTGGAGATAGTATCCAGTAAGAGGGACTTGTAGTGCACCAATCAAATGTTTAAGAAACTATTAGTTTCTGGTAGAGGCGCTTACCTCTCAGCAACACAGTTTTTTCTGATATTTGTTCTTTTCTAGATCCTTAGAAAATAATACGTGGGACTATGTCTGTTTCAAATATCATTGCCAATATAATTGAGGAAGATGAACAAAACTTGGGTGATAAATGGAAATAACTAATCGTAAACGAGGACGAACATACTATTCTCTCACATGGAATATTGCCATTGACACGGAATCCTTTTGGTCAGAATTGTCACACGGGAAAGTACCTTTTATTCTCCAACCTTATTAACCATGTCAGTGTCAAATACAGATTATGAGAGGATATTTTCTATGGTTAACTTGAAAATAATAATAATAGGCTCAATAACAGCATTCTTGCGAGTGAAGTTGGGAGTGGAGAGGGCGTCAAGTGGGTGTGCAGTCGTAAAATGTAACTAAATCATTGAGGAAGAATATTTATCCCCAATGGCATCAATAAATAGTCACTTTAGCAAATTGAAGTCATTTCTTTTTGAGTTTGGGAAACGTTTATGTCTGAACCCGAATTTCACGGGTAATATTATTCATCAAAAATTACGTTCTAAATTCCTTGATAGGAAAATAATCTGGCTTACAAAATTGTTCAATTTTTTTCTCAATAATTTACGATATAAATTATCTATTAAAATGTTAAATAACCTATATTGCTGTTTTGATTTGTGTCAGCTTAATGTGTTTCGCTAAGAAGGAATGAACATCTAGGAAAAATAATGCCAGTGAACTAACTCGTATACGTTACTTGTACTTGATAGTGTTGTTTATATACGTACAGTTGGGCGCAAGAATTCCTGGCACACCTGGATATAAAAATAAATGCACCCTGTCACCCCCTTACTGCACGGAGAGTTCCTGTTTGTACCTCTTCCCACCTTTCCCTACACCAATTGTTTTGTTACTCGCCGTGCAGTAAGTGCATAACAGGGTGCACTTCCTCAGGTCGAGGTGGGCCATGAACTCCTGCGTCCAACTGTATATTTATTTTGTACTTGTGCAAATATGCATAATGTTCACCTTGTCCCGTAGGGGTGTTATTGTCGTCAGTCCACATCACGCGATGCATAGGGTCTTTTCACCGCCCCTTTGATCCCTAGCTGCAGCTACTTTTTGGCCTTTTTATTTGACTCTGATTACGATTTCTTTCTTCCCTCTTGCAGTCTAACCTTTTGATCTTTACTTCATAGTCCAACATCAGGAGTTTCCCCCACTGAGTTATACCTCATTACTAAATGGCCTCCCTGATCCCAACTCTGGGCCATATGGCCCAAATTTGTATATGCATCATAAATCCACTTTCATCCTATGATTTTGCGTTTGGATTTATTATTTGTTTTATATGAGAGCATCATTCTCCTCCTCCTTTAAATCAATCTTTAAGAAAAGTCTTGGTTCACACTCAGTAGCACATTGTTGGCGATGTATGACCTCCTCTTCCCATGACCTGGCTGTATGATCCAAATCCATAAATCCAATCTAATCTGTTGTAGCCTATGGGAAACGTCCCTGCCTGGTGTTCTGCCAGACTAGGATTCGAGACCCGCTCAAGCTCGACAGTTAATTGTAGTGTCTGTAACCTTACCATCTTTGTGGGGTAAAGAAGGGGATTTTAGGGGAACCTATAGGTCTACCTTCTGAGTCCTCAGCAGCCATTGCCTGGCCCTCCCTTGGGCGCTGATATGTATATGGTCAGTCTCTAGGGCATTGTCCTGTTAGGAGAATTGTTATTGCCTTTGCCATTCATGAACGGCTTTAAACTTTTTAAAAATGAACATGCCTTCCTATCTTCTAATCTTGCGAATCAAGGAACTCAGTGAAAATACCGTCTTAGAAAAATTGGATCTTTTATTTTGTCAACAATAAAAACAAAACATAATGGTGGGTTATTTTTGGAGAACTTCATGCTGATTCACATAGCGAGTCCTCACAGAAGGAGCTGCTCCTTTTTAGCTCAGAGGAAAATAAGAGAGAAAGATTATTGTGGTCAAGAGAATACGTGAATTGTAGAGGCAAGACGCCAAGGTGATATACGGTGCCATTATTAGGGAAAATTACACACACACACACACACACATATATATATATATATATATATATGTGTGTGTGTGTGTGTGTGTGTGCGCGCGCGCGTGAGTGTGTGTGTGCGCGCGCGTGTGAGTGTGTGTGTGTGTGTGTGTGTGTACGTGTACATATTTAGTTGTTTCTCAAGTTTGTACATTTGATTAGCTTTGTTGCCAAATAAAAATTTATAGTTCATGAAGTCAGATTTTACAGTCCACTATTAACAGAAGTATTACAAAATATTATATATATTTATGCAAACTTCCATTGTGGCACCGTTAGTTCTAGCGTCATAAAATCCAGAAGGAAATAGTTTTCTATGAAAGGAAATAGCGTCCGTTTAGAACCACTTTCCAAACAGTCCCTTGTTCCTGGACCTCACCCTGGTGGGTCTCTTGTAGGAATCGCCGTAGTACGCGTGTCCTCCCTGGTATCCTGACCAGTATCCTCCGTTACCATAATAGCTGCTAGAGCCGCCGCCATTGCCGTAGTAGCTGCTACCGTACGAGCCGGAGCCGTATCCGGTACCGTAGCTAGTGTCAGTGGTTTCCGGGGTTGGGTAAGAGTAACCGGCGTAGGTTGCGGTGCTTGTCGTGGCCTCGCAGGTATTGGGTTGGTACTGAATCTCGGTTGAAGTCACTGTGATGTATGTAGGCACTACCACTTGGGAACTGACCACCTGTCAGGATGAACGTTAGAAATACATTATGTTACGTAGAAGTTGTAATGCTTGATCTTAAACGTCATAGATTAATTACTTTATTGATGTTACTGGTGTTAGTTAATTTTCTTCCAAGAAGTTTTAGTTTTTGTAAGGAAATATCACATATTTAACTTTGTGTATTGTAGTTACATTTAACATTCACGTATGGGAGTAGAGTTTTGTAACTGGGCACAGTTGTAATACTGTATGTTATTGAAAAACAGAACGTCGTATCATTTTCTAAGTGCCATTTATTGGATATTCTCATAAATAATCTAACCTATCCTTGTATTATAGTTGCATGCTTAATAAACCTAGCTGAATTCCTACCAAATTAAGATTTTCTGGTCCATTGTGTTTAGCCTTAGGTCATCAACTCCAGGATTTGATTGATTGATTTTAGGTTTTTTGGCATCCTGGCATGTAAGGTCATTGACGCCGATATCGTTTATTGTAAAAAAATAAAAGAATATTCAGTTAAAACCATAAAAGCAAAGATGTCATTTTAAAAGTCAAATATCTTTCTGAAGACCTTTCTTCTAAAAATACCACTAGCATGGCAAAACACATCATGTCCAAGAATTTTGGGAAGGATGAACCTGCCATCCTCACCTCGAGCCTCAAACAGATATCTATTGCTTTCACTACTATATGTGAGGCGTTCGGTCAACAAATGCACGCTGTCAATGATCAACTCCAGGAGATAAAAATATAGAAAATCTTATTTGAATACATTTGCTGAATGTGTGACCTGATACAAGTCTTCAAGTTAGCCTAAATGATCAAGGTGAATCGTAACTTACACAACTCGAAAGGGGTAGTTTATTTTACAATGGATGGTCTTTTGTTTACTTTAAATCTGCCAGAATGAAAATTTCTGATAAGCAAAACAGTACATAGCACTTTAAAAATGTCATTAAATCGAAATAAGGGCATTGAGTAAACCTCAATGGATTTTGAATAATTAATTTCTGGATTTTTTTCTCGCATTTGGGATTTATATTCTGTGGAAGCTAGTGTTCTCATTATTATTATTATTATTATTATTATTATTATTATTATTATTATTATTATAAATAACATTATTTATATAAATAACATTATTATTACTATTATTATTATTATTATTATTATTATTATCATTAGCAAAGCTACAGCCGTAGTTGGAAAGGCAGGAGACTAAAAGTCGAAAGGCTTCAACAAGGAAAATAGCGTTGAAGTCAATAACCATTTAAACTCGTTTAATGTGGATTTGTGTTCATTTTGAATAATACTATTAACAGTGATGGTAATGAAAATGATAATATAAGAGTCAAACATTTAGGTGTTAATGATTTCAAATTAAAGCGCGTCAGCGAAGGGGAAGCCAACCAGTAACCGTATTTCGTAGGCATTATAGCTATTCTGAAATTTCAAAGACAGAAATCGTGGTTTTATGTTTGTAATCCTTAATCATGCTTGTTTTCAGTCTATTGCTTGAGCAATAACATTTCATTGTTGGACCTGAAAAACTATTCATCAGCTGTCGAATAAGATTTAGCAAATCTCTCTCTCTCTCTCTCTCTCTCTCTCTCTCTGTGGGTACCTTACCTGTGTGCTAACTTGTACGTCGGTTGTTGTGAAGTACTGCTGCTGAACTCTTGTGGATGTCCTGAATACTGTTTCCGATCGCACGACCTCTGACGTCAATGTTGTCGTTTCGACTCTTGTCTGAGGGAAGGAAAAAAATTGAGACCTAGTTTAAAATTCTCTCTCTCTCTCTCTCTTTCTCTCTCTCTCTCTCTCTCTCTCTCTCTCTCTCTCTCTCTCTCTCTCATTGTACGCCTGGTCAGTTTTATGATCTATTAACACACAAAAGAAAAAGAGAAGAAAGGTTCCCAATATTTGATACTACTTTCATATTTTTTTCATGAGCAATTATGAAAACACCCCTCCCACTTTTTACCCTTCTACCCTAACAATTTTATTTCTTTCATCTGCCTGTTCAACTTCTTTCTTCGACCTTTTCACATTTTTCATTATTTCATCTGCCTGTTCAACATCTTTCATCAATCTTTTCACCATTTTTTTTTCATCTTATTCAAATTCTTCATTAACTTCTTTGTCATAGTGCAACTGCAGCCCCATCCATTTGCACTCATTGCTGGTTGGCCTTCTTGACCCCAGGCTAGTTTGCCTCCCCGACCCCAGGCTAGTTTGCCTCCTTGACCCTAGTGCTGGTTGGCCTCCTTGGCCCCAGGGCCAGTTGGCCTCCCTGACCCCTGAGATAGTTGGCCACACTGACCCTAGGGCTAGTTGGCCTCCCTGACCCTAGGGCTAGTTGGCCTCCCTGACAACAGGGATAGTTGGCCTTCCTAACCCTAGGGCTAGTTGACCTCCTTGACCCCAGCGCTGGTTGGCCTCCCTAACCCCAGGGCTAGTTGGTCTCCCTGACCCCAGGGCTAGTTAGCCTCCCTAACCCCAGGGCTAGTTGGCCTCCCTGACCCCAGCGCTAGGTCCCAGCGCCGGGTCACATGACCTAAATCCCATCAATCAAATCGAACTAGGTACTGACCTGAGGCGGCGCTTGCACGGTAACGTAGCTCGTCCTGTAGACGCTCTGGTATCTGATGTCAGTGGAAGTGACGACCCGTTCTCGGACGACTGTCGTGGGAACAACCACCTGTTGATTTGGAAATAGATAGGTGTGGGCATCAATGTCGAAAGAGATGATAGTAATGTAATTGGATTACTACTCAAAGTAGTAGTAGTTTCTATATCTTTTCAGCGTCCGTTGATGAAAATTTGCTATGATTTTGTTTTGTTTTATGGTTCCTTTAAATTTCTTCTTCACTTAGGTGTCCACCTTCTTCAGTTTTACCCTGTTTCAATATTCAACCTTCACTTAAGATCAATATTTCTTCTCTTCTATTATAGTCTAAAAGGTACGTGGTCGCATTGAATTATTTATAGATATTCAAGTATACACCTCTCCCTTTGTTGGTGGTAGCTCCAAGGGATGCACACGCACACGCTCGAACAGAGTTTTATATATACAGTGTATATATATATATATATATATATATATATATATATATATATATATATATATATATATATAGTGTATACATATATATGTGTATTTATAATACATATACATTATATATATGTGCGTGTATATATATATATATATATATATATATATATATATATATATATATATATATATATATATGTGTGTGTGTGTGTGTGTGTGTGTGTATGTATGTATGTATGTCCGTAATAGTCAAAATTTGTTAATTTAAATGCAAATGATTAAAAAGACATGCATAAACACTAACCACCATTCCAAGGATCCTCTCAATCTCTGGTGTCTTGGTTTTGTCACATTTTACAGAAGTCCCTATTTGTTTTATTTCCGAGTCGTAAATTTTAAAAGATACTATGATATTTTCTTCATAACTTTGTAAAATTATAAGATATAGTAATGATTGTATTATCAACCGCATCTTTTATTTTGACGGTAATTTTAATAAGCAACAAATAAAAGAAACGGCTTTACTACTGGCAAACTGGCGAGTATTTGCATGGACTATTTATCCTGGGAGATTTCAATGCTTTTAATAATAGATCATTTAAACTACCTCCAACCATTAAATTCAAAGTTGAAATGGAATTGACTGCAAATGGTTCTTCGTAGGTAATTTGGTGTTTAGAGAACAAACTAAGTAACGGTTTTGTTTATAAAACTCCAATTTTAACTGTCCTTTTCAAGACTCTCATTATTGAGAAAGTCTGGATAAAATTTATAAAATTCATTATTATAGAGAGAAAATAAAAGTAAAATATAAATGCCATATGCTGAAAGCAGCATGAAATTTCACTCAGCTTAACAAATTCAATTAAACTTTTATTTTTGAATAAGCAATGAAATATTTCAACAATTAATAAAACAAGCTTATATCGGTTGTCAATAAATACTGTACAACATTTTCAGTAAATGAATGTCGGGGATAATTTCAGATCCATCCTGCATAAACTATCGGTTCAGTTTTACATAAATTCCAGTCATAGCGTAGATTAGAATGAGTGGCAGATCTTTACTAAGACATGAACATTTTGGAATGTACCTATGTCAATTAAACTGGGAATATGAAAATATTAGAGGAACATTGGAAATGTTAATTTCTTACCACTTATTAACAGATGTATTACTGATTCTTTTGCTGGTAATCGCTTAAGCAGAACAACACCTCAAGTCTGTTCATCACTATATCTAATAATCGTCTCACTTTACTTAGTTTTCACAAAGATAAGAGACGTTAAGAGACAAGGTACTCTCCCGAGTGGTATTTTGTATTTCAAATAATAAAGGTTGATTTCAGTGATATGTGATATATGAACACCAAGATTTCTTTCATTTTAACAAGGTTTTAAAAGGAGAAAATAAAATTTTAGCTAATGAGGTCACTGACCTGCGAGATTGAGAGCCTTGTTGAGGTCACTGTTGCCGTTGAGGTCAGGATGACAGTCTCCGCTTGGCAGGCATCTTGAATGGACGGCTGTGGCACGGGTGACAGGTCAGGTGTTTGATATAAACCTGGTTGTAGGAAGAGTAAAAAGGTTAACAAACTCTCTCTCTCTCTCTCTCTCTCTCTCTCTCTCTCTCTCTCTCTCTCTCTCTCTCTCTCTCTCTCTCTCTCTCTCTCTCTCTCTCAACTTATTTTGATCTGCAAACGACGATTAAAGTGACAGCTAATAGAGATATTCAAAATTCTTGAAGGAATAAGAAATGTAGATTACAACAATCTATTCACGCTTAGCACAAATCAGCCAAGAGGTAACGGATGCAAACTGGAATTGAAAATATACAACACCACAGTGTGATAATTTCTTTACATGCAAAATAGTAAATACGTTGAACAGACTTCTAGCTGATGCAGTAAACTGAAACATGGTAAGCTAGTTCAAAAATAAGTTAGACAAGATCATAAAAACTCTCTAAATGTTCAAACCAAATCGCTCTACCCAAGAGCAAGTGGAGTCTTTCCGGATGGACTAAAAAGCCTTTGAGATATCTAAAATCCCTTTAAATCCTTATAACAAAGTCTTTGAGATATCCAAAATCCCTGTAAATCCTTATAACTCTCTCTCTCTCTCTCTCTCTCTCTCTCTCTCTCTCTCTCTCTCTCTCTCTCTCTCTCTCTCTCTCTCTCTCTCTCTCTCTCTCTCTCTCTCAAATCCTTTTATTTTTCATTTCGTATATCTCTCAACGTCTATTGTTTTTTTTTAAATTTGTATGATTCTCTCCATCTCTCTCGCCTTTAAAGTTTAACTGCTGACAATTTATTCAGGCAAAAAAAAGATAAGACAAAAAAACGATAGGAAAGGTAGCACATGAAAGGCATCCCCGAGGGCCTGCGTGATAGACAAGCCGTCTGGTGAGAACTTGGTCTGTCCCCTGTCTCTTCTTGTCATTGATACACATGACCTTGAGGCCTGTACTTTCACTCTCGTAAAGGAACCGCCAGTGAGGAAAGGAAATGCCTGGCTATTTCTAACACACCACAGTGGAGGAGGAAATTCTCCCTTTTCTCACTTCATACAAGAGTTCCTCCCTCCCCCTTTTCTCCTTTCATATAACAAGATTTCCCCCTCCCCCTTTTCTCACTACATACAACAAGAGTTCCTCCCCCTCCTCCTTTTCTCACTTCATACAACAAGTTCCTCCCCATCCCCCTTTCCTCACTTCATACAACAAGAGTTCCTCCTCCTCCCCCTTTTCTTACTTCATACAACAAGAGTTCCTCCCTCTTCTCCTTTTCTCACTTCATACAACAAGAGTTCCTCCCCCTCCTCCTTTTCTCACTTCTTACAACAAGAGTGCATTCCCTCCCCCTTTTCGTACTTCATACAACAAGAGTTCCTTCCCCTTCTCCTTTTCTTACTTCATACAACAAAAGTTCCTCCCCTTCCTCCTTTTCTCACTTCATACAACAAGAGTTTCTCCCCCTTCTCCTTTTCTTACTTCATACAACAAAAGTTCCTCCCCTTCCCCCTTTTCTCACTTCGTACAACAAGAGTTCCTCCCATCCCCCATTTCTCACTTCATACAACAAGAGTTCCTCCCCTTCCTCCTTTTCTCACTTCGTACAACAAGAGTTCCTCCCCTCCCCCATTTCTCACTTCATACAACAAGAGTTCCTCCCCTCCCCCATTTCTCACTTCATACAACAAGAGTTCCTCCCCCTACCCCATTTCTAACTTTATACAAAAGTTCCTCCCTTCCTCCTTTTCTCACTTCATACAATAAGAGTTCCCACCCCTCCCCTTCCCCTTTTATCACTTCATACAACATGAGTTCATCCCTCTCCTCCATTTCTCACTTCATTCAACAAGAGTTCCTCCCCCACCACCTCCCCCTTTCCCTTTCTTGCCCTAATCAATTCTACCCACCGAGACCCAGCGAGGAAGGCTGGAAGCTATGCTTTGAATTTCTAATAATAGAACCCGCTGAGAGTTATGTCTTCGCTTGGGGCCTCCTCCCATCCATCGTTATCTCTCTGCTTCTTCCCCTCCCCCGAGGGTGGTAGAAGGGATATCTAATGGGAAAACCGCCCACCGCAGGATTGGCCACGGCGGGATGAAGGGCATCGTAAATGCCAAAAGAGTTAAATAAGCCTTACCGGTTAAAGCTGTTGGTCTGGTGTTGGGGAAGGAGACGCCACCGCTATTCCCGAAGATGCTGTTAGCGACTCCATTGATGCCCGGGGGAGAGGTGGGCACGGATGCGGGTGGGGCATCTAGTACCAATTGGGGTGACTTTGGAGTGGCAGCCGGTCCTCCTCCAGGGGGTGCGGGTAAGCTGAGGCCCAAACTGCCGCTCGACCTGATGTCGAAGTCGACGTGTTTGTGGTCGTCGCCGATGTTGAATTCGGTGTTCTGTCCGGGGAGGATTACGGAGAGCTTTTCGGCCGTAGCATAATCTGATCCTAAGCAGACCAATAAAAGTAGTACCGCTGCCTGGGCCACTTTTGTTGCCAGATTCATTTTTGGTCCTGTAAAACGGAGAGAAAATTGTAAAATAAATGCGGATGGGGATAATTCTGAGTTTCTAAAGTAGTAGAAGCTTGTCAGATGTTAATTGTTAAAGTTCTCGAAATTATATTCAGAGAAGTTACCATGTATTATTGTTAAACCCCTTTATAGATAAAAACAATTAACTTAAGATTTGTTTACGCAAGTATTCTTATTTTTTTTTTATAAATTGGCGGTGATTGATTCATTTCGCTTTTACGTGACCAAAAAAAGATTTATGTCATTGTAATTGTTTCTTTTAAATTCCCCCCGTATCATAAAAATGGGCTAAAATACGGGATGTTCACTGAACTTTCCTTAAACCATTTTTAAGTTTTTCGTTTTGTACATATAACAAGGTTAGTGTCATGCTGGTTATTTGATTGCATTTTTTAAGTGACTCATACGAGAATAAAATTCTGAAGAGTCTTTAAAAATGCCATAGTTTAAACATAGTTCACTATTTATATTGAGGAGAGTCTGCAAACTCAGAAAGTGTATATAGAATTCATAGACAGGTTTTCTGGTTTTAGAATACAAGAAGATAGAAAGGTAAATGTGATATCTGGGTATAGGAAGAGAACAAAATGAAATCCTTTATGATATTGGCTTCTGTATTTTTAAACCGATCGCAAAATTGTTCGCGTTCGTCATCTAATATTGTCCTGCCACGATTCTCAAATTTCCTTATATCTCCTTTTCTTGTTTTAAATAGAATTATCATCTCTAGAGTGCTTTATGCCTTCTCACAAGATTTTTACGACTTAGTGGGTTCTGTCGAGAGGCAGTGCAGTCAAATGATTCTATATGTATTAATACACGCAAATATGTTTTTGACTTTGCGCTGTATTTCTGTATGCACATTTATAAAGGACTGGAAAGGTTTGAGTCTTAAACTAAACTAATAAAACGACATATAAATATAGCATACACCAAAATTGCCACAGCATGAAATGTGTAAAGTGATTTCATGCATTTTGATAAAGCATTGCATTTATGAAAATACCGAATGTAAAGCTTTTGTATATGAAATTGCCCAGTTTTCCTTCTTAGCAGTTCGTGTGAAAGGGGGTGGGAGAGGCCAGTAGTTACATATTTATGTATTATGTATCTGATAATCACCTTCCTCCAAGCTACTTTAGTTAATTTCAATAGATAACTGTGACTTCTTGATACCTTCTCAGCTTACCCTTGGCAGGTTCTTCAACTTCTGATAGTTTTTTTATTTATTTTACGTATTCTTACGAACTTTACTTTATGTTGCTTTTGCCAAGAATGAATGAGGATTTCATATTATGTCTTTTAAGCGACAGTCTCTTACTGCTCTTGTTATAATGAAAGATATATCAAGAATCTCCTTATTATATTTATCGCAATTGCTGTTGAAGGATGTTCATTTTTCTAGTACGTGAATAATCGAATTCTGTTTTCTTATGTGACAGATTAATATGATCTAGTTATTATGAAAATTTGAGAGATGAATGTCATATATATATATATATATATATATATATATATATATATATATATATATATATATATATATATATATATATATATAACTTTTCATAAAAACTAGATTATATTAATCAATTTTATATATACATATATATATATATATATATATATATATATATATAAATATATATATATATATATATATATATATATATATATATATATGTATATATATATGTATATATATATATATATATATATATATATATATATATATATATATATATATATATATATATATATATATATATATATATATATATAGACAGTACTGTATACTGTGAATATGGGTTGCTGCATCGTAAAATATCCAATACTTTCCTCTTTTAAAATTAAAAGACCGTTATCCTTAAAAGAATCATGTGTCTTGTATCAGATATCCGAGCCTACCTCACCTTCACAGTTCAAGGCCATAATACCCTTGAAAGCACAACCAATCTCACACGTAATTATATTATATACCAAAATGCAAAAAAAAAGGAAAGAAAAACCAACTCACAATTGTTGTCCAGCAGCAGAGAAGAAAAAAACAAACAATTATATAATTCTTCAATGTTTCTTGAGGCTTGACCGAAGGACTTGGCTGAAGGAAAATGACGAGGAGACTTCCAGGGAGCAACTGATTGTCTGGAAACCCAGCACCTTCCTTTAAAACCTCCGTAGGTAGGAAGGTTTGTCCCTCTCCTTTCTTGTGCGCCCTTCTCCGGTTGTCCTCTTGCTCTCCATAGTCTCCTCCTCCTTGTCCTCCACTCCTCTCCCACCCCCAGATCTTCATTTTCTCCCCACCCCCCTCATCCTCAATCCTCCTCCCTCTTACCTTTCCCTCCTGCAGCTATGGATGGGAATTACCAAACCTTCGGGTGCTTTGGATAATTCCTTAGCATTACCGAGGACCCACCTCGTTTTCTTATAGCATCAACTCTCTCTCTCTCTCTCTCTCTCTCTCTCTCTCTCTCTCTCTCTCTCTCTCTCTCTCTCTCTCTCTCGTAGTTCCTTTGTATTGTAATATTTCAATCCATTTGCTACCCTTTTCCTTCTTAAGGGCTGAAACTTTTTTTACTTTTTGTAATAGTTTAATCCTTTTGCTACCCTTTTCCTTCGTCGAGGATTAAATTTATTGATTTGTTATAATTTTGTTTTTAAGAGTAATCCAAGTATATGTCCTTCATTCTCCTAAGTCCAAAATAATAAATAAAAACATAAAAACTATGTATTTCTTCGTGTGATGGTTGTTTATTTACGTATTTTTGGAAATTCAATGTTCCAGTCATAACTCCAAATGTTTGTTGAGGCTGATCCTACAAGTTCTCCTTTCCATAATTGCCTCCTTCCTTTCTTTATTTATGAGTTTTCTGAACCTCCTCGTACTCAGCATATCTCTCTCTCTCTCTCTCTCTCTCTCTCTCTCTCTCTCTCTCTCTCTCTCTCTCTCTCTCAAACGTCCTAAGAAAATCCTCTTCCTATAGTGAAAGTAAAATTACCCTTAAAGAACCACTTTCCTTGATTTACTCGAGCTCAATCAGTCGAGGACGGAATCCGTCTTTTAGAAAATTCTTTTTGTGAAAGTGGATTGAATGTGAAGATGCTCCCAGACTTTCTACAGCCTTGTTGTCGGTACTTAATTAGATACATGGTCTTGTCCCTTATACCTGGTGGTATCCTCTCTAGAATCTTTCATTTATGTTGTCTTATTTTTTTATATTTTTTACAGTAGCTTTGCAATTTTATTGTGCTGGCGTTGTTGTTATTCATGTTTTCTTTCTCTCCGTATTCCCAGTGGACTTTGTGTTGTATTGGTTTATAAGTAGTAATTTTTTTTTTTTTGCTGATATGAAAGTTGTCTTATACTTTTATTTATAGTACCGTTGTAATTTTATTATGCTGGCGGTGTTGTTATTTACGTTTTCTCTCTCTTAGTACTCCCTGTGGATTATATGTGCTTTATTGAATTATGTGAAATCTTAGTGGATTTTGTTCTTTATGTTGTGTGATATATGTATAGTTCATTTAGTTGCGCATATCAGAAGTTGTATA